>NC_034191.2:58958394-59558394 GCF_002021735.2 Oncorhynchus kisutch | reverse complement strand
CCATGAACAGGAAAACTGCTTCAAAAACCTAAAGAAGACAATCACAGAAGAGCCAGTGCTCAGGTTCTATGATCCAGAGAAAAGCACAAGGTTTTCTGCAGACGCGTCACAGTTTTTGTCTGGGAGCAGTTATTCTGCAACAGCATGACGACACATGGCAACCCGTCGCTTATGTGTCCAGAGCCTTGACAGGTGCAGAAACAAGGTATGCACAAATAGAGAAAGAACTACTGGCAAGCACATACGCTTGTGAAAGGTTTCACCAATACGTCTACAGACTAAACTTTGAAGTAGAAACCGACCACAAACCATTGGTGTCAATCATGTCTAAGGCACTGAATGATTGTCCAATGAGAATCCAGGGAATGTTGATCAGACTGCAAAAGTATGATGTGAAGATGATCTATACCCCGGGAAACTTCATGTTCGCCGCCGACACTCTTTCTCGAGCAGTCGACAAGAAGGAGAGCTTCGACACACAGAAAAACACTGAGATTCAGGCCTACGTCGACATGATTGTAGCATCACTTCCTGTGTCTTCTGAGAGAATGGAGCAGATCAAAAGAGAGACCGCAGCTGACCAAACAATGACAGAGTTGAAAGAAACAACTCTGATAGGATGGCCTGCACAGAAAAACAACTGTCCAAGGGGAATACAGGATTACTGGATGTGCAGAGCAGAGCTCACCGTTGTGGATGACATAGTGTTCAAAGGCAACAAGATTGTCATTCCCATGACACTACGCAAAGAAATGGTACAGAAAATACACGAGGGCCACTTGGGTGAGGAAGAATGCAAACAACGAGCACGAGAAGTAATGTACTGGCCAAGAATGAACCTGGAAATCAGCCAGACCACTGGTTCATGTGAACTGTATTTTACCTACAGGCCAAAGCAGCAAGCAGAGCCGCTAATGCCTCATCCAGTACTCAACAGACCCTACTACAAAGTTGGAGTTGACCTTTTTGACTGCAATGGCAAAAGTCACATTGTTGTTACCGACTACTACTCAAACTACCCTGAAGTAGCAACACTGCCAATGACCTGAAATCAGTCTTTGCAAGACATGGGGTTGCGTCTGAATTGTACTCGGACAATGGCCCGCAGTTTTCAAGTTCCAAATCCCGATCGTTCGCTAACGACTGGGGATTCCGACACAACACCTCCAGCCCCAACTACCCAAGGTTCAAAGGTCTGATGAAAAAGGCACACGATGGAAAGGAGGATTTCCTAAAAAATCTGATGATCTACCGCAGCGCACCACTGCAGAATGGACTTTCACATGCACAAATGTTGATGGGACGTTGCATCAGAACCAACGTACCCATCCATGAGGACTTGCTAACACCCAGAGGTGCTCACAAAGTCAAACTCGCAAAGGACAAACAGAAAGACAAACAAAAACAGCGACACGAAAGAAATGCAAGACACTTACCTGAACTGAAACCTGGAGATCATGTACGACTCCTAGACATCACTACAGTAACTTGGATTCAGCAAGGGTGTTTGCAGAGAGAAGTTGCAATAGAGAAATAGAGCCACAATAGAGTATTGTTGGACAGACTATATTTAGTTGAAAAAATATATATATATTTTTAAGAAAAACATTTGGGGAAAGAAATGTGTGTTATTGAAAATTGCATGTTATGCAGGTTGAGTAAACAAATGTGATGTGACGTTTAGTTACATAGAAAATTTGTTTTATTTTAAAGGAAAGAAGATGTGTTGTTATGTGTTAATAACATTTAGACTACGTTACCCAGCAGGCTATGCGGGAGGCAGATGGTTAAAGAATGCCTTGCATGGCTAAACATGGAGTTTTCTAGCCCCGGTTTGTCATTATATAAGGAACAAACATAACAAATACTATTGTTTGTACAGATGAACGTGGTACCTTCTGGCGTTTGGAAATTGTTCCCAAGGATGAACCAGACTTGTGGAGGTCTACAATTTTTTTCCGAGGTCTTGGCTTATTTCTTTTGATTTTACCATGATGTCAAGAAAGGAGGCACTGAGTTTGAAGGTAGGCCTTGAAATACATCCACAGGAACACCTCCAGTTGACTCAAATGTCAATTAGAAGCTTCTAAAGCCATGACATAATTTTCTGAAATTTTTCAAACTGTTTAAAGGCACAGTCAACTTAGTGTATGTAAACCTGTGACCCACTGGAATTGTGATACAGTGAATTATAAGTGAAATAATCTGTCTGTAAATAATTGTTGGAATTACTTGTGTAATGTACAAAGTAGATGTCCTAACCGACTTGCCAAAACTATAGTTTGTTAACAAGAAATTTGTGGAGTGATTGTTAAACAAGTTTTAATGTGTATGTAAACTTCTCACTTCAACTGTATGTGAGAATGCTGTTAATTGACTTCAGCTCAGTGTTCAACACCATACTGCCTTCCAAGCTCATCACTAATCTAAGGACTGAACACCTCTCCTCTGCAACTGGTTTCTGGACTTCCTGACAGGTCGCCCCCAGGTGGTGAGGGTAGGCAACACACCCTCAAGGCAACACACCCTCACACACACTTCTTCACCTCTTGTACTTCCATGACTGTGTGGCCATGCACAACTCCAACACCATCATTAAGTTTGCCGATGACGACGAGACACCCTATAGGGAGTAGGTCAGAGACCTCTCCCTTAAGGTCTTGAGGTCCAAAAGGCTCCTTAACAGCTTCTACCCCCAAGCCATAAGACTGCTGAACAATTAATCAAATGCCCTCTTTTATTATTGCAGACGGCGGCGGCAGCGCTCCCGTAAAACAATGTATACTTGTGAAACCCTCTGCTAACTTCACAAGGTTTCTGCAATGGCTACTAAACAGAGAGTGCCGTCATTGTGCAGATTAAAAGGAGAACTGCGCTGGAGTGGCATTGTGTTGCTGTCACACAGTATTCTCCTTGCGATACAATTAATATTTTGTGACTACACTACTGCAGACTGGTTTATGCACAAGGCCGATCCGTCTGCCACTTTGGCATTGTCTACTTTTCATGCCATTCCATAGTCGTTACGATATGTGTTCACTCCAGTCAACATTGTGTCCCCCATTGTATCTAACCGTATGTGCAGTGTATTAAAAAGTATATGTTATACCATAAACTATGATAAAACTGCATCTTTGTAAAGGGGTCAATGACATCATTAAGGTTGGACAGAACAGACGGATGAAACGGATGAAACGGATGGACGAACGGATGGACGAACAGAAGGTTGGTCATACAGGGGCGGCAGGTAGCCTAGTGGTTAGAGTGTTGGGCCAGTAAGCGAAAGGTTGAATCACTGAGCTGGCAAGGTAGAAATCTGTCGTTCTACCCCTGAACAAGGCAGCTAACTCACTGTTCCTAGGATGTCATTTTAAATGATATTTTGTTCTTAACTGACTTGCCTAGTTAAATAAAAAATAAACACAGGCAGACAGTGCTTTTTATGAATATTTTTCCAGACAGGCAGACAGACAGACAACTATCCATCCAGACAGACAGTGTTGTTTTATGTGTCATTATTTCAGTCAGTGTGTGTCACAGTGGAATGGGACACTCAGCAGGTTTCATTAAATCCCCGGTCCGGTCCAAACCCCTCTCTCAGGGACAGCCAGGTCTGAATAGGGGGTTATTAGAGGTAGGTGACAGTAAATGACGTCTGTGTTTTGTCCTGGAAAGGTTATTATGTGGAATCAATGTAAGTTCACAATAGGACACAGCGACTGACTCTGAGCTCTTTCTTTCTCTTTAATATCAAGCGTACTGATATCCACCTGGACAGACATTTGAGGGTTGGAGTGCACAATGTTCTACTGGCCAATCACACATCAATGTCCAGGTGGTAGAGAGAACATCATCTCACAGAACATGTATAATTTTGTATTATTCTGTCTTTATTCTAATCATTGCCTACATGACATGCAGTCCTTAACCAACAATGCAGACAGCGTCGTTGTGCTATCCGGTGTAAGATAATGTATACTTATAACACCCACCACTAATTTTACAAGGTTTGTGCAATTGCTACTTATGAAAATGAAATGGAACAGTCAGTCAAGGATATTCCACAGCTTGAGAGTTTCAGATTTACAATAGAGCCTAGAGTACTCTGCATACTGATTATTACTAAGGTAAGGGATATGTGTTAAACTCTCACTAGACACAATAGAGGAATTAGGATTCAATCCGCCTGGTTTTAGACTAGAGGTACTCTTCCAAATGAGTATCTATTATACCAGAACCCTTCAGGCTATTGCCAGCCTGCTAGATGGGATACCTCACAAGGGAGGTACACCCAATACGCCGTGTGTATTTCGCACCACTACAGCAGATGGTTATGATATGGATTACCATGACAGTAAGTCAATAAGACAGAGATCCAGGTTTTAGCAGGATTAGTCAACTCTCTCTCGGCTCTATCAGGGTTTTGTTTTCAGATACGTCATTGTTCTCCAATCTCCACATGCTCTTAAATTAAACGTGTGTTCTGTCCTGGTTTGTTTGGGCCCGTCTATGGCTCAGAGGCATAAGTTATGCAACATTTACTCAAAACATTCTGCTCCAACAGACTGCCAGTGTTCTGTCAGGAAGAGTTTGATGATGATAAACAATAATAATATTTTTTTTTTAAACATAAATGGGCAGCAGTGAGTGTGTACAAAAAAAAGGTATCTTATAAAGGACCTGTGATTTGTTGCATTCGCACCACCGTATGTTTCCATTTCTAATGCTTTAGAACCGCTCATTCCCTTCTGTCACAGAGACACACTTGGTTACAACTGGTTATAATTACATTCCGACCAATAAGAATGGGTGACAACTCCACCTCTCATTTCCGTGGGAGTCTGGACGTGTGATCCAGTGTGTGTTTCATTAAGAACACCTGCCCTGCGTTGGCTCAGAGCTGGGCCCAAATCACTAATTCAACAGCGGCTCTGCAAATTCAAATCCAATTGGATTTGTCACATCCTTCATTAATAACAGGTGATATATATGGTATATCAGACCATATATCACGGGTATGACGAAACATTTATTTTTACTGCTCCAATTATGTTGGTAACCAGTTTATAATAGCAATAAGGCACCTCGGGGGTTTGCGGTATATGGCCAATATACCACACCCCCTCATGAATTGTTGCTTAAATAACTACTGTAGAAAGTGACAGATGAGTCAAAAGAGTTAGTGCAAAAAGGGTCAATGCAAATAGTCCAGGTAGCTATTTGGACATATGGCTTGGATATAAGCTGTTCAGTGTCCTGTTGGTTCCAGATTTGGTGCATCAGTACAGCTGCCATCCGGTAGCAGAGAGAACAGTCTATGACTTAGGTGGCTGGAGTCTTTTTTGTACAATTTGTAGGGCTTTCCTCAGACACCGGCTGGTATAAAGGTCCTGGGTGGCAGGGAGCTCGGCCCCAGTAGTGTTCTGGGTCATACACATTACCCTCTGTAGTGCCTTGCGGTTGGATGTCAAGCAGTTGCCATACCAAGCGGTGATGCAACCAGTCAAGATGCTCTCAATGGTGCAGCTGTAGAACTTTTTGAGGATCTGAAGACCCATGCCAAATCATTTCAACCTCTCGAGAGGAAAGAGGCATTGTCTTGAACTCTTCACAACTGTGTTGACGAGTGTTGACCATGGAACTTGAAGCTCTCGGCCCGCTCCACTACAGCCTCCGTTTCCTGTAGTCCATGAGCAACTCCTTTGTCTTGCTGATGTTAAGGAGCCTTTTGGACCTCAAGACTAAACTCGGCACTCTGGTACCACTTTCCGTGCGTTAGCAGAGAGAACATTCTATGACTTGGGTGACCGTAGTCTTTGACAATTTTTAGGGCCTTCCTCTGACCCCACCTAGTATATAGGTCCTGGATGGCAGGACCCCAGTGATGTACTGGGCTGTCTCGCACTACCCTCTGCAGCACCTTACGGCTGGATGCCAGGCAGTTGCCATATCAGGCGGTGATGAAACCAGTCAGGATGCTTTCGATGGTGCTGCTGTAGAATGTTTTGAGATCTGGGGACCCATGCCAAATCTTTTCAGTCTCCTGAGGGGGATTATACATTTTTGCACAAACTGTCAGAAACTGTCTAAAGGAAGCTCATCTGCATGCTCGTTGTCCTGACCAGGGTCTTGGCTTGACTGCAGTTTGGCATCGTAATCGACTTCAGTGGGTAAATGCTCACTTTCGATGGCCACTGGCACACTGGAGAAGTATGCTCTTCACGGATGAATCCCGGTTTCAACTGTAGTGGGAAGTTGTCAACCGTATGGCGTCGTGTGGGCGAGCGGTTTGCTGATGTCAAAGATGTGAACAGAGTGCCCCATGGTGGGTTTATGGTATTGGCAGGCATAAACTACAGTCAACGAACACAATTGCATTTTATCGATGAAAATGTGAAAACACAGAGATACCGTGATGAGATCCTGAGATCCTTTTTTTAAGGTATCTGTGACCAACAGATGAATATATCTGTATTCCCAGTAGAGAAATCCATGGATTAGGGCCTAATGAATTTATTTACATTTTCCGATTTCCTTATATGAACTGTTACGCAGTAAAATCTTTTAAATTGTTTCATGTTGCACACAATATATTTTGATTCAGTGTAATTGGAGTGTCCCGGAGTCCAGTTTGATATTATTGAGAAAAAAAGAGCTCAGGTGTGATTGACCAGTAGACCATTGTGCACTCCAACCCTCAAATGTCTGTCCAAGTGGAAATCAGCACTGTCACGTATACTCCCTCTCCGGCCTCTAGGTCATCAGGCTGCTGATTATTCCACACACCTGTCACCACTGTCTTGTGCACCAGCGCCTCATGACACTCACCTGGACTCCATCACCTCCTTGATTATTTCCCTTTATGTCACGCCCTGACCGTAGATAGCTTTATATGTTTCTACTTTTTGTTTGGTCAGGGTGTGATGTGGGTGGGCATTCTATGTTGTTTTTCTATGTTTTCTTTTCTATGTGTTTGGCCTGGTATGGTTCCCAATCAGAGGCAGCTGTCTATCGTTGTCTCTGATTGAGAACCATACTTAGGTAGCCTTTTCCCATCTGGTGTTTGTGGGTAGTTGTTACACTATATCTGTCACTCCCCTTGGTTCTTTCCTCAGGTGTTATTGACTCTGTTTTCATGTCGGTGCGTAGTTTGTGTTTCGTGTTTGTTTCTTTTATATATTAAAACACTCACTCCCTGAACTTGCTTCCCGACTCTCAGCGCACTCGTTACAAGCACACTTGATGATGAGGAGAAAAAAGAGCTCAGAGACAGTCGTGTCCTATTGTGAACTCACTGTGATTCCACATAATAACCTTTCCAGGCCAAAACACAAAGGTCATTTACTGTCAGCCACCCCTAATAACCCCTATTCTGACCTGGCTGTCCCTGAGAGAAGCGTTCAGACCAGACTGGGGGATTTAATGAAACTTGCTGAGTGTCCCATTCCACAGTGGCTCACACTGACTAGAATATTGACACAAAACAGCACTTTCTGTCTGTCTAGATGGTTGCCTACTTGTCTGTCTGTCTGCCTGCACTGAATAATGACACATACAACAACACTGTCTGCCTGCCTGCCTCACTGTCTTTCTGTCGGTCTGACAGGCTGTCCGTTCATCCAACCGTCTGTCCGTTGGTCCATCTGTTCGTCTGTTCGTTCGTTGGTCTTCTGTAGGTCTGAATGGCATGAAAAGTAGACAATTCCAAAGTGGCAGGACTGATCGCCCTTGTACATAAACCAATCTGCAGTAGCCTAGTCACAAAATATTAATTGAAGCACAAGGAGAATACTGTGTGACAGCAACACAATGCCACTCCAGTGCAGTTCTCCTTTCAATCTGCACAGTGACGGCACTCTCTGTTTACTAGTTTTGTCCTTTCATTTTCAATTCCCCGTGTGAGTCAAGGTCCAATCTCATGATTTGAATGTCTCTCGTTCTGCCAGATGAAACTCTAGAAATGAAACTGGAAATACTGTGTAGTGAACCAAGGTTACAGTCCCAACAGTGGACATGCTCTAGTGTATAGTGTGTTCAAACAGACTATTTCCCATTTGTTTGGTCTCTGTCTAAAACAACAGACTGGAAGGTATTTAGTTGAAAATGTAGAGTTTGACATTTTCCCAGAAACAAAACCATCGCTTGGAATCACAGTTAAAATGTTATTTTAAGTGTTACACTTTGATGTTGGCTGTAACTGAATAAAGGGGAAGCCAAGAGGTGAAAGAGTCACTATATTTTCCAGACAAGTTATTGCCTGCAAGGCATAGTTATATAGAGTTATATGGATCCATAAGGATATCCTGAACAGTGCAATTACAATGAGCTCATCCGATCTGTTTGTTTTTAGTGTTAGGGCGCCCACATCTAATCCTATGCAAAGCAAGGTAATTGAAAGCCTTGTGGGGAGCCCAGCTATCACCTGCTCTTGAATCACAGAGGGGAGCAAATACATTACATCACCATGGAGTCAACAGAGAATACTCTGCAGCACCACCAAGGAACAATTAAACCACAAGTGCTGAAATACAGTAAATCACTGATTTGGGGTTTTCCTCAGAGGCATATTCATTTAGATCTCTTTAATATACAGAATGAGCACAAGAAGACTAAAAGAGAGATGATATGTGAAGCATTCAGACACATAGAGATGGGCACCACACATATCCACGCTAATGAAGATGAAGCAGTTTTTCACAACCACAACAGAGTAATGTTATCTGGTTAGCTGTCTGGGATGGATTAATGGTGAGGAGGAACTTATAAATTGAAGTTAAGAGAAATCCTTCCTTGTTCTGAGTCATTATAGATCAGCTGCTCTAAACAGTCAACAGTGTGTGTGTGTGTGTGTGTGTGTGTGTGTGTGTGTGTGTGTGTGTGTGTGTGTGTGTGTGTGTGTGTGTGTGTGTGTGTGTGTGTGTGTGTGTGTGTGTGTGTGTGTGTGTGTGTGTGTGTGTGTGTGTGTGTGTGCGCGCGTGCTCTTAGCTATCAGCATGCTCCCAGCCATCCCAACTATCAATCAGTGGTCTCTCTGTAAATGCCAAGGCCGATAATTAATGATAGATTTACAGCGCTATTGCTAATGAAAGATTTACAGGCGTAAAGGATACTTGGCAACAGATAGCCCGTAGGAAGCATCTGAGCTATGACAGCCAGCCACCACATCAATTTCTTCTGGGAGACAGGTGCACATAATGGGCCAACAGTCAAGGCAATGACAATTGTAGGAGAGAAGAAAAAAAATTACGTGTGCGTGTGTGTGTAGAAAATGTGTGGCAGGCCGACAGTCAGTGACACGCAGCAGAAGGTAGTAGCGCATCGCCGTGACAACGCCGACAGCCAGTTAACCTTCAGCCCCCTCCAGATGCCACGGCGACAAGCATCATCAAAACAGTTTGGACCCTCACTTGACAAAATACTTAATTCTGACTTCTTAAGGTTATTTCACAATAACATTACACAGACACAATCCCCCCTTGTCCTCCTTCCTTTTTTCTAGTTCTTCCACAGCTTTTAATTTATTTCCTTTAAAGCCATGGTTCACTGGTTACTGTATAGTTTGAAATCCTCTACAGCTGTTGGCTTATTAGGTTACTATGGCAACCTGCCGCATTCACTTGTGTTCCATCCCGCCCAACTGGGACCCCACAGGGTAAACCTTTAAGCGGAGAGCCGGGAGGGAGCTCCATCGTGGATTTTGGGTTGGAGACAAGGAGGCAGACGAGGCATGGATTGGGTTAGGGAATTGCTTATTTCTCCTTTCCTTAGCTCCATTTAACTGACTATTGAGCACAAAAGCTGTTCTTTTTTGACATCGGTGGTGGATGCCTTAATTTTACGAAACATAAAAGTGTATTGACAAAACGTCAGAGTGAGAAAATGTTAGGTCATAAAATATAGAGCTCTCTATTCGTACAACCAATATGTTTATGAATGACAATTATACCTATCACATTCTGCACAAATAGCTTGCATAAAGATTCATAGGTGTCTCTAACCAATGACTAAACCAAAAAAATGTACTCCATTCTTATCATTTATACTAACTACATTACATACCCCTTTCCTTTCCCTCACCCCTCTCTCAATATGTAGGCTTGCTAATGAGTCACAGCGCAATGATTAGATCATACATTTTCATTTCATTTCTTAATTATCAATTCGACTGTGTGAGTTTTATTGAAAAGAGAATTGATATAATCTTATGCAATATAAGTTAATAATTCTAATTTGATTTCACATTTTATGTGCATACTAAGTAGTCTTGTTAAGACATCTTTCTCGCCAAGAGATAATTAATTATTCTAAATGCAAAGCGCTTAATTTTTCTTATCTTCAAATTGCTATTGAAGGTTTTAAACCGGATTTATTATTTCAAGTCTTATTTGATGCAATTATATTAAGACCTAGGTCTATATATCATCACATTAGGAAAGACCAAAGATATAATTTTCCTTCGCAGAAGCAACCACTGCTCCATTGCAACCCACTGACTTTGAAGTAATGGGTTCAGTTACTGAACCATTTAAGTAAAAAAATATGACTTCCTCTATGAATATTAAAGCGTTCATTTGTTACCTGATCGCCTCAATGTTTCTGTCATTGGCAGCTATGCTAAGAACCCATGAAAGGACCATAAAAACTCAGCCAAAGGCATTATGTACATAAAACAATGACGTCCATGTAATCAACCCATAGGAGTAAACAAAACACTTCTATGGAATCAACGGAACACACAATGGAACATCTGAACGAAGGCAGATCTAATATTTGGCTTGGAACACTTTGAACACCCTGTTCATTATGAGTCAACATGGATCTCGCTCTCAGTTCTTCTACTCATAACAGACATGGATCTCTCTCTCAGTTCTTCTACTCATAACAGACATGGATCTCTCTCTCAGTTCTCCTACTCATAACAGACATGGATCTCTCTCTCAGTTCTCCTACTCATAACAGACATGGACCTCTCTCTCAGTTCTCCTACTCATAACAGACATGGATCTCTCTCTCAGTTCTCCTACTCATAACAGACATGGATCTCTCTCTCAGTTCTCCTACTCATAACAGACATGGACCTCTCTCTCAGTTCTCCTACTCATAACAGACATGGACCTCTCTCTCTCAGTTCTCCTACTCATAACAGACATGGATCTCTCTCTCAGTTCTCCTACTCATAACAGGCATGGATCTCTCTCAGTTCTCCTACTCATAACAGACATGGATCTCTCTCTCAGTTCTCCTACTCATAACAGACATGGATCTCTCTCTCAGTTCTCCTACTCATAACAGACATGGACCTCTCTCTCAGTTCTTCTACTCATAACAGACATGGATCTCTCTCTCAGTTCTTCTACTCATAACAGACATGGACCTCTCTCTCAGTTCTTCTACTCATAACAGACATGGATCTCTCTCAGTTCTTCTCCTCATAATAGACATGGACCTCTCTCTCAGTTCTCCTACTCATAACAGACATGGATCTCGCTCTCAGTTCTTCTACTCATAACAAACATGGATCTCTCTCTCAGTTATTCTACTCATAACAGACATGGACCTCTCTCTCAGTTCTTCTACTCATAACAGACATGGATCTCTCTCTCAGTTATTCTACTCATAACAGACATGGATCTCTCTCTCTCAGTTATTCTACTCATAACAGGCATGGATCTCTCTCTTTCTTCTTAATGACAAAGACAGTAAAAGCAATCCCACCACTGTGTCACGTTCTGACCTTAGTTCCTTTGTTATGTCTTTGTTTTAGTTTGGTCAGGGCGTGAGTTGGGGTGGGTAGTCTATGTCATTTTTTCTATGTTGTGGTTTTGTGTTTGGCCTGGTATGGTTCTCAATCAGAGGCAGGTGTCGTTCGTTGTCTCTGATTGAGAATCATACTTAGGTAGCCTTTTCCCACCTGTGTTTTGTGGGTGATTATTTTTCCATGTCAGTGTTTGTTCCACACGGGACTGTTTCGTTTGTTTCGTTTATTCACGTTGTTATTTTGTATTTCAGTGTTCAGGCAAATACACATCATGAACATGTACCACGCTGCGCATTGTTCCGATATTTCCTACTCCTCCTCGGTCGAGGAGGACGAAAAGCGTTACACACTGCTGATGTTTAACTTCAATACGTCAGATGGTAATTACTGGATTGTTAGGAGGATAAAAAACAAAACAGACATATCTTACACTGATTATTGAGTCGATAGTCTTTCTCACACTGTGTGTGTGTCTCTGTGTGTGTGTTGTCTCTCTAAAGGTCAATGGGGGCCAGAGAGAGTCTGGGGTAGAGTCTCAAGGCTGCAGAATTCACTGGCCTGAAGTACAAGCGGACTCCGCCCCCGAAAAAGATACTTCGTCATCTCCAACCCGTTACGTTGTATATTGTTATATGGCAACACCCCACCACCCACCCCCCACTTCTATATGACTCCTTTCTGATAATATTAATCAGTAATCTATTGCCTGTGTGTGGAAATTGCTATTGAAGCATGTGACTTGATTGTAAAGGCTTGGTCAGCGAGTCATGGTTTCTCCACACCTGGGAGGCTCCTGAGAGGAAGTGGGTTTAGATGTGGTGGCGTCAGTAGGGGAGGAGGAGGAAGACAGAAGGGGGAGAGAGAGGGAGGGGGGGTAATAACTGATTCGCTACAGTTTATCAGCGACTGTCTGGGTTGTAAATACCACCCGCTATCTATTCATTCCCTACTAACAGTGCACAGAGCACAAAAGGGACATTCTGACAGCGCTGGACAGTGATCTCATCTCTGAGATATCTCTCTCTGTGGTGTGGTGGCAGAAACTCGGCAGGGCATTGGCTCACCCTCCGCCGCCTAGCATGGTCCCAGATCTGGTTGTGCTGTCTTGCCAACGTGACTGCTGTTATTGTACAGCAATGGAGTGACACAAATAGATAAGGGACCAGGCTAGGTGGTGGAGGGATTGTCAATGGCACAACACAGCAATGGAGTTGGCAAGACAGCACAAACATATTGTGAACAGCTGGCATTTGTAACTAGAAAAGGACTGGACAATGTATTCTGCATGCACCATTTCCTAATATTGCTATTCAACACTGTACTGTACTGTATGTCAACTTACTTCAGTGCTGTAGGAGGCCTACCCATCAGCAAGCGCCAAGACTTGTGTGGCTGTTCGTCCACGACTTTGTGTGTTTGCGATACTAGGGAGATGGGAAAGATAAGGTGGAATACAGGGAGGGAGGGATAGATAAGAGGTGGAGTACAGGGAGGGATAGAGGGATAGAGGGATGGGTAGATAGGAGTAGAGAAGGTAAACAGAGAGAGGGGAAAATCATTTTATGGTGTATGGAACAATGGTGACACCTACTTTGTTTATTTGCAATACTAGGAAGATGGGAAAGATAAGAGGTGGGTGGTGTGGACAGAGGGATGGAGGGAAGTAAAGAGATAAAGAGGATAGAAAAACCCTTTTCCGTCGTTGTGTTGTGGAGAAACAGCAGCAGAACTAACACACATTCCATTAGACAGTAAATATTGACTCAGCGGTGAACAACTGGGTTCTATTGCACAGCGACAAAAAAAAAGCATTGTGTTCCTGGGTACTGGGCCTGCTCGGGCTGAATGGCCTCTGTTTGCAGATTATGCTGATGGTAGGTTGATAAGTGGGCCTAGCTGGGCTCTGTAATGTTCACCATGTTTTTTTCAGCTACAACAGGACAATGACCAATAAACCTTACCTCACTGTCAGTCTTCTCATAGCCATTCATTCCGGGGGCTGTCCCTCCCAAGTGATTTAAGGTGAAGTGGTCAAGTCTCTGTTGTTAACTAAACAATGAAACGCACAGACGCACACACGCACGCACACACACACACACACACACACACACACACACACACACACACACACACACACACACACACACACACACACACACACACACACACACACACACACACACACTAACACACACACACACACACACACACACACACACACACACACACACACACACACACACACACACACACACACACACACACACACACACCCATATTAGGGAATGAACGTTATTTATAATAAAGCAACACAAACATATCTTGGACAGATGGCATTTGTAACTGGAGAAGGACTAGCCAGTTTATTGGCAAGACATCTATGGCAAGACCTGAAATGGTTGTCTAGCAATGATCAACAACCAATTTGACAAGGCTTGAAGAAATCTGAAAAGAATAATGGACAAATATTGTACAATCCAGGTGTGCAAATCTATTAGAGACATGTTCGAAAGACTCACAGCTGTAATCGCTGACAATGGTGATTCTATCATGTATTGACTTAGGGGTGTGAATACCTATGTAAATGTGTTATTTCTGTGTTTAATTTTCAATACATTTGAAAAACATGTTTTCACTTTGTCATGATGTGGGTATTGCGTTTAGATGAGTGATAAAAAATATATATTTAATCTATTTTGAATTCAGGCTGTAACACACAATATGAATAAGAAAAGGGGTATGAATACTTTCTGAAGGCACCGTAAATTTCGATTCATCCCTTAGGCTAGATATTTCAGGCACATATACTATACTATATATGATGCTGATCATCAACATTGTGTATGCATCATAGTGACTTCCCAGCAAACCAAAATTGGTTGTGTGAACGTTCACAGAACATTCATTAGGTTGCTCCAAAGTTCTAATAACACAAAGACTGCCCAGTTGTGCTGATGATTATACAGTGTTTGTATAAAACTTTTGCCTGATATTGTAAGAACGTTCCCAGAACAAATGTTGTTATTACTTTAGCTGGAAACCTAATAAGAACATAGGGGAAATGCTCTGTGGTGGTTGTTACAGATGTTGCTAACATTTTAGTGAAGATGAGGAGAATATTCCAAGGATTTATAATTTCCCATGTTCTGGGAATGTTCCCGGTTTGCTGGGTCGCAATGTTCTCCCCCTGTGTAATAGTTGTGAGATAAGTTTGTCCAACACACAAAAGCCAGCTGTACACAACATGGTGTCTGATGGTGTTGAAAGAATAGCCTATTTCACCCTTGAACAACCTTTGTCAAATGTTTTCATACCTTGGGAGTGTAACTTTGAGCTGTGTCCCACTCTCCCACAAAAAAAAAATATGTTAAATAATTGGTTGGAAGGTGAACTCCTAAACTACCTTTTCACGTCTTGTTCTCAAGCCTTGAATTGATATATATTTTGTTTCATATATTCAAATTAGCATTAGTAATTTTCCAGTTTGTCATTCAAATTTGGCATACTGTTGTTTGCAATTTTTTTGCGAGAACTTGGAACCTAGCAAATTAGTCATGCTAATTACATGGAAACTACATGTTGATATGAATTGCAGGATGGAGAACAAAACATGTACAGCTAACTTCAGAGCTCACCTTTCAACCTATCATTTCAACCTATCATCCAGGTTGTATCACATCGGGTCGTGATTGGGAGTCCCATAGAGCGGCGTATAATTGGCCCAGCTTCATCCGGGTTTAGCCGGGGTAGGCCATCATTGTAAATAAGAATTTGTTCTAAAAACCTCTAAAGGATCGGACCCTTTTTTTTCAATTTTCATCTAAAATTACATACCCAAATCTAAGTGCGTGTAGCTCAGGCCCTGAAGCAAGGATATGCATATTCTTGGAACCATTTGAATGGAAACACTTTGAAGTTTGTGGAAATGTGAAAGGAATTTAGTAGAATATAACACAATAGATCTGGTAAAAGATAATACAAAGAAAAACCAACCTTTTTGCATTTCTTTTGTACCATCATCTTTGAAATGCAAGAGAAAGACCATAATGTATTATTCCAGCCCAGGTACAATTTAGATTTTTGCCACTACATGGCAGCAGTTTACATGCAATGTTTTAGACTGATCCAATGAACCATTGCATTTCTGTTCAAAATGTTGTATCAAGACTGCCCAAATGTGCCTAATTTGTTAATTAATAACTTTTCATGTTCAAAACTGTGCACTCTCCTCAAACAATAGCATGGTATTCTTTCACTGTAATAGCTACTGTAAATTGGACAGTGCAGTCAGGTTAACAAGAATTTAAGCTTTGTGCCAATATCAGATATGCCTATATCCTGGGAAATGTTCTTGTTACTTACAACCTCATGCTAATCACATTAGCCTACGTTAGCTCAACTGTCCCGCAGGGGACGCACCAATCCTGAAGAAGTATTAACTGACTTGCCTAGTTAAATGAAGTGTAAATTTCCATTCCTTCTGCGAATCAAGACGCTTTTATGGATACAGCCACAAAATAAATGCACTGGAACATTGACACAGTTTGACTTTAGGACACTCCAAAGGTATGAAAACACATCACAAAGTTTGTTTCAATCTGGATGAGGGCTTGGTCATGAGGATACATTTTCACCTTTGAACCCTGCAGGTAGCTCTGCATCTCTGTGAATGATTTGTAAAGTGATGGCAAAATGTCTTTGGCTTTACGTGTCTGGTTCACACCTACATCCTGCGATGAAGTAATGATGTATGACTGTGGAGTATTGCACCACATGCAGGTATTCACCTACACCATGCTCTCTCAAGCAAGAAGACACGCATTGTTGTCTCACATTAGGATTGCTGCAATACGTGTAAGGTGATACTGGAATCTCTTCTGTCATACAGTCCCAGTCAGTGTTGTGTTGATACTCAGCAGTGAGTCACACAAGTGTTCTTTTGTGAAATTACTGATTAATTCCTTTACGTGTAGTAGGCCTACATCTTACCTGTAATAATTCAGTGTATACGTGCAGGTGTTAATTCCGGTCTGTGTAAATGTTACCTGTGACAGACAAGTCAGTGTACATGAGCAGGTGTGTGGTGTACTGACAATGTTTGTGTCAACATGTGATGTGTCCTAACAGCTGTTCTCAGAGGAACTGAACTGCGTAGCAAGCGGAACCCGTTAATAACATCCAGTGTTGAGTCCTGTAATATCATGTACGATTGAAGGCTTTAATACTGTCCGTGCTGCACTGCAAAGACAAACTGCAGGAAAAATGAAAGCCAACTCATAAAGCACAATGTGTTCCTGCGACAGCTCTCTCTCTCTCTCTCTCTCTCTCTCTCTCTCTCTCTCTCTCTCTCTCTCCCTCTCTCTCTCTCTCTCTCTCTCTGTATCTCTCTCTCTCTCTCTCTCTCTCTCTCTCTGTATCTCTCTCTCTCTCTCTCTCTCTCTCTCTCCCTCTCTCTCTCTCTCTCTCTCTCTCTCTCTCTCTGTATCTCTCTCTCTCTCTCTCTCTCTCTCTCTCTCTCTCTCTCTCTCTCTCTCTCTCTCTCTCTCTCTCTCTCTCTCTCTGTCTCTCTCTCTCTCTCTCTCTCTCTCTTTCTGTCTCTCTCTCTCTCTCTCTCTCTCTCTTTCTGTCTCTCTCTCTCTCTCTCTCTCTCTCTCTCTTTCTGTCTCTCTCTCTCTCTCTCTCTCTCTCTCTCTCTCTCTCTCTCTCTCTCTCTCTCTCCCTCTCTCTCTCTCTCTCTCTCTCACTCTCTGTCTCGCAATTCAATTTCAATTTAAGGGACTTTATTTGCATGGGAAAAATATGTTTACATTGCCAAAGCAAGTAAAATTGAAAATAAACAAAAGTGAGATAAACAATAAACAATGCACAGTAAACATTATAATAAAGACATTTCAAATGTCATATAATGTCTATATACAGTGTTGTAATAATGTGCATATAATTAAAGTACAAAAGGGAAAATAAATAATCATATTTACAATGGTGTTTGATCTTCACTGGTTGCCTTGAGGCAACAGGTCACAAATCTTGCTGCTGTGATTGCACACTGTGGTATTTCACCCTATAGATATCGGAATTGATCAAAATTGGATTTGTTTTCGAATTCTTTGTGGGTCTGTGTAATCTGAGGGAAATATGTGTCTCTAATATGGTCATACATTTGGCAGGAGGTTAGGAAGTGCAGCTCAGTTCCACCGCATTTTATGGGCAGTGTGCACATAGCCTGACTTCTCTTGAGAGCCAGGTCTGCCTTCGGCTGCCTTTCTCAATAGCAAGGCTATGCTCACTGAGTCTGTACATAGTCAAAGATTTTCTTTATTTTGGGTCAGTCACAGTCAGGTAGTCTGCCACTGCGTACTCTCTGTTTAGGGAAAGATAGCATTCTAGTTTGATCTGTTTTTGTAAATTCTTTCCTATGTGTCAAGAAATGATCTTTTTATCTTCTCATGATTTGGTTGGGTCTAATTGTGTTGCTGACCTTGGGCGCTGTGGGGTCTGTTTGTGTTTGTGAACAGAGCCCCAGGACGAGCTTGCTTAGGGGGCTCTTCTAGTGTTCTAGAGCAACAGTGTCTAGATGGAATTTGTATTTGTGGTCCTGGCAACTGGACCTTTTTTGGAAAACCATTATTTTAGTGTTACTGAGATCTTCTGTCAGGGCCAAGGTCTGACAGAATCTGTGCAGAAGATCTAGGTGCTGCTGTATGACCTCCTTGGTCGGGGACAGAAGCAGATCATCAGCAAACAGTAGTAATGCAGTGTGCTGCAGACTGTTCTAGTGCCCTCGACAATTTGTTGATATATATATGTTGAAGAGGGTGGGGCTAAAGCTGCATCCCTGTCTCACCCCGCGGCCCTGTGGAAAGAAATATGCGTGTTTTTTGCCAATTTTAACCACACACTTGTTGTTTGTGTACATGAATTTTATCATGTAGTATGTTTTTCCCCAACACTACTTTCCATCAATTTGTATAGCAGACCCTCATGCCAAATTGAGTCTACAGTTTTTTTTATCAACAAAGCATGTGTAATGGCTTTTCTTCCTGAGAAAGAGAGGACCAAAGCGCAGCGTGGTGAGTGTTTATCTTCTTTAATAATAAATCCCAACTGAACACTTCAAATTACAAAAGAACAAATGTGAAAACAGTCCTATCTGGTGCATAGACACAAAGACAGGAAACAATCACCCACAAACCCCAACACAAAACAAGCTACCTAAATATGGTTCCCAATCAGAGACAATGACTAACACCTGCCTCTGATTGAGAACCATATCAGGCCATACACAGAAACAGACAAACTAGACACACAACATAGAATGCCCTCCCAGCTCACGTCCTGACCAACACTAAAACAAGGAAAACACACAAGAACAATGGTCAGAACGTGACAGCATGAGAAGACTTTGCCTTTGTTTTTTTGTTGTTGTCAATTAGGGTGTGCAGGGTGAATACGTGGTTTGGAGTATGGTCATTTGGTAAAAAGTTGATATTTGCTCAGTACATTGTTTTCGCTGGGGAAATGTACAAGTTTGCTAATGCAGAGGATTTTCCCAAGGTTGCTGTTGACACATATCCCCCAGCAGTTATTGGGGTCAAATTTGTCTACACTTTTGTGGATTGGGGTGATGGTTCCAAATATTGCGGAAGTCCTTGGTTCCAAATATTGAGGAAGATGCCAGGGCTGAGGATGATGTTAAAGAGTTTAAGTATAGCCAATTGGTGGTCTGTATGTTTTATAATTTCATTTAGGATAACATGAACCTCACAGGCCTTTTTGGGTTGGAGGGTTTGTATTTTATCATATAGTTAATTCAATTTAATTGGAGAATCCAGTGGGTTCTGGTAATCTTTAATAGTTGATTTTAAGATTTGCATTTAACCTTTATTCAACTAGGCAAGTCAGTTAAGAACAAATTCTTATTTACAATGACGGCCTAGGAACAGAGGGTTAACTGCCTTGTTCAGGGGTAGAACAACAGATTTTTACCTTGTCAGCTCAGGGATTCGATCTAGCAACCTTTCAGTTACTAGCCCAACACTCTTACCGCTAGACTACCCGCCGCCTGCTACCTGTAGCCAACCCAAATAGGCAACACAGAGCAGGGATTGAAAGATGTTATCCAGAGGTTTGGATCTGACTTTGCCATCCTCCCTTACCTCCTCCGCCTTAACCTTCCGAGGAATCCACTCTCAACCAGCTAGGACTTCGTTCGACCTGACTGGGTACCCGGAGCCACACATGGGTCTTGGGCAAGACCCAGGTACTTGATATTGAAGACCGAGGTGGGAAAACCCGGTTCACTGGCAACCACCGATCCCCTTCACCTGCCCACAGGTGCGCCGTGCGGCCGTGCCTAACAGGGAAAGGGGGAATTGAGCCGGTCGGGCTACCTGCTACCTGATCATGTATATGTTTTTGCTGTTTGTTCTTTGTCATAGAGCCAGAAAGATTGGAGATGTGGTTTATCCATACATCTCTGTTTTGGATAGATAACTCTGTGTTGTTGTTTGATCAGAGTTTTCACATTTTCCCAGAAGTGGTTCGATTCTATGGATTCTTCAATTACATTGAGATGATTTCTGACGTGCTGTTCCTTCTTTTTCTGTTTTTCTTTTTCTCTCCCTCTCCCCTCTCTACTCTACTAGCATCTCTCTCTCTTTCTCCATCCCCCTCTATCACCCCCCTCTCCCCTCTCTACTCTTACTACTAGCATCTCTCTCTCTTTCTCCATCCCCCTCTCCCCCCTCTATCACCCCCTCTCCCTCTCTAGTCTTTACTACCAGCGTGTTCTTTCTCCCCCCCCCCCCTCTCGCTGTCTCTCTCTGTGTGCTCAGCATGCAGGGACAGGAACTGCATAGTAGCACATTCTGTGTGATAAGAGGGATCTGGCGTGACCTTTTTATTGTTCCAGGGAAGCCACGACGACAGCGGCTGGAGTCCCTCCAAATTAAATATTTGATTCAGAAACAAACTCCACAGCCGAGGGTCCGAGGAGGTGTAATCCCCACAGGAATAGAAAGGCCTTCGATTTCTGAAGAACATGATGACAGGGCAAAAAATCCTCCCTCTTGTCGGACCGGCATTAGGGTCTCTCAGCTCTCACTCACACTGCAGCTTAATGTCAGGTTTTAGTATTCAGCTGAATTTTTTTTACATCATTTGAATAATGTTTCTGTCAGATGCTAGGCTTGTAGTTCACCACATGTCCCCTGGGAGAAATCTTCTACGATTTACTGCAACAGCACCAGCTACATGCAGCCAGTACGCCAGGCTCCCTTCCCTTCTACTCATACCATGGGAATGATGAGGGGTTGTTTTGTACTGGGTTGAATTTCAAAGTGAACATGGATTTATTTCCTGCTGTTTTAGCCCATGATATAGTGATTCCTAATGCAATACATTGGGATCGAAAATTATGGTCATTTCAAAGGCCACTGCTGATATTCTGGCTGAATATCAATGTTACCCTCAGATTTGGATCCAATGGGGAGCTGCTGTGTTCTTGATATTTGGTGAAAAAGGTTCACGCTCGAGGCAAGGTTTGATACAAGCCTATTCCGCGTGACGCACAAAAGGGTACTCATGCAAATGTGTCATGGGTATGCTCTTTATAGAGTTCACAATACAATCAGATAACAGATTATGAATCAAATCAAATCAAACTTTATTTGTCACATGCGCCAAATACAACAAGCGTAGACCTTACCGTGAAATGCTTACTTACGAGCCCTTAACCAACAGTGCAGTTCAAGAAGAGCTAAGAAAATAATGATCAAATAAACTAAAGTTAAAAATAGTAAAATGTAATACAATAACATAACAATAACGAGGCTATAACGAGGCTATATACATGGGGAACCGGTACAAAGTCAGTGTGTGGGGGTACAGGTTAGAGGTCATTTGTACATGTAGGTAGGGGTGAAGTGACTATGCATAAATAATAAACAGTGAGTAGCAGCAGGGGGGGGGGTCAATGTAATTGCCCGGTGGCCATTTGATTACTTGCTCAGCAGTCTTATGGCTTGGGGGTTAGATACTGTTAAGGAGCCTTTTGGTCCTAGAATATAACATAGACAGACAATCAAATTAATTGATGCTTGAGGTAACATAAACAATATGCAATATAAACATTCAAATATCCAGGGAAAACTAAATAATATATTGTTAGAGATAAATACAGAGCAACACAATGCTCAAATGAAATGATATTCCTTTTACATATACTTCATTGAGAGTGCGTTGTCATTTAGAGCAATGACCTGGGGAAGAGTACACTGTATTGCCTCCCAAAAGACACCCTATATAGTGCACTGCTTTTGACCAGACCACCATGGGTCCTAGTGCACTATAAACAGAAAATGGGGTGTCATTTGGGACAAATCCATTGTTACAGCGTTGAGCTCAGACTTTAAACGTTCAGCCATTAAGTAATTCGTCAAATATAAAAAATCCCCTTACTAGCTCTGACTTTGTTGACAGCTACACTACCGTTCAGTTTGGGGTCACTTAGAAATGTCCTTGTTTTTGAAAGAAAAGCACATTTTTTGTCCATTAAAATAACATCAAATCGATCAGAAATACAGTGTGGACATTGGTTGCCTAGAAGGCCGGCATCCTGGAGTTGCCTCTTCAATGTTGACCTTGAGACTGGTGTTTTACAGGTACTATTTAATGAAGCTGCCAGCTGAGGACTTGTGAGGCGTCTGTTTCTCAAACTAGACACTCTAATATACTTGTCCTCTTGCTCAGTTGTGCACCGGGGCCTCCCACTCCTCTTTCTATTCTGGTTAGGACCGGTTTGCACTGTTCTGTAAATGGAGTAGCACACAGGGTTGTACGAGATCTTCAGTTTCTTGGCAATTTCTCGCATGGAATAGCCTTCATTTCTCAGAACAAGAATTTCCATTAAAAATCTGTAGTTTCCAGCTACAATAGTCATTTACAACATTAACAATGTTTAAATTGTATTTCTGACCAATATAATGTTATTTTAATGGACAAAAAAAATGCTTTTCTTTCAAAAACAAGGACATTTCTAAGTGACCCCAAACTTTTGAACGATAGTGTACTTTATTGAGGAAAGATTATACTTACAATGACTGTGATATGTGGTTGTCCCACCTAGCTACCTTAAGATGAATGCACTAACTGTAAGTCACTCTGGATAAGAGCGTCTGCTCAAACGTAAATACAGTATGTCAATGAGAGAACCCTGGAGCTGAAAATAGTGCTGGTACCATACTTCTGTGTAGGACCAATATAACCCACCACCACTATTACGCAGCTGTGTCAGTGAAAGGACTGAATTATCTCTGGAGTCTGGACCACACGTACAGGCATAGTGTACTGTAACTTTAACCCTTAGTCACCAGGAGATCTGGGTCCAAATACAATTTCAAATCATTTCAAATACTTTAGCTGGGCTTGATTGAGCATGCCTGGAACAATGCAACCAATAGAATAGTCACAAAACCGCAAACCCCACCCATCTGACACTTCATGCAGGCTAGAGCAAACACTCAAAGCATTGAAAAGATTTTGAACAGTATTTGACCCAAGGCCTGGTCAACAGGGCCACAACATTTACACTCAGATAACATTGAGTCCTGGGAGACCCCAGTACTGTGTGTAGAGTATTACGGTATACTGTAGCATGACATGGCATTGTATCCCCAAGACTTACTGGAATTAAGTCTAGAATATAAATTCTATGACTCTTATTCTTAGCCTTGAAATCTATTTTCCTTCACATTCATGCGTTTATTAGTCGAGCACTTGCATTGAGCTGTCCACCTACAAGCCATGGGTGAATTCAAGCCACGGGTGTGTCAGGGCATATGGGGGTGGCAGGCAGGTAGCCTAGTGGGAGTGGCAGGTAGCCCAGTGGTTAGAGCGTTGGACTAGTAACCGAAAGGTTGAAATATTGAATCCCCGAGCTGACAAGGTAAAAATCTGTCATTCTGCCCCTGAACTTGGCAATTAACCCACTGCTCCTAGGCCGTCATTGAAAATAAGAATATGTTTATAACTGACTTGCTTAGTAATTTTTTTTTAAATCCTCTGATCAGAGGAACAGTAGTAATTCCACTATAACAGAATAATGCTGACACTCAGAATGTTCACTTCAAAAATGTGTGCCAAACCAACCAACTCTGACATATTTTTCCTTCCATTTGTTTTGTTTTTTGAAAGTATGTTAAAAAGCAGCTGTGTTGGAATGGTGTGGGCGTACCCCGACAACATAATGGTGTGTTTTACTTACAGCTCCATTCTGCTTTGTGTGCATATGGAGTCCCCTGGGGGCAAGAATGGTCTATCCATCCCATCCACAAATTATTTATTCATAGTAGTACACAGGGACCCTCTAAATTACATTCTCCGCTGATTACAATTACTCATAAACCATTCCCTTCCCATGTCTCATGGAAGAAAGACCTCTCCCTGTGTAGTACTGTGATCAGAGTTTGGTCCAATATATCAATTTAATCTAGAAACACCAATGTCCAGATTATACATTACATTTTTGCACATATATCTTGCTGCACCCTATGCAAACGATTCAAGATGAAAGCTAGACAATCCTCAAATTGCTCACTGCGCCCTCCTGGCACATATGGTTTGGGAGTGTACAGGGGTTTTACGTTTCTGAGGTTGTATTTCATCCTGTTCCTCTGACATAATGTGTAGAAATGTACCATGTTCACCATCTATTTTATTGTTAAGTGATGACACTAATTTAGACCTATCTGTCAAACAGCGATGTATTTGGCTGGCTGGATTAACAGCAGCCAAAAAGATGATAACCTCACGTTGGCATCCTCCTCATTCTTTATACAGACAGCAGTGGCTGCTATCATTCATGAACATCATAAACCTGGAAATGTCTGCGGGATGCATGCATGGGGAGGGTGAAAGTAATATATTTGCTCTTTCAGTGACGTATGACTCTGTAAAAAGACTGCTATTGTGAACCACTAATCTAACTTTGGGTTGGGGAAGTCCTGTGGTTGGGGGGTGGGATGGGAACGCTTTGTCTTGTTTGGTCTTGCCACTTGTTGCTCTGTCCATGTATACCTGTTTTGTTAACCTTACTAAAAAATAATAAAAACATTTGATCACCCAATAAAAAACAGAATGGTGTGGCCGTATACCGGTAATTAAAAATGTTAATGCGAGTAGACCGCTGATGACATCATCCTCTATTAGGAAATAGCAAGCATTTTTTAAAAGGTCTGTTTGAGATTCAAGTTTGAGGTGTTTTTTTGTTGATTTGGACACAAATACTTTCGGATGAGTCAACAACATTATTTGTGTATGAGATACAGGGCACTATGGTATTAAAGGCTGAGCTGTAGTCAATGACCAGCATCCTCTCATAAGCTTATTACAAAGCTCACAGCCCTGGGTCTGAACTCCTCCTATGCAACTGGGTCCTGGACTTCCTGATGGGCAGTCCCCCCAGGTGTTTAAGGTAGGCAACATTACCTCCTCGACACTGATTCTCAACACGGGGGCCCCACAGGGGTGTGTGCTCAGTCCCCTTCTGTATTACTTGTATATTCATGGCTGCGTGGCCTCACATAGTTTCAACTCCATCATCAAGTTCACTGATGACACAACAGTAGTAGGCTTGATTACCAATAACAACAAGACAGCCTACAGGGAGGAGGTAGGCACTCTGGCAGCGTGGTGCCATGTAAACAACCTCTCCCTCAATGTTAGCAAAAACAAAGGAGCTGATTGTGGACTTCAGGAGAAACCAGGCTGGACACGCCCCAATCCTCATCAACAGGGCTGCCGTGGAGATGGTCAATAGCTTAACATTCTGTGGCATACACATCTCAGAGAAGCTAAAATGGTCTAACCACATGGGCACTGTGGTGAAGAAGGCATGACAGCAATTCTTCCACCTCAGGATGCTGAAGACACTCGGCCTGTCCCCAAGGGCCCTCACAGTGCTCTACAGTAGCACCATCGAGAGCATACTGTCGGGCTGCATCACAGCCTGGTACGGCAACTCCAAGCCGCGGACCGCACGGCGCTTCAGTGGGTGATACAGTACGTGCAGCCGAATGCACCGTTGGGTGCACACTGCCTGCCCTACAGGACTCCCGCAACACCAGGTGTCGCAGTAAGGCCAAAAAAATCATCAGGGACCCCAGCCACCTAAACCATGCCCTGTCTTCCCCGCTTAAATCACTCAGACTCGCACACACACACACAAGGATAGCTAGCAGCACGGTGTCCGAGGTGCTATCCATGTTGTAGTAAGCTCATTCGCTACAAGTATTTGTTTACTCTGCTTCTAGCCACAGTGAGTTTAGAGACTGTGGAGTGTACCAAACTCTCGGATAGTGAAGAGACCTTGATAACGTACAGCTGGAAACGAACTCCATGCCCTACAACCAAGTAAAGTTGGCAGACTACACCTAGAGGTGCCCCCTGAGATTAAACCAAGGAAAAGTGGATGTAGGGGAAGTGTACGACTATGAAACAATAGGAGCGGAAATAAGCCCTTGTGGAGCTGGATGGTTTCAGGATCATCAGAGCTGACAGGAGCTCTGAACCTTCGGTGAAAAGTAGGGGGAGAGGTGTCTGTATGTGAACAATCAATGGTGCCACACTAATCATGTTCCAATGAAGGAGAGAGTCTGTTCCCCCCATGTGGAGCTGTTAGCAGTGGGCTGCCGACCCTACTATATACCTAGAGAGTTCCCTAGCGTGATAGTGATTGTTGTCTACATCCCGCCGTCTGCACACGCCAAACTGGCTACAGACGCCACCCACAAAGTCACCACAGACCTACACAATCGATCACCCGAGTCGGCTGTTGTTATCTCTGGAGATTTCAATCACTGTTTGCTGTCAGCGACTCTTCCTACCTTCAAACACTATGTTAAAGTTCCAACTCGTCTGGACAAGACCATTGACATTCTCTACTCCAATGTAAAAGATGCCTACTGCTCAACTGCTCTGCCTCGACTGGGACAGTCTGACCACAACCTCATCCAGCTACTACCAAAACACAGCCCACTGGTTCAGAGACAACGCGTCACTCATGCGGTGATTCACGAATGGGCACCCGAAGCTGGAGAGGCACTACAGAGCTGCTTTGAAGGTACAAATTGGAATCTATTTATAGACGACTGGGAGGAGGATCTTAAGGGTCTCTCTGAATGCGTAATGGTCTATGGTAACTTCTGTACTGATAATGTTGTGCCAAGCAAAATGGAATGCAATGCAAATAATCATCCTTGGCATCACAAAAGTCAGTAAGTCAGCAGGGCCGGATGGGGTTAAAGCCAGTGTACTCAAAATATGTGCTAATCAACTGGCTTTCATACTGCAGAACATTTTCAACCTGTCCCTAATCATCTCCGATATTCCTACTAAATGGAAAACATTCTGCATCGTGCCCATCTCAAAGAAAGCAGGAGGGACTGCACTGAAATACTTTAGACCAGTGGCTTTGAAATCACAAGTCATGAAAAGATTTGTGTGGGTTTTAATACCCTTTTTAAGAGTTGAGGTGGCAGCCTATCTGGATCCTTTGCAATTTGCCTACCGCCTGGAGAAGGCCGGCTGTGTGGTGAGAACAATGTTCTTTGACTTCTCCAGTGCTTTCAATGCCATACAACCCCACCTGTTGGTCCAAAAGCTAAAGGACATTCACGTAAACCCACACACAATGACCAATAGACCACAGTTGGTAAGACTGAACCAGGCAGTATCAGATTGGATATGTACAAACACAGGGGCGCCGCAGTGGATGGTACCGTCACCTTTTCTGTTTACCCTTTACACAAATGACTTCACACACAACAACGAACTGAGCAACTTTACAGAAATTCTCTGATGACTCTGCTATATTAAATGAAGCTTTGTCATGAGAGGAGATGATGCTCATCACAGGGACATAACAGAGTCCTTTGTGAAATGGTGTGAGGCCAATTACTTGGAGCTGAATGTACTGAATGAAGACCAAGGAGCTAGTGATAGATTTTAGGGTAAAAAAAATAAAAAAAAATATTCATGGTGATGAGATTGGCACTGTTGACTCATAAGTACTTGGGCGTAATAGTAGACAACAAACTGAACTGGAAGGAGAATTCTCACAGTGTCTACAAAAAAGCCCAATCCAGACTGTACTTTTTAAGGAAGCTTAGATATTTTCATTTATGTGACAAAATGCTTCGTATGTTCTATAGTAGTGTCGTGGCGATTGTAGTGACCTATGCCATTGTGTGCTGGAATGAGAGATTTAGCTATGGAGGACTGTCATGACGTTGGCCTGGGGGATAGGTTTATGACAGTCATAAATACCACTTCCCCCCTTTTTCCTCTCTCTACCCTACTGATGTTACATTTGCAAAAACCTTGGTTAACATAGAGATTCTGGGAACATCAGAAGGTGGGGGGAAATTAACTATATTCTGGTAATCTGAACAATTGAACATATGTCAGTTTGGTTGTCATCTGAGACATTCTCATCAATGATAAGATTACATAAACTCTACAGTGGAAAGTCTACACATCAAAGTTATCGGATTCACATGGAATTGTTGTTCAATTTAAATGTTTGAATATGAAATTATTCGTGATGGGATGAAATGTGATTTTAGCTTCTAAAATGTGAGAATTGCGTTTTCTTAAGACAGGGCTCTGCTCAATCAGTGGCCCGCCCCTGTGAAGGGATATGGGCTATAAAACTTTTCAAACATGCCCTCCTCTCCCTTCCTATATATAAGCCCTTGATGACAATATAACTTCCTGTTTCGATGATGTGAGGACGACGGTCCTATGTCAGAATGGTTCAGATAATAACTACAGAACGAAGCCAACATCAGCGTGAGCTTTGGTTGCGAATGGTATGAACTTTGAAGTGATACCTCCTAGCCGTTGAGTTAGCAACAGCAGATGCAAAGAGGGTTTGGAAGGAACAGTTCAGAGTATCCCGTCTATCACCCAACGACGTTACTACAACGTATCCAATTGACAACCAGAGACATTCTTCCAAGGACTCGGTTTGGCAACACGGCCTTCCATCTACCACCAACCTACCTAAGCGCAGCTCAGAGTAAATATTTATTGCATTTTCCTTTTCCAAATGGGCGGTAATTTAGAATGCATCAGATACTGTATTGACGATAGCACAGCTTCTCCCTGTGTCCCTCAGTCTTCCCGCCCTTTCACTCAAACCCAGCCATTTTCCTTTGTGTAACAAGCTGTCATATCTGTTCCGCCCTCTAGGGACGTTTTCCTGTATGACGTAATTTGTAATCAAGTTATGATTTAATTATGTGTATGTGTAATTCTGTGTGATTAGTTAGGTATTTAGTAAATAAATAATTGAACCCAATTTTGCATTGCTGATTCAAATTGTTATCCAGGGTTTGTATTTACAACTTTCAGGTGAGACTGAATTAAGATGACGATTGATATTGACTGCTATTGATGTAAAATATTACTAGGTCTTTAAGAGTTTATTCGGAAGATAACAGCTCTATAAATATTATTTTGTGGTGCCCGACTCTCTAGTTAATTACATTTACATGATTAGCTCAATCAGGTGATATTAATTACGGAGAAATTATTTTATAGAATAACATGTCATATCACTTAATCCGGCATAGCCAAAGACATGACAAGACTTAAACAAGCTTGACCAAATCCTTAAGAAACCAGTGCTACAATTGGCTGCATCCTGGAATCACTGCAGGACATTGGCTGCAAGTAAAAAAAACACATGATTTAAAATATGTTTCACCTTTATTTAACCAGGTAGGCCAGTTGAGAACAAGTTCTCATTCACAACTGCGACCTGGCCAAGGTAAAGCAAAGCAGTGCAACACAAACAACAACACAGAGTTACACATGAGATAAACAAACATACAGTCAATAACACAATAGAAAAAGTCTATATACAGTGTGTGCAAATGAGGTAAAATAAGGGAGGTAAGGCAATGAATAGGCCACAGTGGCGAAATAATTACAATTTAGCAAATAAACACTGGAGTGATAGATGTGCAGAAGATGAATGTGCAGGTAGAGACACTGGGGTGCAAAGGAGCAAAAAAATACAAATAACAGTATGGGGATGAGGTAGTTGGATGGGCTATTTACAGATGGGCTATGTACAGGTGCAGTGATCTGTGAGCTGCTCTGACAGCTGGTGCATAACGTTATGAGGGAGATATGAGTCTCCAGCTTCAGTGATTTTAGCAATTCGTTCCAGTCATTGGCAGCAGAGAACTGGAAGGAAAGGCGGCTAAAGGAGGAATTGGCTTTGGTGGTGTGCAGTGAAATATACCTGCTGGAGCGCATGCTACGGGTGGGTGCTGATATGGTGACCAGTGAGCTGAGATAAGGCGGTCAAGGACAATGACACCCACCAACTCCAAGGCACTCTAATGCAACACAGGAGCAGCTTCAGTAGCAGGTCCATCCTGCCCAGATGTTCCACAAAGAGGTTTAGATGGTCATTTTTACCCACAGCCATGAGGCTTTCTAATGAGTGTAATTAATTAACTGTTTTATGAGGTCATCCTATTGGAAAATGTTGTTGCCTGTTTTTTTCCCCCAGAGAAGGATAGAAAACAGCACTTGAATCAAACTATTATTTTAGGGATACTATGGTGCATGGGCCTTTATGTGTCTTAATTTTGATAATGTGTTGGTCATTGTTGCGTGTCCTGCCATTGTAAAGTCATTGATGATGCATACTGTGATAAAACTATTTCCCAAACTGGGATTTCCCAAACTGGGACTCTACTCTACTCTATTCAGACACAGGCAGTACAGGAGCATAATGGGGAAAAATGGAAGACTGATCAATAGTTTCTACCCTCAGACCATCAGGCTGCTGAATAGCCACCACTAGTCAGCTACCAGCTTCACCCCCTCCCTCTTCTACTCCCCCTATTGACATTCCCCCCACACCCCTCAACAGCCACTTAACTTACATGCTGCTCCCCCTATGGACATTTTCCCACTATCCCCCCAACAGACTTTTACTCTGCCCCCACCGCAAAGGCATTCATCACTGTTGCAGTTGTTAATATGTAGATTATAGATTTTTTATTATCATTTTTATTGTTTTATTTCCCTTGGTCCTCACACCCCCTCAATGGACATGCTGATCCCCCTATGGTAATTACCCCCCTCCCCCCCCACCCACCCACCCAACAAACTCTGCCTGCATCCCAATGGACATGCTGATCCCCCTATGGTAATTACCCCCCTCCCCCCCCACCCACCCACCCAACAAACTCTGCCTGCATCCCAATGGACATGCTGATCCCCCTATGGTAATTACCCCCCTCCCCCCCCCACCCACCCACCCAACAAACTCTGCCTGCATCCCAATGGACATGCTGATCCCCCTATGGTAATTACCCCCCTCCCCCCCACCCACCCACCCAACAAACTCTGCCTGCATCCCAATGGACATTACTGTATTTATTCCTCACTTCTACAGTTGTTATGATGCATATAGTGCTATTTCTATAGTTGTGTATTTTTTTATTTCACTTAGTCCTGCATGTTGGAGCTCGGATTTTCACTGTCACCTGCAATCACATCTGCAACCCTGTGACTATTAAACATTCTGAATCTCAATCTGAATCTAAGTTTAACAGAATATGAACTTTTAAAAGTGTGATTTTCACTGGACAATTACTTCAGCAATTTCCACCGAAAATTTGACAAAAACACAGAATGATGGCGCAAACGGCACAAACCGTCATTCTGTTACCAAACATTGCATCAGCACTGTTCTTCAAGTAAATGTGTTTTTGTAAGATTGTCCATGTACATTGTTAAAAGTTGCACATAGATTTGTTTGGTTTGTTTAACTTTGCAATCATAGGTTTATGTTTGACATACTTTTTAAAGTACAAAAACTGAGTCTCTGTATAATTCTGTTTACGTGGAATTTCCCCTCAGCTAAGCTCCAAATTGTTTTCGTGATGCAATGTCCTTGGCAACTAGCTCTCGGTTAGAGAATCTTGTCTGCCAAGAGTAAAAGAGACAGAACAAGTGATTCTCCTTCTGACTGGAATCCAAATTACTTTCATCTTCTTGTTCTCACTGCTTAGAGAATCATTATTTCTTCATTACTTCCTCAGAGTCACGTACACATTCATAGCTTAGACCATTCCTTAAAACAAGGAGAGAGTGGGGTCATCTTCTCATATTTTTCATCTGAAATTCAAAGTTCCAGGGCATGTTCCTCTTAATTGAACCCAATCCTGTTGTCATTGAGGTGCACAATCCATATTTCAAACACTTAATTTCTGGAATTACATTAGACCCCCCCCCCCCCCCCCCTCCCTCCAATGTATTCCGTGCGCTGAGTTGTGCCAGAATTAGAATGGATTTTAATTGAAAGACAGGGAAATCTATATTAACTCATCACTCCGTAGTGGTTTTAATTTGATTACGTGAGTTATCATCCATACGACCACACAAATAAGATATACACGGCGTATAGCTGGTGTATATTTACAGTGTGTATGTATGTTAGGTCTCCATGGCAACTGAGATTAAATTAGGACAGAGTAAAGTACATACTGTAGGTACCGTCTGGTATGCAGGCTACATTATCATGTTTACTAGGACTGGAGCAGGCTTCTGCATATATCCAGAGGGCTCAGACAATCCTTATATGGTCAAATAACATTTTTTCTTCCCTTTTACAGGGTCTATACAGTAGGTCTTCAGTGGTTTGTGTAACACTTCATAGGCCTTTAGGACCTGGTGTCTTATCAGACAAAGACACCAGTAAATAACTGGAGATGTTTGGCTGAGCTGTTGCTATGAGTAAGTTTCAAGGTGTGCAGGGAAGTTAACAACACCATCCCACCTTTGACCAATATATGATTCTAGTGAATGGGTGTAAACTGTACAGAGATACACCCACTGGCTTTGTCTATCTTTGGGTTATCTTCCAAATGAAGGCCAAGACATGAGTAAACACTGACGTCAAGGTAATATAGAAGGGCAATATGACATTCAGACTGCACTCTGCTGGGTACAGGAATACACTTCAGAATGTGCGGGGGAAGGGGGACGAGAGAGGAATGGGGGAATGAAAGACAGATGGGTAGAAGAGGGAGGAGGACAGCGAGATACTCTGAAAAACACAGATGACTTGAAGTGCAGCAATGTGCATTCAATAAATGTTCCAAGTCAATTCTGTTTTTATTTAGACACCATCTGCACGACAACAACAACCGGTAGCACACTGAATTATAGCCTATGCAGTTACCTCCTATCAGCAACAGTTGGTGGTGTTGTGTCTCTTCCACCGATAATGAATGACAACATTATGTCCTGTAAGAGTGAAATAACATAGCATGGGTGTGGTCAAAAATTCCATCCGAATGAATTGTTTTGGCTGCGATCCAGTAGGTTGCTGCCTCCAGCCTGAGCCAGTTAAAACAGAGAAAGGAGCTAGATGTGCTTATTGTTTTGTTAGGATTCACCCCCAGAGGAGGGATTTGTGGGAGCATAAAAGAGGAAAGGATTAGTGACACAAACTGGATTTGTATGGTTCACATTGGAAATCTCCTAGTATAGGTACCAAATGGCACCCTATTCCCTTGTGCACTACTAATGGGCCCTGGTTAAAAGTAGTCCACCTTATAAGGCATAGGGTGCCATTTGAGACGCGGACATTGTGACAGGGAGGTTGTGTGAGGGTGGAGAAGAAGAGCCGGGGGGAAGGAGATTTGTAACTTATAAGCCTGACATCACAAGTACAGACTGGTTCAGCACAGGTTAGGTTAGCAGACCGATAAATAAAAAAAATGACTTGTGCAACATTTTCTCCACTATGTCATTAAAGTGTTTACAAACCCTGAGATTGACACATAAGAATGGTGTGTTAAAATAACATGCAAAAGATGCAACATTGTACTGCATTAGATATCGATTTCTAAAGCTTTTACCTTGGCACCTGACGTATGCCTGTATTAAAGACAGTGGTGTCTTGTATGTAAACTGAAAACCTACACGTGAACTTTTCTTCAGCTAAGATGATGAGGATGCAGATTGACTGTACATGTATTTAGCCAGGGGTTATATTAGCGTCCTGTTTATTGCCACTGAGCCCTGGCGAGATCAGTGTGTCCTTCATGGGCGCAGATGAAAGACAATGGCGAATTCCCGACTTCTGTCAGCGGTAGTTAGCCTACTAAATGTGCTGGTCATACTTGCAGAGGGGAGTTCCTGAGTACTGACAGTATCTTGTACATCATGAACACAATGCACAGCACATTCACATCGGGTTGACAAAAATGTATGACACATATGCATTACACCTCATTAGCATACAACCACAAAGGACCAGCCCACTGATACTATAGTTCCAGTAGTAGCCATATATCATGAACAATGGATAATGCAATACAGCAATCAAACTGAGATTCCCACACAGCACAAGTTGCAGCAACATGTTACCACTCTTGCGAAACACCCACATGTAGCCTCACGTAGCCCACAGAGCTGCCAGCAGAAGATGTCCTAATGGCACCTGATACCCTGGGGGCAGGGAGGCCTGTAGTTCCCAGCATACCAGTAACTAAAGCTCTCTCTCTCTCTCTCTCTGTGCATGTATCTGTGTGAACCACCGCTGTATCCCTCTGGTCTCACCCTGTTCTGTGCACACACAGTGGGCACAGCAGCCCAGAGCTGCCTGATATGAAGCAGATAGTCTGAGGCTGCGTCCCAAACGGCACCCTCTTCTGTTTAGGGCTGGTCAAAAGAAGTGCACTATATAGGATATAGGATGCCATTTGGGACGTATCCTTAGAGACTGAGATCGGCCCTACAGGGAAACCAGAACCTCAACCGGCTAACATTTAATTCATTATTTCATTTATTTATTGATCTAATCATTTATTTATCTATCGAATCATTTATTTATGTATCTATCCATTATGCATTTGTTACATCTAGATTGTTTATGAGGCTGAGTTGTTTGCAGTTCATCACGCTATCAATCATCTGTGGCCTATGACGTGAACCGATGCATCAGCAGTCTAATTTAGTAATCAGCATAGCAGGGAACACAAATCAGATTCAAAAAGGCCATAATACATGTGATCCATCAGTATGAAATTGTTACTGATAACAGATAAACATGCGTTGGTTAAAATGATGGATTGACTGATACACTGATTGATTTTCTGCGAGGCTAGCTAGCTCATGATAAAAAAAAAGAACGTTTGGTACCATTTGACATTGCATGTAAGTTATGCCATAGTAACACAGCAATAACTCACTGTGTAGTCTAAGTAATAAAACAAGGTGTGTTCATGGTACACTTCTTATCAGCTTGCTGGTCAAAGTGATACATGTGTACTGTAACATACGGTACCAGAGTTTCCTAAGGAACTCAACAGCGTAGCCTTTCACCTCTCAGTCACAGTGTCAGGCAGGGCTTTTGTGCTCTCTGCTTGGCTATCCAGTGTTAGTGTTGTGCTGCCTGCCTGGCTACCTGAGCGCTGCACGTGTTAGTGTTGAGCAGCTTTACTATGCAATGTCAGGGGCTGTTCTCTCTGCCTGGATGGCTGTTTATCCCATTGAAAGATTGATGAGCCTCTTCAGGTAGATACAAAGCTGGATGTCTTGTTTATTAATGTGCTCTGATTGGATCCATTAACTTGCATTGTGTAAACTAATCACCATGTAATGCATGGTGTCATTTCCCACTAACTGCCCCGTAATGGATTCCTCCCTCATCTTTGCAAATGTCGTTATTTTTTAATAGACTTGTGAAAATAATGTGGTGTCAGGACTAAGGATTTTTTTTAGCCCCGTGTAAGCATGTTTGACATTGAATTTATCAAAGCGTATGCATGCACTCTACAGTCTACGAATAAAGCGCTCCAAAAGGGTTCTTCGGGCTGTCCCCATAGGATAACCCTTTTGGGTTCCATGTAGAAGTCTTTGTGGAAAGGTTTGTACATGGAACCAAAAAGGGTTCTCCTTTTAGGTAGGTAGTGCCTTTTTTAGTGTATAGCTAGCTTGCTATTGTCCATTATGAACATGCAGGCAAACATGGATATCAATCCAGAATCTGACAGAAAAAAATCAGACCAGGCCAAATAAATAATCACAGATTTCTTATAAAGTCTATATACATGACACCACGATACTTTTACACCCTGTATCTTGAGTATGTCTGATACAAAATACCACACAGTTTGTGGCAGTCCTATAACTTGCTTTGAGCATTACACACTGCGCTATATAACGAAACCACAATTACAATTTGCATCTGCAACACATATTTATTACAAATATTCAACATTAGCCCCAACAACGCCAATTAATGTCCAGCATCCAGTTGTGGTGGTATTCTACACGATAATATATATATATATTTTTTATGGCATTAAGACTGTGTCCGCTTTCAATGGATCAAATGTCGGCTGTTCAAACAGATTATGTTATAATTTACCTGGGTGAATTAGAGTGGGACGTGGATTTTGTTGTAGATATGCAATCTCTTTTCCACGACCTGGTGACACTAGGAAGACATCTCCACTGTGGACACATGGGGCGATAGAGAGCAGAATCTTCGAATAGCAGATCCTCGGTATCACTGTCAAAGGGCTGCACAACAATGGCATCACAAATGAATTGGCTGACATCCAGGTTACCATCTTAGGGATCAATATGTATCGCTTTATCTCTTCTTTTCCTCCACCTGAGATGCAGCACTGGTAATCCTCAAGCGCACCGGTGTGACTTTGAAGTGGAAAATAGTTTGACGCAAAGGAAGAGACATAGGTTCCTTCGTTGAACAATTTCTGACCTAAAGTGAGCTGAATTGAACTGCATAAACTGAACAATTTCAAAATAGCTGTAGTAAGCTGGGAAAGTTTCACGAACAGACACATTACACAACCTCCTAGATAAATGTAAAGTCGAGGGGAATTTACAATGCAAACAAGTTTTGAGGTGTTTGGCAAGTCTTTACCAATCCACGGTGTTACGCCAGCTGAAGTTTCGATTTGGCAATACACAGCCTTGGAATCAGTGTATTTAAAAAACATCGCTTCAATAACATTGTCAACACCCAAGAGTAATAAACCAATGAAGGTTCATTTTACATTTGATGAGATTAGGATGATGATAATATTAATAGACATGCTTCAGCACTTTTTCCTGACGTATAATAGTTGCAATTTGTAATTTGATGTTTCTCTGCCAGCATTGTTATTGTATTTCCTGCGCCAAGTACAACATCTAGCCTAAAGTCTAAAGTGAACGTTTTGTCTCGCTACACTGACGAAAAAACACTGTGCGTTCGTCCGACACAGATGGTCTCATTAGTCTATGAATATTATGACGGCGGCCTATTCTCTTCCAGCTACGTATTTTCACTCTGAGAAACACTCTTTTGAGTGGCAGTCACATGGGAACGCCACTTCAGAAGGAATGGCATTAGAAATATTGCACAGAGCGATAAAAGCGAGAGAGAAAAATAGAGAGAGAAAAAAACAGTATGTCACTATGTTTTCTTACCGGCATGGAGACAGTGTACCACATACTGTGACCGCTACAATGGTTGTTGTTTTGGGAGTCGAGGCTAATAGATGGGTTTGCACATTATACGTCGCTCGCTGCTTGGCATATTGCTGTCAGATTAGCAGTGTGGAGGCTGCGAGAGTATATTTTAGAGATGTAAACACATGGTGGGGTGCCTCAGTCACACAGACTAAACACTCCATTAATGAGCGGACCAATATGTCTGACCCTGACCCTTAGCTTTGTCTTTGATGCAGATTTAAGTGAACAGAAAAGGAATCACGTTTTCTTTCAGCACCTGTTTCTAATGTTTCTCCATGCAGACCCATGATAATGTGAGAGTACGAAGCTGTTTGAGCTAGGGCTAATCATAATTAGCACCCGTTAGGCTACACCAAAGCCTACATGTTATCAGGGAGAACATCATAAAGACAACACAAATGCGTGAGTGGACAAACAGAGCACCTCCCCCCAATCCCCGTTATCAAAACACCTACACACATGCACACAGAGTACCATAATTACACGATGGCTAGAATCCATTCTGCCAGCTTTCCATTGTTCTAACTCAGTAATTCTAAACACACCTGCAATCCCCTTCCTTCCTGAAATCAAGGTTCCCACAGACCCAATCGGACGGGCTGAAAGGGAGAGTCACAATAATGTAATTACTTTTCCAGGTTCCCAGGACGTTCTGAAAGGAAGGGGAACACAGGAACCGTGGCTAAAGAGCAAAGCCGGTTTGGTGCTCTTGAAAAGCCGACTTGGAGAGCAAGGGTCTCAGGATTACCCTGGTACATGATGTAATGGCACATTCTCCATCAGTTCAGCACCACAACACACACAAAAATCAGGAGGCTGTTCTTATCCAAGCTAACCGGCAATGATGGAAGATATGGGGAGTTGTTTCTGAAATTTGAGTTGTGGCCTGTGTTTTATGAAAGACACAAACTATTAAGTATATGCATGGCATTGCACAAGGATCTTTAATAGGCATTGAGTGCCATAGAACATTCTACCCAGCAACACACCCTACTCTGTTCTTTGATCATTGAACCCTGTGGTGAGTTTTGGTGTTGTCAAGTAAAGCCCTGTTCTTGCTGGTAGCCTACACATTAGACCAAGCAGCCATGCCTTTCTGTAGTTGTTCTAGTGGCTTCTAGGGGGCTTGATAGACAAGAGCTCTTGAGATGATGTGGTGAAGAAAAGTCAAATGCCTCCTTTGTTTCAATTGGCTTGTTGGTATGCTGCTCTCCAGAAATGCCCTTCATTGACATAGCTTTCTAGCAAGCTCAAATTCACAACGAATTTGACTGCATGCACAGTACAATTTACATTCGGTGCAAAAGTACATATCCATCTTGTGATAATAAGTTAATGAAAGGCAATATCGGGTACAATGTTGAGATTGTGGCTGGTATGCACAGCCAGCTGTGCATTCAATTTGAGGTCTTCACTGGAGTGCTGTTGGAGTGTACTTGTAGAGTCAAGACTAACAACAGACAAGGGCTTCTCTGCATTCAATGCGGCCAGGGGCGGACTGGGACAAGAATTTGGCCCTGGCATTTTATCCACACCAGCCCACATCACTGTGCACGCTGCCAACTAACTAAATAGACTACTGAGGTATTCAAGAAATACATTGCTTCATTTCATCTAACATGTCCAAGCAGGAATGCATGATGTGCAATTCTGATGTGCAACCAATCAAGTGACTGACATGCATTTTGGGCTATACTTGCTATATTTTAATGTTGAAATATGACTCCAGATTTTCAAGATTTGTTTTTGTTCAATAGAGATGAATTACATGCATATTTATGTCCACTAACTAATATCATAGGCTTATTAATTTGGGGTTCAACACATTCGGAAGTGGAAACTCAAAGCATATTAACTGGGTCGCTAACTCTAAATTTAATAGCCACTGCTAGTAAATGTAATGTCTTAAAAAACTTTGCAGTTCCAGGCTACTACCCATGAGACCTATAGGCATGTGCCCTTGCAAAGCCATATCATATCTTGGTTGTAAAATAGTTGCTATTAAGCTGCATTATTAAAAAAAAAATATCTGCAGAAGGCTGAGACCCTACTCTCTATGACAGGGATATGGGGATGAAGCTTCTAAGGCTGTGTTTTTCGCCCAAATTGCATTTTTGAAATGTTCAGAATGTGTGCAGAACACATTTTTCTCTTGAGAGCATGGGGGGTGAGGAGTGGCTCGCTCAATACTGCGAAACGGGCACAGGGGGACGGCAGACACATTCATTACAGGAATCATGAGGATAATGAACAATTCATGGTTTTAGCTGCCCCAAAAATAGGACGTTTTGAGTGAATGTGCTCTTTCTATGTTAATAGGTACGCTTTCCATTTTTTATGATCCATGATCTTGGCTGTCTAACTGATGACAGTGTCGGAGCAGGTCTCTTTGCTGACGTTGCGTTTGACTTTGAATGTGAGTTTGCGTGACCTCAGCTCAGCTCAGTCGTTGCCCAATGATCGAGAAGGGTCTATTGCATTGATCAGTCGAAGGCTCATTATAGATCAGTAGAACAGAGAAATTACATAAAGATATTTTAACAAAATTATCTTAACAGGCCCATGGGCTGCTGGCCATGTCAACTTTTTCATTTTGTATTTTTATATTTACATAAAAAAATGTGTGGGTACATTTCTACCAGCCCACCCAACAAAAAAATTGGTCCAGCACCCTCTGACATTTGACAGAATTGCCAAATGGCCAATCTGCCCCTGAATGTGGCCTTATTCTCCCAATTAACTTGGTTCAAATCACCGCTGATGTTCACATAATTCATTTATCAAAACCATTCCCCCTCTTTTCTTTTTCCACAACAAGAGTCATGTTCACACGAGCTAATGTACCTTATTTTTTGGTTGTTAGGGGAGTACATAGGGTGGGGGGTGGGGGAGGTCTTGAGTTTCCTTTTGAATCCATGTGCTTTTGAACCACTGCCATATTCTCTGAAGCTGAAAACAGTAACAGCATGTAACTCATTATTTATGGATGTTCTCTGAATTGAAGTCTCTGTTTTATACCTTTCTGCATGTTATGGTGCTCTGCTATATTTTTACATATTTATTTTTGTATGGTGGAGCATGGTGCTTTAGTATATATTTTTGTGTATATTATAATGGCATAATTTTCATTGAAGTGATACCTTATTAAAATATTAGTTTAATAAGGAAAATATTATTTTAATAAAGAAAATATCAGTTGAATGAAAAGTATGCTTGGATGTGTTTAATTTGTGCCTCATTGCCGATGTGGGAGGCTATTTGTTTGGAATTCTCAACTGGGCTGTAGGCTATCGAGCGTGAAAATCGTCCGAATATTTCTGTCAAAACATGAAGTTGTTTGTCACTCAAATGGGACAGCGTCAGTCATTTGACCTGTGACCTATAGTGATTAGTAGCTGTCAAAGCATCTATATGCTCTGTCTGAAGTGTTTTCCCAGACATGTAACCTCCCATTGACTGCCATTGACTACTCTCGAACTGAGGATTTCTCTTGTCTTTCAGGGGATTTCACAGGAAATGTCATAAGGTAATTCTTAATTCAATCAAAAACCGAGGTCTATTTGTGACAAACTGAATGTAATGCAAAATGCACCCTCACTCAAGTGTAAGATAAGGACATAGGCTACAGGATACAGTATGTTGCACAGATACAGTATCTACAGTATCTCAAATACTCTACTAAACCGGATTTAGAATTTTAAGGGCAATTTAGAGGGCATTTCCCCTGAATGTCTTGATCTGAACAAGGGGCCGAAAATAATTTGAACTTAAGGGAGCTGAATGCTTCCCTTCTCTGTCTCTGAGTGCTGTTTTTACATGGCCGCCTATTAGTGCTTAATTGAGAGTGTCCTGGGGTAAGCTGCAGAAGAATGCAAGTCCTGTCCAAGTCATGGCCCCTTCCCAAAGGGAGGCGGGACAGAACAATATCCCCATCACACACCCCATGTCTACGTACTCACCCAGTGGAGTTTCTGTGCAGCATATCTTGTTTTTGCTCAGTTTTGTTTTTACTCAATACAAGATGCTGATAATACAGCACAGCCCACCTATATGAATATTGAACTTGTTTGGTAAGTTGGGTGGATTGCCGTATTGCTATTTTCGTTCTCTCTCTGTACTGTAACATCTTTGTTCCATTCCCTTGACTGCTTGTTTATTTACCTCCCCATTTGACGATCATTTGTAAAAACTTCAGAACACGTTGGCAAGAGAATATACAGACAGATGTTTACCATTAAATATTGATCCCATAAATCGTAACCTGCATTCTTCTTCTGTCTCTCTGCTGCGCTTCCAAACCGAGCCAACTTGTCTATTATTAATGATGGATGTGCAGTAAATTCTTCTCGTTCAACTTTTGATTTGTAAAATAGCTGTATTCAGTAGTTTTTTAATATATTTTTATTCGTTTTTTATATTTATATGCACATATTGGTGATGTGTGATGGATGAGACAAGGCGAGAGAAAGAGCCAAAACAGCTAACTCAGGTCTGCTGTACAGAGATGAATCTCCATCTGAAATCCATCTCCTTCTCTATCTCCCTCCCCGATGTTGATGACTGGGTGTTTAAAGATATTCAGGCATGGTGGGGATGCCAGACTGTGGAGAGGAAGAGACGGAGCCTAACCATTAGTGTTGGGAGGGGAGACTGCAGGTTCCGCCCACTGCTTTGACATGAATAAAATAGAATAATAACTTCCTGTTACATGTATGAGCTGCATATTAATACAGTCGAATGTGAAAGTGCCTTTTATTATCCAACAACACCTTTTCAGGGAGAGGAGAGACTTTAATCCCGCAGGCCCTTTTAAAATCTAATAGTGGCCTAGTCCCACATTGCATGGGAATTGTATTTTCACTTTTAATTCCATATTAACCATATAAATTATGAACTCTGAATATTTAGTATGAAAGTAAAATGGCAAACTTCAAAAATGCTAAAGGTGCATAGCTACATCTAGGTAGACTTCCCCCTGATTCACAGTATTTTAGATCTAAACTAAACGGTCTCTCGTCTATATAGTGAGGTGCTAGTGCTGGTCATGTGGCGTCTTCAATGCTCTCTCCCTCCCTCTCTCTTCTCTGAAGAGAGTAAATGATGGTGGGAAATTCAGAGGATGTGATTAATTGGTATTCAGGGGGAGTAACTATTCTCACTCTGCTGATCAGAGGGCCAGCGAGGCATGACAAGCATACACTATCTCATACTTCTCATTAGGCCATGGCTGGGGCTTCGTGGTGCTGGTGCTTCGTGGTGCTGGGACTTCGTAGTGCTGGGGATCATGGTGCTGGGTTTCCGTGATGCTGGGTCTTCGTGATGCTGGGACTTCATGGTGCAGGGACTTTGTCGTGCTGGGGCTTCATGGTGCTGGGGGTTCGTGGTGCTGGGGTTTCATGGTGCTGGGGTTTCATGGTGCTGGGAATTCGTGGTGCTGGGGCTCGTGGTGCTGGGGATTTGTGGTTATGGGGTTTGGTGGTGCTGGGGATCCGTGATGCTGGGGCTTCATGATGCTGGAGATTCGTGGTGCTGCCTGACAGAGTCCCAAAGAAATTTAGCAGGATACAGACATACAAATCAAACAATGCACCAAAGCAGTTTTTATCCAAAGTCTGAATTGTAAATCAAGGTAATTAATAGCCAGACAGATTTGAACTAGACAGAAATATGAGGGGATAATTATACTGAATGCAGAAAATCAATGAAGAACTTTTCCCAAAAAGATTAATAGGATTATGATTCTGGAAGCCTGCCGTCTTCACTTTCAAAATGAAAGTTTAATTTATTGCCAGCCTATAATGGCATCAAAAGCTATCAGAACTAAAATTTCACGACTTCTGTAAACTAATTAAAAGATAAACAAAATGTATCTGGCAATTTAAACATTAGGAGATACTTGTTTGTGTTTAGAACAAACAAACAAACAAACAAAGGACAGATTATTTCCTGTTCTGTTTCATTTGTTAACATTTTTCGGTCACAGCTCCAGTGTTCCTAGCACTTGGACAAGTGAGTCACAGCGGGGCATAGACCAGAACAGTGCCCTCCCCCTTTCTAAAGGACAAGTGCACTTCCAGGAAATTAGAGAGCTTGGCAAAGGCTGGGCAGCGCAGCAGAGCAGCACAGTACTTGTTGGGAAATAGATGGAGTGATCATTCTGAGGCCTAATTATGGGGAACCATCACCAAGCTGGCCTCACAGAGAGGGGAAATGATCTCACGTCGAGGGGAAATCACCTCTCCAATGTAAGGAGAACACCAGCTCATAATAAGGGAATTTAGATGGGCTTCGTCTCAAATGGCACCCCAATCCCTATAAAGTGCATTACTTTTTCCAATATAGTTTACTGCCCTATGGGCCATGGTCAAAAGTAAAGCACAATATAGGGGATAGGGTGCCATTTGGGAAGCAACCCTGGAGCTTCTCTCAGAGCCCTGACTAATATCTGAAGGAGGATGAGGGGCGTGAGGGCATTATGTCATTACCTCTAAATAGGTGGTTGGCTTGGATGACTCTTTAAAAAAACTAGAGGAGACTATGGTTAGGACTGATTGTACAGAGCTGACTTTGAAGGATGGAATTGACAATATGCAATCAGACATGACAACCAGGGTTTCTGATGGTTGAGATTGCTGTGTAATCTTATATGAACAGGAGTCTATTATGTGGTGTGGTCGTAGGAAAAGTACAGCACCTACAGCCTAATAACTGAGCCCTCGGAAAGTGCATGGCTTTTGTCTCTCCAATATTAACATATTTTGGGTCGGGTGGACAAAAATGTGGGGAGAAAAGGGTGGGAATGCATTCGTTTGAACACAACCCCCTAATATATGCCCAATTTCCAGCCATATGTATTCCTCAGCCAAGCATGGGAGGTGTTATTCACAGCAAGTGACTGTTAATAATGTGCAGAACAATTATGTCACAGTGTTTGGCCTCCCGTGTGAGAAAGCCAGGCGAGTTAGCTAGAGCAAGAGCCCTCCCCCATAGCGATACAGTATGCAAATGGGAACTGCCTGAGTATGAGAACCAAATAGAGTGAAGAAGAGCAGAGCCCAGCTATTGTCTGACTGTGTGACTGTGTGTTACTGTGTGTTCTGGAGGCGAAAGGCATCTGTAAAATACATGAATTTAGAGAAGGGGGGTTAATGTGGATGTCGATGTGAATTAGAGCAACATTCCATTAGAAAAGAAGGAGGAGAGTCGTGGTCGTGCTTGTTGTTGGAACTGCACAGAAAACATTTGAAGCTACTAAAGTTATAGTAGGTAGACCATTTATCTCAGTGGGAATAAGGAATGTAGGAAATGGGGAACCATATAACAAGTTGTTGGGTGACTTGTTATATTTGTAAACGTCAGATTCATTTAGCGTGGGAAACTCATCCCGTGATCTTTTGAGGTTGGCCTTTTTTCTAGTTGGGTCACTCAGACAGATGCTGATGCACATCAAGACGAGAATTCTACTTTCACCCCCCAAAAAACAATTGTATGTAATAAGTAAGAAGATTCCAAGAAAATCGAGTGCTAATGAAATGGAAGTAGGCTTAATGTTTAACGTATACTTTTTTTAACCCCCCCCCCCCCCCCCGTTATCCTTCCAAGCATACATGTTATTTACATGGCAGCATTGGAGGCATGTGGAGATTGTAAAATGTGTGACAGGGTCAAAGTATCCCAATGCCCCATAAATTATGCGCAGAGTGCCCATGTTTAATCACATGAAGCATAACATGAGCGAACGAACGCCGCCTGACCTTCTGATAATTGAAATGCAAATAACCTGTTGCTGTTCGCCATACTGATTCAATCTGACACCACGTCTGGATTGTGCTGGACGAACTGCTCCGTTGCCTCTTGGCAAGACAGACCCCTGTCAGCCTGCAGGACATAAACTGGGCCTAGACACCCCTGGCATGCTCCAGGCAATACACTGGGTAGGGCATACACAGGCCATACGTTGATAGGCCTAATGGTGGTCTTTGACCCAGAATAATAAATAACCTGCATCGGTAAATATGTTGCTGTAGCCACTTGGCTAAACTCTTGTCAAGCCGATGTTCAATACTGTGTGTTAAGAAAGTTATGTAAATCTATCAGAAAAGTGTATAATCTTAATTTAAGACGATAATAATCTAGTAATGTGGTCTATATAATCCCTTTAGAATTCCACACAGTAACTGCTAAGAACGCATTGATTTGGCTTACATAACCCACAGCCATATGTTTATATAGTGTGGCTCTGACTTAACCAATAGAAGGACAGAAAAATCATATTAATTATATGCCTTTTCTCTACTTCCGCCCACCTGGTCTGTCTGGTGGTTCCGTATGCATTTATAAGAGAAATGTCCCTCTACCGTATACACAAATAGCCTCTATTCTTAACGTCTTGATTCGCTCCGAGCGCAGTGCAGTACTACAGTACTAAAAGGTTGTTTAATTCCCAGAAAGTAGCTCTGCCATTAGCCTCAATGTCAAGCCCGGGTTATGAAACATTTGAACATTCCAAAGTGATGTTTCTAAAACATCAAGCATTAGCCTGTGAGAAACGGTCTTGTGTACAAGTCATTTATATTTCACTAAAGAAACCCCCCCAAAAACTTTGGGGCTGGATGGTGGAAAAAAGAACAATAGCTCTGATAATTGGAGGAGAGGTTTTCCCCCCTAATCTCCGAAACACAACATGTCAGATGAAAATGGAAGGTGTATGTTCTGTCTCTCTTCTCCCTCCCTCGGCTGAGTGGTATGCTAATGAAGCCTTAGGATGACCCTTCTCTATGCATTACCAACTCGTTTTTGTCTCTCATACCTTTATGCGGATGTCTTTGGAAGGTGCAGAGTGATACGTGTTTACATTGTACCCGTTAAATGCCAACAGGACCAAGTTACTGTTGTATGTCTTTGCATTTACAGCCATACTGTGGGGTGTATGGGTTAAGTTCTGTTACTTGAAAATATCTAACTATTTAAACTTATTTTTACTTTCTCTGATTAACAATCACCTGATGCATGTCCTTAGTGCTTTAATATTTGAGTGAATAATTAATTAGTTTGACCATAAGGGTCTCCTCCAAGGTCTGTGTATATTCAGAAATTAATTTGTTGAGAGGAAAGGAGAGACAGATTTATATTCTGTGTAAGTATTTTACTTTCCAAAAGCATGTGCTCATTTGTGGAAGAGGATAAAATGAAATGCAAATATCAAATGGAGTTAATACCATCCGTAATACACCTGAAGGTAATTACTTTATATCGAAAACCAAATACAGGTTTATCTCAAATCTAAAATACAAAAATAACTTGAATAATAATACTTGTTGAGTAATACATGTTTTATCTGTATCCTGTCGCTACTATGTTCCCTGGACGTACTGAGGACATTGAGGACATTGAGGACATTGAAACATCTGTCAATTACTGTGAATGACTCGATTCATACTAATAGTATACCTATGAGGAAGAGTAAGGGGGGGGCAGCACCCAACCCTGTGGAACTCCTATGTTTATTGTGAAGCTGTAGGTCAGGTGTCCATGCAACATGGTCTCATTGTCAAAATAGTGACATTTAACCATTATAGTTCTACTGTATGTCATCAATGTGCATGTATTAGCTTTATGTCACCATCGCTTTGCAGGATGGTTGTATGTCCAATTTAGTACCTATTTTCATATTTCCCATTATCAATGCAACTGGTACTCTTACTAGCAGACAGCAGTTCATCCTTTCTGTGGTGATAAAAGCAGAACATCAGTGGCTGGGACAGAAGGGGAAACTAATCCAACCTGAGCATTGTGAACTCTTCGTTTGGCACATTTGTCAAAGCTTTGGCAAAATTGAATGGATGACACTGTAAGTACAAAGTAAAAACATTCATAAAGTGTGAAATTAGAATACACATGGTTAAGACTCTCTCTCTCCCACCATCTCTCTATCGCTCGCCATCTCTCCCTTCCTCCGCTGGGCATAGCAAGCGGAGAGGAGGCAGTTGTCATGGTGATTAATGCAAATGTGTGGAGCTCACCTGGAGAAAGGCTAGGAAGGGTTTTTCAGAAAGCATCAGTCCTTGACACAAACTAATAAGGGTCTGTGTTCTTTCCAGGTGTCGGGCTACTCTTTCAGAGATTGAAAATCATACTGGCTTTTATAAGAGCTTGGTATCCCCCTGGATATGTGAATACAATCCATGCAGTTCTGATTGTTGGAGTGGGGGCATTTGAATGGAGGGAACATTTCCCTAGATGTCTGACAATGTCCACTGAAAAGGTAAAAAAATAACGTAGGGAATATAAAGCGTATGGATTTCAAAGGAACATATTGCCTTTACATACAATTAGTAGGGCCAAGAGTTTTTCCTGAGTATGTAACCTGCCCAGGAAAAACTCAGAGCCCTAGTTATAAAGCCAGTGTTTCTCCGGTGGAAACTATTATACATTGAAACTAAGCCTCTAAGCCTCTAAACAATGCATTTATTATGTAATGGTATGGCAACTGCGCAACAACTACTAATCATCAACGCAAATATAATGGTGATGCATAGCATCCACACGTCTGAAGGTTGTGTGACCTATCACAATTTTCATAATGAGGTGAAGCATGTAGGGAAAAACACATCAGTACATCAGGGACACTTAAGAAGGACTGTACACTAAGAACCACCACTCACCAATCTTGACTGTCAAACTCTGCAGCCTGGCCTCATGACTAGATGTAACATAGTAAATGAAAATCAGGGACACTGAATGTAATATGATATGTTACGTATGGTATGGTTACATAAGACAGAAGGTTACTTAAGGCAAAAACGAAAGGAGCTGGTGGGGGCGTATAACGTGAACGTCTAGCAACCCAAAGGTTGCGTGTTCGGACCTTATGGAAAAACCGCATGACATGTGAAATCACATTTGAAATAATGTGAAACCATGTCGTTTTGGAACACTCCACATGTGATGATATTTCACATGTGGATTTTCACATCTGATCACATAACCGTTCACATGTGAAATCATGTGGAACCATGTAGCTTTGGAACACTTAACATTGTGATAGTGTTCCAAAGTTTCAAATGTGGATATTTATCAAATTAGATTCCACACGTGATGCCCTGCAAACAAAAATATGTCATTAGGATATCCCTGGAACATCACATAGTAAACGTACATATTTGCCACACATGATTACATTGTTTATGTATACAGTAATTATAAATCAACAGGTCCTCACCTGGGATTTGAACTCACAACCTCTTGCTTCACAACAGTCCAACCTTCCTGCTACGCCACCATGTCTGTAGCAGGATATTTGAATGCATCAGGTAGTCATCCACATTAAATGGTTGGATGGAAACGTGATTTAATTGATAACTGATTTCACCTGTATTCCTACACTTTCGACTTCAAAGTAAATCTCAGATTTGTAAAGAATACGCTCAACAAAAACTATTATATCATAGTTATTCAGGAGTAACATTAAAGCAGAATAATATGCTCCATCAACATTAGACATCAACACAGAAAACACACAAATTGCCAAAATAAGTAAATTAAATCAATGATGAGAGAATAGACAGATTAACTGATAACTATAATATAAACGCAACATTCAACAATTTCAAAGATTTTACTGAGCTTCAGTTCAGTTTAACAGGTTAAGGAAATATTTCAATTGAAATAAATTAATTAGCCCCTTATCTATGGATTTCACAGGACTGGGAATACAGATATGCATCTGTTGGTCACAGATACTTTTTTTTTAAATGTACGCATGTGGATCAGAAAACCAGTCAGTAACTGGTGTGACCACCATTTGCCTCATGCAGCTTGACAAATCTCCTTCGCATAGAGTTTATCAGGATGTTAATTGTGCCTTGTCCCCCTCCACTTAAATGGCTGTGTGAAGTTGCTGGATATTGGCAGGAATTGGAATATGCTGCTGTGCAAGTTGATCCAGAGCATCCCAAACATGCCCAAAGGGTGACATGTCTGGTGAGTATTTAGGCCATGGAAGAACTTGGACATTGTCAGCTTCCAGGAATTGTGTACAGATCATTGCAACATGGGGCCGTGCATTATCATGCTGAAACATGAGGTGATGGCGGCGGATGAATGGCATGACAATGGGCCTCAAGATCTCGTCATGGTATCTCTGTGCATTCAAATTGCAATCTATAAAATGAAATTGTGTTTGTTGTCCGTAGCTTATGCCTGCCCATACCATAACCCCAACGCCACCATTGGGCAGTCTGTTCACAACGTTGACATCAGCAAACTGCTCGCCTACACCAGCGGTTCCCAACTCAGGGGTAGCTCTGGACAAACATACCTGCTTCAACTCATTAAGGGCCTGACAATTAGTTGACAAGTTGAATCAGGTGTGCTTGGCCGGGGCTACAATAAAATATGTACTGTTGGGGCTACTTAGGGACCAGAGTTGGGAACCACTGGGAGACACGACGCCATACACAGGGTCTGCAGTTGTGATGCCTGTTGGACGTACTGTCAAATTCTCTAAAACAACGTTGGAGGCGGCTTATGGGAGAGAAATTAACATTAAATTATCTGGCAACAGCTCTAGTGGACATTCCTGCAGCCAGCATGTCAATTGCACACTCCTTTAAAACTTGAGTCATCTGTTGCATTGTGTTGTGTGACAAAACTGCACATTTTAATGTAGCCTTTTATTGTCACCAGCACCTGTGTAATGATCATGCTGTTTAATCAGCTTGATATGACACACCTGTCAGGTGGATGGATTATCTTGTCAAATGAGAAATGATCACTAACAGGGATGTAAACAAATTTGTGTACAAACTCTGAGAGAAATACGCTATTTTTGCATATGGAACATTTCTGGGATCTTGTATTTCAGCTCATGAAACATGCTGCATTTATATTTTTGTTCTGTGTAAAATAGCAGTGCAGATGCCACTCTTTTGCTAAGTGCAGAGATGTATTAAAGGTAATATGTCTGCTGGGGACTTGTTGCTGTGAACACTACAGACTTTGTGGCAGCATACCCTGAATTACAGAGATTGTGAGTTTAAATCCCATATTGAAAGGTCAGCACTAAGTGATCATGTCAAGTGTAGTCATATTGATTAAAGATGTTTACACTATTTGAGCTGAACAGGGGACCACTTACAGTAACTTCAGAAAGTGTTTACACCCTTTTACCTTTTCCACAATTTCTTGTGTTACACATTGGGATTAAAATGTATTTAATTATGTTTTTTTGTCAATGATCTACACAAAATACTCTGTAATGTCAGAGGGGAAGAAAAATTCTAACATTTCTAAAACATTGATGAAAAATTAAGCACTAATATATCTTGATTAGATCAGTATTCAACCCCCTGAGTCAATACATGTTTGAATCAACTTTGGCAGTGATTAAAGAGTCTTTCTGTGTAAGTCTCTAAGAGCTTTGTACACCTGGACTGAAAAATATTTGTACATTATTCTTTTAAAAATTATTCAAGCTCTGTCAAGTTGGTTGTTGATCATTGCTAGACAGCAATTTTAAAGTCTTGCCATAGATTTTCAAGCCGATTTAAGTTAAAACTATAACTAGGCCACTCAGGAGCATTCAATGTTGTCCTTGTAAGCCACTCCAGTGTAGCTTTGGCCATGTGTTTTAGGTTCTTGTCCTGCTGAAAGGTGAATTTGTCTCCCAGCGTCTAAAAGCAGACTGAACCAGGTTTTCCTCTAGGATTTTGCTTGTGCTTAGCTCTCTTCCATTTATTTTTATCGTAAGAAAACTCCCTAGTTCTTGCCAATGACAAGCATACCCATAACATGATGCTGCCATCACCCTGCTTGAAAGTATGAATAGTCATACTTTGTTGTTGGATTTGCCCCAAACATAACATTTTGTATTCAGGACATTAAGTTAATTTCTCTTCCACATTTCTATTTTTATTCGGTACAGGCTTCCTTCTTTTCACTCTGTCAATTATGTATTGTGGAGTAACTATAATGTTGTTGATCCATTCTCAGTTTTCTCCTATCACAGCCATTAAACTCTGTAACTGTTTTAAACTCACCATTGGCCTCATGGTGAAATCCCTGAGTGGTTTCCTTCCACTCCAGGAACTGAGTAAGGAAGGACACCTGTATATTTGTAGTGACTAGGTGTATTGATACACCATCCAAAGTGTAATTAATAACTTCACCATGCTCAAAGGGATATTCAATGTCTGCTTTATATAATTGGTTTACCCATCTACCAATACGTGCCCTTCTTTGCAAAGCATTGGAAAACTTCCCTGGTCTTTGTGGTTGAATCTGTTTTTGAAATTCACTGCTCGACTGAGGGACCTTAATGGTAATTGTATGTGTTGGGTACAGGGATGAGGTAGTCATTCAAAAATCATGTTAAACACTATTATAGCAGACAGGTTGAGTCCATGCAACTTATTATGTGACTTATTAAGCACATAAAATGACTCCTGAACTTATTTAGGCTTGCTATAACAAAGGGGTTGAAAACATATTGACTCAACACATTTCAGCTTCTATTTTTTTATAAAATTGTAAAAATGGGTAAAAACATGATTCCACTTTGACATTATGTGGTATTATGTGTAGGGCAGCGACATAAAAAAAAATACATGTTTTAATTCAGGCTGCCTTCAGAAAGTATCCACACACTTTCTGAAGGCCCTGTATCTTAAAACCCCCATATCATTATATTTACTTCCCTTCCAAAAAAAAACACGTGAAATGTGCATTTTCACATGTGAAAGTTTCAGCTCAACATGCGAAAACAGCTTTCACATGTGAAAATGCAAAAGAGAAGAGACACGTGAGGTCTGTTTTTCACATGTGAAACCATGTATTGCATTTTGTGTTAATATGTTAACTCCAACTTTTCACGTGAGGAAAATAACATGTTTTCCCCTCATGTGAAATGTGCAGTTTCACATGTTGAAAACTTTCACGTGAAAATCTTATTATGTGGAAAACGTTCCCATGTGAAAATCTAACTCATGTGGATTTGCATTTTCACATTTCAAAAGAATGTAATTTCATGGTATCACTTGTTGAAATGTTGCATCCCCATTTATTTGAACTAGCGTACTATAGGCTTACATGGACACAGTTCTCCTCGGCCCCCCAGTCAGGAATTGTATGGATGATGTCACCCTGGCTGGCTACACTTTGCATAGAGCTCAGACATGCTCTTGCCATGCTCACTCGCTCACCCAGAGTTCCGTGACAAGGTCACGCCCTGTGACATCACCCTGGTGAGTTCTGCTAGCAACCCCCCCGCTGGTTCTTACAAAAGAATACATCACCCTCAAATCTCTGACGTAACTCTTCCCGCTCCTCTCTTTCTTCGTTCCAAATGAGTTCTCTCTAAGGGATGGCTACATTTTCACAAAAAGAAATCAGAGCCTTTATAGTTATGTCGTGACTGAAATTAATCTGAGTTAAAAGGGAAAAGTGTTGTAGTGAGATAGAGCTCATCCTGGCATTTCTGGGCTAAAACGCCTCTAATCCTCCTTTGTGGACGACGACTTCCTCAGATCCCTTTTCTCTCAAACAACTAATTGCAACGTGGTAATTAGCTGAGGAATCCAATTTAGGGCGAATCGTTGTTAGGTAAACATGCATTATTTAAGGATGGGCAAATCGTATCCTTATCTAAGTTCTGCTGCTGACAATGATAAGGATGATGATGATGATGATGATCAAATAGCAGTAACGGGGGTCAATGACCTCTGATTTCAGCTGTGGCCGTTTCCATCCGACCTACCTAAGTCATAATAGAACCCATTAGCAAGGAGAGAGGGAGAAATCCCTGACGCCAGCACTTTCCAAGCAAAGCCTGCATGGTGTGATGATGACTTGCAGTCTGGCTGGCTGAATGAACAGGGCTCAGGGCTTGATAACCTCCTCTTCCCTTATTATTTCCCCTCATTTAACTCGCTGTGCTGCTTCCACACTGCACTCAAACGTTTTCTGAAACATTTATTGCATTCAGTCAGGCAAAGCAGTGTCTGGTGGATAGACATGGGTTTCTAATTTTAAACAGTTTTGTATTCATTTCTTTCTCTCTCCCTTGCTCTCACTCTATCAAAATTTGGAAGAGAAAATCTTTGCAATTGTGCTGTGCAACTGTGACCGTTTAGAATGGATAGCATGTCTTCTTCTTCTTTGTAATGATGTGAAAGGGCACGACCCCAGAATCTTGAATGTATTTCCTGGTACATTAAAGTTGAGACATGATTTATTGAAATTGATGTACTGATGTCTGATAATCCAGGATCTTGAGACAAATATGACATGTGAAATCAAAGGCACTGCTTCCTTTTATAGGGGACATAAGGACGTAACGTCGCTTATCATCACACAGGTCTATCATCAGGGGATCAACAAGTGTCATAGCTCCATGGAACAGAGATACTGAAGTTATATCCCTTTCTATTTTATTCAACTCTACTTTTAAAACGACTCACTTCTTCCCCATCAATGTTGTTGAAGAATGTCATGGCCATTTCATACCTTTACATGGCCCCTCGGGGAAACGTTGCTTTCAAGGCAATCATTTCAGAATCATATAATCTCTCTACTTGAGCCTAGTCTACATAGTCTTCATCCAATCACAGGTCCATCAGAGAAATATTACAGTACATAGAGGCTTGTCTTGCACCTCATCTATACATTATGCAAGGCACCGACCCTTCATGCTTTTGATAATGTTTTACAAGTTGGATATCAAGTGGAGATGAAGAGCTTCATATCAGCATTGAAGGCAGCAATAACATTCCTCTTCCTCCACATCCTGCGGTTGGGAGGGTCTCTACAGTGAGCTTAATTAACAACTGAAGGGCTGAACCTCAATTTAAAACCAGAGGGGTTTTATTGGGAATCAGAGAGATGCAGAAGTTCTCCCATTCTCCCGCTGCAACCAAGGGAATAGGGAAAGGAAGGAAGGAAGTAACATTCCGTTTTTCACTTACATTTTTTTGTGTGTTAGTTACTAATGGTTTATCAACTGCAATGCATCTTACCGTTATTAGTGTCAAGTTAGAGTAATTATCTAACAAGTGTATAAAAGCATCATGCTAATAAATGCTAAAGGCAATCAGAGATGGAGATCAATTATTTATACTGCTTTGATGAGAGCAAAGCTGCTGTAGCCCTAAGAACTAGTGGTGCAGAAAGAAGTGCACTACTCAAGAAACCTGAACTTTTTCAAGATGTTTGGGGAATGAGGAACGCAGCCCAAACCTTGATGGCAAAACAAGACTGAGTAAACAGAACTCGATAGGTAGGTCAGGTTTCCAGTGGCATGCATTAATGGATGCCAAGGGAAGCCAGGCTTCCCCCAAAAATGTAACAAGAAAAAAAGGAAACAAATTATATTTAGTCTCTCTGTGTTTCATAATTTTCCTTCAATTTACAGGAGAAAGCACCCTCAGCTAGCATTTGGCCTCCCTAGATTAAAAAAAAAAAATGTAAAAAAAAATTGCCAATCAGCATTGAGCTAAACTGAGGGAGCTCAACTGTGAATGGTCTTGGATCACCAAAGAAAGTGTCAAGGGAAGCCCGTTTGGATTTGGCATCACTCCTATTAACTCGGATTGATAGCATTTGTCATTGAAAGAAACAACTTGAATTGTTGCATCTCGTTGTGTTGTTGTCCTCCGGTGGCTAGTTAGCTAGCTAAAATTGACCCTTTCCTAAATAAGCCATGGATGGAGATAGGGATTTGGACTTGTGGTTTTACTTAATTCTCCGTACTGGCCAATGTTTATAACGGTGATTCTGATCCAACCATTAATGGAAGTTCAATTTGTAGCTACAGTAGATGTAGAAGGCTAATGTTAACTAGCTAATGTTGCCCATGAAAGGAAGTTAGGCTAGAGAGCAAGCATTTTAGTCAGGTAGCCTAGGACAAAACAAAAAAAAGTACTATATGACAGAGTGATAGACCATTTCATCAACATGAAAGAGAGGAAGATGGCATTGGTGTTTCTCTACAAGTAGGGTGAGTCAATATGTTGTTTCTACTTGCACGAACGCACACACACAGAAATCAGAACCATGGACAGCCACATATTTAGCTTATGTTGATTGGAATAAATTGTTTTTGGTACTTTTGAGTTGTCACTGTATTAGATTTGATGATGTCATAGGTGATTTGATGATGCTGAAATGTTGAAGTTGAAATGGTGCTGGAATAGTTCAGTTAGGATCACCACTTTATTTTAAGAATGTGAAATGTCAGAATGATAGTAGAGAGAATGATTTATTTAAGCTTTTCACATTCCCAGTAGGTCAGAAGTTTACATACACTCAATTAGTACCTCGTAGCATCACCTTTAAATTGTTTAACTTGGGTCAAACATTTCAGGTAGCCTTCCACAACCTTCCCACAATAAGTTGGGTGAATTTTGGCCCATTCCTCCTGACAGAGCTGGTGTAACTGAGTCAGGTTTGTAGTCCTCCTTGCTCACACACACTTTTTCAGTTCTGCCTACACGTCTCTATAGGATTGAGGTCAGGGCTTTGTGATGGCTACTCCAATACCTTGACTTCGTTGTCCTTAAGCCATTTTTCCACAACTTTGGAAGTATGCTTGGGGTCATTGTACATTTGGAAGACCCATTTGCGACCAAGCTTTAACATCCTGACTGATGTCTTGAGATGTTGCTTCAATATATCCACATGATTTTCCTTTCTAATGTGATGCCATCTATTTTGTGAAGTGCACCAGTCCCTCCTGCAGCAAAGCACCCCCACAACATGATGCTGCCACCCCCGTGCTTCACAGTTGGGATGGTGTTCCTCGGCTTGCAAGCATCCTCCTTTTTCCTCCAAACATAATGATGGTCATTATTGTGAAACAGAGAACATTTCTCCAAAAAAGTATGATCTTTGTCCCCATGTGCAGTTGCAAACCATAGTCTGTTGCCATAGTCTTTTTTATGGCGGTTTTGGAGCAATGGCTTCTTCCTTGCTGAGCGGCCTTTCAGGTTATGTCGATATAGGACTCGTTTTACTGTGAATATAGATACTTTTGTATCTTTTTCCGCCAGCATCTTCACAAGGTCCTTTGCTGTTGTTCTGGGATTGATTTGCACTTTTCGCACAAAAGTACGTTCATCTCTAGGAGACAGAATGCGTCTACTTCCTGAGCGGTATGATGGCTGCTTGATCCCATGGTGTTTATACTTGCGTACTATTGTTTGTACAGATGAACGTGGTACATTCAGGCGTTTGGAAATTGCTCCCAAGGATGAACCAGACTTGTGGAGGTCTACAATTTTTTTTCTGAGGTCTTGGCTGATTTATTTAGATTTTCCTATGATGTCAAGCAGAGGCACTGAGTTTGAAGGTAGGCCTTGAAATACATCCACAGGTACACCTCCAATTGACTCGAATTATGTCAATCAGAAGCTTCTAAAGCCATGACATTTTCTGGAATTTTCCAAACTGTTTAAAGGCAATCAACTTAAGTGTATGTAAACTTCTGACACACTGGAATTGTGATACAGTGAATTATAAGTGAAATAATCTGTAAACAATTGTTGGAAAAATGACTTGTGTCATGCACAAAGTAGATGTCCTAACCGACTTGCCAACACTATAGTTTGTTAACAAGAAATTTGTGGAGTGGTTAAAATACGAGTTTTAATGACTCCAACCTAAGTGTATGTAAACTTCCAACTTCAACTGTAACTGTTATTTACATGCAGTATGCCTTGAGGACTCCACCGGACAGAGGTTGCTCTTCAGTTTGTGATGAAGAAAATGTGTGGTTGAATTTATTCTGACACTGTCTTATTGTCTTGGCTTTTAGGCCTCTATACCACAGTCACAAGGCATATGAACTAACAGATTACAGAGCAAACACAATTATCACACAGGTTGGATTTTTCTGGCTTTTCCCAGTGATTTTACCCACACAGCTACTGCAGGTTTCTGTTTCCCAACCAGTTTCTCCAAGGTATCCATTTTCTCCTTTTTAGTGAGATATTTTCAGTCTGGTATTTACTACCCCAAGGAGGGAGGGGGCTGGGAGCTATTGGATGAATTACAAGATACCTACTTTTAGGTAAACATAGTGGAAGGCAAAAGTCCTAGAAAACAAGTTAATCAGCTCTTCAATTCTCCTTTAACACACTCCTTTACTAACTCCTGGCTAGGAGTTGTGTCCAAAAGGAGAAAAGTATTATGCTTGACAAAGCTCTTCAGCTCTTGCACATACATGTTGAGAGTATTAGGGATACCAGTTATACCTAAACCTTGAGGAATAGTTTAATTGTGGAGCCTATTATGGTGATTATGCATAGCAAATAATGAATGTGCAGCATAAAATTAGTATCAGAGCAAACGGGAAAGGATTTTGTTGCCTTCAATTTCTCCCTTACACCAATCTAGCTGTCCTGATCACGAGTATGTTGACTATATGTTCCCTGTCTAATTCCATTGGCCATTTGGAATACAATCTCAAGACTATAAACCTAATGACAACTTTGTTATGTGTTGTAGAAATGCTGACTGGATGGGCTAGTTCTTCAAGCCTGATCCTATACTGTTGCAGTAGCCAACTATGACATGAAGGCTGTTAAGAGAATGGCACTTTCAACACCAAGGTTGTGGGTTCGATTTCTACGGAGGACCAGTGTATGCACTTACTACGCTCTGTAAGTCACTCTGGATAAGACTACTTAAAATATAAGAGTTGGCTACAGCAGATGGGACCAAGCTAGTTCCACTGGCTTCCATTTGAAAACTGACCCAGAGTTATTACCAGACACAGACTAAAAGGAATGTTCAATGGAGATTATCCATTGAGAGTTTCTTAATAGAAGACTAGGTTAAATCGATGTCTGGGAAACCGGCCCTCTGACTACATAAACCGATCTGCAGCCCTGAAAATATGAACTATGTAATAAAGTGAAGATTTTTTAAAAAAATGAAACAAAGCATAAGTCTGATAAGATTCTTATTATTCCAATAAAAAATACATTCATACAGAAATATAACAACTTTGCAAAACAATTTCAAATAAAATGTCATAAAGCAAAAAAACAAACAATCTTACAAATGATTTTTTTTCCTTTTTTTTTTTCTTTGACAAAGATTCTGTAAAGAACAAGGGGCGCTGTGTGTGGAAGAGAGAATCAGAGTGCATCCCAAGTGACATGCTATTCCCTATATAATGCATTAATTTTGAACAAAGCCCTATGGTCCCTGGTCTGAAGTAGTACTCTAATAGGGAAGAGAGTGCCATTTGGGATGCAGACAGCAATGGGAAACTGTAGGTTAAGATGCAAGCAAACATGAGGCTTAATTAAGGCTCGATTATCACCTGAAAGATATTGGCTGCTGTTCTGTTACAAAGACAGAAAGTCATTGTTCCAATTCTTTGCCACAAAAGCCTTGCTGTTGCTGGCGGTGTAATTTTATTATAGCAGGCAGTTTCAAGTTGTACTCATCCTCCCTCTTACAACAATCTGATCTAAAATCCATGTTGTGGCCCTGCTACACTGATCTTGCTGCAATGTCAAATTCCTTTCCACCCACAAAGCATGTCCCTGATACTGAATAAAATAAGTCTATGTACTTTGTTATATTTCAATGTTAATCTCACCAATCCTTGAGTCTAGACTTTTTTTAAATGACAAATATAACACATTAAGCTATCCTTTAACATTATTTTGGTCCCTTACCCTGCAAAAATGTCCTGAAGTCTTCAAATTATTTCAAGTGTGTACATAAACAATGAATCAGCTTCAAATGGGGAGGGGAGGGGGGGGGGGGGTAGATCTTTTTTTTCTCCTCTCTCTTCAGAATCCTGTTCACGTTGGTTTTGATAATAATGTAGCTGCCTGGACCAAAACAACGAATGCGGCTGCCCAGACGGGTCAATAGCAAACTCCCAGAGTCAGCAGTCCGTAATAAATTCTATGCCAGCAAAGCCTTTAGCAATTTATTACAGAGATGCAGTACAAGGCAAGGGCTGTCCAACTGGAGCTTGTTAATTACAATAAATCTTTAGGGTTTTTCCTCAGCTTTGGTTGCAGGGGGGGGATATTGCCCTACAGTGAGTCTGGGCCCCCCCAGAGTTCTCTAGAAACCCAATGTTAGGGCATTGTTGAGAGCAGCTGCATCACCATCACATTCCCTTCAAGTCAGCCTTGTCTTTATGCAAACCACAAGTTCATGTCCTAGACTGCATCTGAAATGGCACCCTATTCCCTTTATGACGCACTACTTTTGACCAGGGCCCTATGGACCCAAAGTAGTGACCTAAAGAGGGAATAGGGTACCTGCCCAGATCTAGTCCAATCGTCTCATCAGGTTTTTTTTGTACCTTTGAGCAACATTGTCACTTGATACCAAATGTGTATAACTACATAGATACAGTACATACTACGGTGGTAGTAAATTGTGTTAATAATATACTGTTATAAGTGCTCTCTAAATAATGACTTGAAGTTATTTTACACAAGTCTTGGTTTGAATCGACTGAATGTACTATATAGCCTAAAAAGGGAGGATCTTTACTGTACATGCTCTAAACACAAAACACTATTCACAATCTACATAGGGCTAATAGACCTAGCAGTCTCTGAAAACAAGGAAAGGTGCAAGTAAGTTCATGTGAAATTGAGCCTTAATAAAGCTTTTCAATCACCCATACAACAATGTGACCCCCCGCCCCTCTCCAGGGAGTAGTCATCCATCCCACAAGGATAGGTCACTTGCATAAGGCACCATTAAGGTCGTCAACAGTGCATTACCAGGTAGAAAAGAAGATAGAATATACAAAATCAAATCCGATAGTCCTCAAGGCATCGATGAGTGAAAAAAAAAAATAATAGCTTAATGAATGAATGATTCAGTTGCTAAGTAAGCAGTAGTGGTTTCTCAAACCAAAAAGAGAGAAAGAAGTACTGAAGTAATAATAATAATAAAAAAATCAAGGCTTTATGTACAATATTGTAACATTTAACCGTTTGTATTTAGCTGCGCTTTTATTGGAATCTATTTGCAGTCCTGATTACAGAATAACAGGAAGAGAGAACAAACCCTAGAACCATGCAACACCTGTCTATGATACTGAAGTTATAGTATAGTTGTGTTATACCTCTAAGCACACAGCTTATACAATGGACTAAAAATTTGCTTTGTAACTTGTAAAAAAAACAAGCTACGTAACACATTGCACATTTAGTAGCTGCACCAAACACCAAAAAAAGCTCCTCTCGCTCAGGACTCATTGTGGAGTTTCTCCCCTGGCCTGGGTTGCTGAATGGGGGTGGGAAACAAAACACATCACCCCCCCCCCCCATACCACTCAACACCACAACCCCTCAAGGCTTCTGGCAAGAAACCCCAATCTTCACTCAGTCTCACTGCTGCTTGACAGTCAGGCAGGCAGTCACGTTCTCACACACCCGTACTCACAACTACAAGAAAAGAAAACTTGCTCCCTGACACCATTCAGTCCACAGCAACACTGGTACCAGACCGCCTTTGCTTCCCCCACTTTGCACACAGGCCAGTCAACCAAGTCAGACATTCGCAGTGCACACATGCTTACCTCAGACAACCGTTTTTGTAAAGCAGTACCAGTGTATCAGTTGTCCAGGAGACAGTTGCTTCACCTCAAAAACATCATGCACCAACCACACATTCAACTCATTCATTCGTTAATTATTTTTTTGTCTTTGTTTTAGTTTTTTTTTTTTGTCTTTTTCTTTCAAGTCCCTCAATTCAATTGGCTGCTTCCTTCTGTCTGTACATGATTTTGTCCTCTGTTGTTGTGGTTTTTGGACAGGCAACCTTCAGAGCGCCTTCCTTCTCCAAGGGGTCCATCCATCCCGGAGGCACTGGGTATGGTGCAAAATGGCATACTTTGGCTAGAACACGCTCCCCTAGCTCGCTCCTCTCAAGGGCAGTTCAACCATGAGGCTGGTTAGGAGACGACATTTCCTTTCGCTGCGTTTGTTAGTTTCACTAAACGGCTAACATCGCTCCGCTCCGACCTGCTCAGAGGTGTCTTTTCATGTGGAGGGCAAGGTGATCGGACCTGGAGAAACACCTTGAGAGAAAGAGAGAGAAGGAAAGTATGAACAGGAGGGTACCTAAAAAGTAGTAGTAGTAGCAGCACTACTACAAAAACCAACAAGTGTGTCAAGGATACAAGTACAGATTCCAATTGAACATAAAAACAGCCTGACAATATAATTACATATTTTAAGAATGTCATTATGCATGACTAACCATTATGCACTTGTTAACAATGCAATGCTATTCACGTCACTGAATGAACAGACATCGTTACAACTCTAGTAAAACAATCATTATTTTCTAACACTTGATTAAATGGTATCAAGAGGGATTGGGTAAACACTCAGGTGCAGGTGGTCTCTATTGTAGATAGCAGAGTGATGGAGCTTACCGGTCACAGTGACTGCATTTAAATGGCTTGGCCCCAGTGTGCTTCCTGAAGTGTCTGGTTAGCTCATCACTCCGTGCAAATCGCCACTCGCAGCCCTCCCATGAACACCTGTATGGTTTCTCACCTATGAAATAAACAAAATAAAAACATTAATAATTGTGAAATGCATGTAACATTGCACAATACATTTTTAACCTCCAGTCATGGTGAGAAAAAAAAATGCTGTGTGCTAAGCTAAAGTCTTTGTAAATTGTGAGCATTCTTCTGGTCAATGACCTTTGGTAGTAAAGAGAAAGGAAATGACCAGATGAGATGATGCAGCGGTAGTCACTTGACAGCTATACAACTTTACTCAATGACACTTGGTCTAAATTCAAATGAACTGGTTACACTTCGCTAACACAACGCAAAACATGTTTTGGAACGCAGAATGTCCTTTATACACCGGACGTAATAGCGGTCTTCAAGGGTCAGAGCCCATGGAGAAAACCACACACGTGCAATGTCATGCTGCTAATAAAAAAACAAGGGACGGTCAAACGACCATACAGGCCCCCACTCAACAGCCTCCCTTTTCCCATGGTGAAACAATCCGTTTTGAAGAGCCATGGCTAATGTTTGCATCTCAAATGACACCCTAGTCCCTATACAGTGCACTACTAGCCGTACTATGGCTCTGGTCAAAGTAGTGCACTATAAAGGGAATGGGGTACCATTTGGGACACAACCCAAGTCCCTTGTATTCCCATGTGCACTGGGACTGCATCCCTCAGTATGAATGCCTCCCCTCCCCCACAGCATTCAGACACATTCCAGATAGATTAGGTCACAGTTTAGGTATCCAGTCATGTACGGCTAATAGTCAGAGAGTGAGTGCACTGTGTGGCACTCTCTGTAGCTGCATGAGGACACACAATGAACTGGTTTTGGCTCTTTAAATTACATTACACAACTAGCTAACCAGACAGGCAATACCATTTGGTTAAATAAAGAATGGCAGTCAAATAAGACATTGCTTTTGTGTAACAGTGAGGAAGAAAGGAAACTTAGTACTGTCACTTCCGCCAACAGGGTTTGTATTTTGCCCCAAGGTTATGCAATGCAGAGGCCTGGGGTGTGATAGCATAGGGAAATGTCTGCTTTCTCACCTGTATGAGTGCGTTGGTGTGCTTTTAAGTGGGAACTCTTTGTGTAAACCTTGCGGCATCCGTTGAAGTGACACCTGTGCACCCGTCTCCTCCCATCCGGTGACGCGTCTCCACCAACCAGCCCAGTCTTTGCCGAGTTCTTTCCGATGCCACCTGTCCGGACTTTTACCGGCAAGGTCAATTCTGTGTTTACGCTTCCCCAGCCTTGTGAGATGCTGGGTTCCGAGCTGACCTCTGGGGAGGATGGGGGAGTGCTAATGATAGAAGGGCTAAAAGGTCCAGAACCAGCCAGAACCGACCCCAGAGGGTTCAAGGTAAAGCTGTGTGTCGGCGAGAGCTCCACGGAACTGTCTGAAGCTTCACTGCTGGCGTCAGAGTTTACACTGTTGGTTTCCAAGATCTGGCCATCCTGATTGTCCTCTTCTTTGACCAGAGGGATCTTTGGGTCAGAGTCGATCGCTTTATCACCGCAGGCCAAGATCAGCTTGCTCCAGAGGTCCTGCTCCTGCGGCTCCAACTTGATGTCAGATGTCACCGAGACATAAGGCTCGCTCTGTAGATACCGCTCCAACTCCAAGCAAGTCTGGTTCAGAAACAACCAAAACAGATGTTTAGAATATATAGAAGAGATCACAGGTGTACTGCATTTCAGGGAGCTACCAGACCACCAACACATGAATCAGTATCAACCTCATTGATGTTTTATGACAAGAGACTTGTGCAACTTGTTTCCCTTGGCTCACAAGGCAGACCAGCTAAGGTTAGTCTGAGTAAACTACAGCTTCACACTAGTACGAAAACACATGTTCAAACAAGAAATGGGCTCTTGACTATCACATGGTTGTGACCAAATTTAAGCTAGCTAGGCTACATGTTTACATACTCAAGTTGAGCACTCATAAAACTGCATATCCTAAGCGGTGTGTATGTGTGGAGGAACAGGGACTATATCCATTGTCAGTTCTGTGGTACAATGAATGACTCAGAGCACATTTGGTGTCCTTTTAAGGAAGCCACTGAACTTCCTGCTTCCCCAAGACTCATTCAGTTGCCACAGACTGACTGATTGCATGTAATCACATCCTTCCTACCCCCCAGAACTCAGTTTCTCAATGTTATAATACATTAATTCAGTTTTGATACTATATCTTGAGGATTCATAAAATAAAATAAAAAGAGTAATCTGTTTGGAGGGATGGCAGCATGTTGGTTTGACAAGAACAGTTGGAGAAAAAAGATTCTGCCCCAGGCAAAGCACATAATGCCCCTTCCACAATTTAAACCAATAATTTCCAGTTGCAATACCATCTTCTCATGCGCACACGAATTCGCACGGAATTGGTCACTGCTGACATTTGATAGTGTGGATATGAGCATACTGAAACCCACTGAACGACATGCAAATTAATGCGATGTGTTTCAGAGGAATATAAACCGTATGGTTAGTTCAAACTATGGTTTTGATAAGTAAAATAACATCTCCAGTTCTCTTTGGTAAAAATAAGTTATATTACATTTTTATATTTAACACTACCCGTCTCGACAGTATTTCTCTGTGGCTGTGTTGAAAGAGTTAAATCTCTCTTATGGCAGCGAGGAAGTTGGCTCCGTGCCCAACTCGCAAATGCCTGAAGGAAACTACTTGGATCGATTTCAATCACGTATGAACTGCAAATATCTTCAGAAAAATGACTACAAACGAGGCAGTCCCGTCATGATTAATACGAGGGGTCAGTTATGTTACACTTTATTGGTGTAAATTGCATCCACTTTCAAAATGTAATTGCTGAATTGGCTTCATTCCGGTTAGACTACTTCAACAGATCCGCTTACGAACGAGTTCCGCTCCGCAGCATTTTGAACGACAACAACTCCGTTACTCGAACCAAATCATTGCTTTCAAATTCACTTCCGATATGACGGCTACTTACAGTAGCATCGCTCAGAAACAAGCCTATAACATCGCTCAGAAATAACACAACACTACTGGAAATTATATTGGTCGCGTCTCATTCATTTCAAGTGAGACTCCCGAGCTGTCAAACACTGGCTCCCTGAACTAGACTTGTGCCGTGCTTTGACGGGCAACAATGCTCTACTTCGAATAAGCCATCTGTATAAAACAAGATAAGAACATAGCTTGTGCATCTGTGGGTAACCGGTTAAATAACACGTTTAGTCCTCCATTCGGATGTGTCCCTAGAAATACGAACAACGCTTAGTTATTTTTCGCACTCTAGCACACGCGCCGAATTTGACACATCCAGCTAGCTACGGAATTCTGCATGTTTGGAGCTTACTGACGCTTCTGCAATGTTACAATTCATGATCATCTAGTACAAAACAAAGCTGACACATTGATCATCTACATTGTGTTTAAAAATGAAAACAAATGTATGCATGAGGAACTGTTTGACAAAGTGCTGTAGAATACCGTAACAAGGTGTATTAGTAGGATATAAATGTATCAATTAATATTCGTTAGCACGTACTTGAACACATGTAGCCTATCGTCATGCCAGGATAACAGCCAGTATGATTGGTCACGTTATCTTTATTTCAGTTTAATGAAACAGTTCAAATGAACGGATAAAAATGTTACCTGCTGCCAGTAATCCTCCAATGATGGTAAAGCTGAAAAGTAGCCCGTGTCATGTACAATCTGAAGTTCCTGAAAGATGCTGCACATGGGTAGAACATCCATTTCAAATCCCAAATGTTGGCTAAAGAGCTGCACTGAAATATTTTTCTTTAGAATCAATATAATAGTCAAAATATTGGTCAATCTCGAACAGGCAAGTAAGATCCTTGTTTAAATTTCACATGCAACCCTATCTGTAGCTAATGCAAATAGCACGCACTGCAAACAAGCGTTGTTTTGCTTCCCCGTTGGCAGACCACTGCTTACTGGTGATGAAGTTACTCTATTTGCAAACACTGAACTAAATGCGAAGCCCGTACCATGTAAACTTCCTTATTCAAACCTCGCAACCTACCTACCACCTCGTGACAGCATTACGCTTTTGGAACGTTAACCAATGAACTCGAATCAGCTTGCCCGCGCGCATATGATATCACAACCAACCAATCATAATCGTCTCCTGACATAATTTGGTCCTGTCTCTTTTTTTATTGGTGAATTTGACTCGTAGTTCCTTCACATTCATTGGACAGCTATTTTTAGAAAAGTATATATATGTGTGATGTACTCTATTCAACTGTCAGCGAGTTGCCTCTCTCTGCATATTTCGCCACAGAGAGCGCATCTGAGAAGCAACAATTTTTCCTCTTTGTAAACAGTTTCACGGTGTAGTTGTTTGACAGAGTTTCAACATACAGTACAAGACAAATACTTTTGAAACAGTATGCGAGAATGACTGGAATTTCGTTTGAATCTTTTGACATACGCTTTTTTTGTTGACTATATTATTGAAACAAACTCTTATTTTTTGAAGTTGTTCGGAGTTTCACACACTGGCATTTCTTACTAACATACCACCGTCTCCAGTCGCACGATAGTAGGCTACAGCTAAATTCCACAAGGGGAGCCAAGTGCCACATCGCTCATGACTCAAATAGGCTACACCACTCTGGTAAAACGCAGCTATGCAGAATGCACAGCAGTTGTCCAGTATTTTGTTTGTCCTGCAACTGAAAGATGGTCATAGTCAACGATTTAGATACGCTTAAACTTTATGAAGGGCACACTCATGCAGAGTAGGTTACTTTTGGGGGGAAACTTGAGTTTGAAAAATTTGGAGACTTGCACTTGTTTTGCAAAAAAGAAAAAATAATAACAATCTTTAATAATATTTGAATTTGATTCAGTGGCAGTGACTTAAAAATTTGAGAAGGATGATGGATTAATGCTTTTAGGCCTATGCTGCTCATTTAGTGATTAGAGCTGAAGAGATTGTCCTAGTTCTCAGTAACATCCTGTTTACTTAGAAATTAGGACCAGTTGAACGAAAGAACCAAAACACACAAATGCAGTTAAACTATTTAATTATCTATCTATGTTCGAAGCCACACAGGTTTCAAAATTGTTGTATAGGTGTCAGTTTTCCATAACATCTCATATGTATAGTGCATCAACAAAATCATGTTATTCTGTCATCTTATATGCTTTATTCTAACAGTAGTTTGATATTAATAAATAAACTGTGAATTGCTATCCACACTCAAATGTAACTCCATCACAGAAGATTTTTACAACCATGGCATTACGCTATTGCATACTTTGTATCTCCCCCTTCTTGTATAGTTTCCCAATATGCTGCGAATGGCACCAAATAGATTCTTTCATAATTGAAAAGTTATAGGATGAAGTCATATAGCTCTGTGATCATCATGACCTGAGTGACATTCTGAGATAAAGATAGAAGAGTTGCAAACAACATATTTGGAACAGAACCTCATTGTTTCAATTGGAATTATTTCCTGATTCCAGAACTGAGAGTCTTTTGTGAATGATCAGCTGTTGGTGCATACTTGTGGCTTGCAGCATCTGATGTAGTCATATGGTGATGTATTCGGAACCCTAAAGGAAGCAGGCCTCAGTTGTCACTGGAATTCAAAGGAATTCCTTCTTATGTGCACACTAATGGTGCTGTCCATTATATCTTGAGTCCTCCATGGTGGATGGTAGCTTTGAAGATGGTCTTTAAACTGAATGAGGTCTATTCAGAAACCTTTATGCTAGAGATTGACTATGATGCACCCTAATTGCAAACTCACATAGAAGATTATACAATTTAGAATTATTGTCTTGGATCGATCGAATGATACTGCACATCCATGCATTGCAGCTTGTACTTGATGCATGACAGGATTGCTGCCTCACATCCTGTAGCTCAGCCTACAGCAACAGAGTGAAGCTGTGAACCTTGTGACCAGCCCACAGTATGCTGTCAACGTTGCTATGTAGGATTTTTAAACAACCAGATGTAGTCTTTCTGTGAGTAAAATGCTAAGTACAGCTAAGTACAGTCTAAAGGAGGCCCATTTTGTCTGGCACAGTACATTGTGTGGTTGCACAATTGAGGCCTGGCTAACCCAAGTTCAGCTTCTGTAAGGTACAGTATTTACCAGGTAGCTCCAGACTTATCACCGCCTTGATCAGTTGAAACATTCAGAGAATGCAGTAGTGTCTGCATGACACCAGGCAGCTTTTATCTTGGAAAGCCGACCAGGCAGGCTAGGTCCTAAAGCTATATCATCATTATGCAATCCTAACCAGGCAACCAGTAGGCATAGCCACAGGAAAGAGCCATTAGAAGATGGCCCACTTTAATGCATCATTGTCAAGACAATTACTAGGTTATTATACTAAGGTATTTTACTCAATTGATGGACACTGTTTTAACATGCAATGAGGCATTCTTTGTCTCCAAGTCTAGGCTACAGCTCTTGATGTAAAATGAATTAACATTGTGGTAGTTTTCTAAGTTATGTATGTGTCTTTATACTAGTCTTTATACTAGTAGGACAGTATAATTGGACAATCATGGTAAAACAGAGGCATAATACTTTGATAAAGGCATCAAAAACACATTCAACACAGAAGGCTTTGATAGGCAAATACAGAATGCCTAATAGTTTAATACGTAATTTTAGACTATTTCTGGAATACTTTACAAACAACCAGTTTGCAGATAAAGCACAAGGTACAGTTGATAGAGTAATGCATTTGTCTCTGCGGAGGCATTGTAATTTGTTCAAGCTTAAATAAAATGAAAATGAAGCAATTGATTGGAAATCAATGCACTTACATCAATCACTCTTTGTAAAAGATGGACAGAGAGAGAGAAAAAAACCTGCCCAAAAATCAATATTCATTCTAATTCAACATATCATAAATCTGGACAGAGTCAGCACTGCTCGCTCACAGTGAGAGGATGATTGGCCACTATGGTCTTATTTCACATTCTCTGTGGGTTTCAGCTCATCCTGTTTGGTTTTAAAGCATTTGTTTGGTGAAGTCCTCATTGAAAGGCAGTGAGGGTTGACATGTTGTTGGCCTTATATTAAGCTATCAGGCCATGTCACAGGACGGGGGATAGATGTGTGTACATTGGGCCATGTGGCGTCAACCCATCAGAGAAGCCCCTTTGCCTCGCAGGCAGCTCTTGACCTTGTGTGTGTGTGTGGTGTGTGTGGTGTGTGTTCAGCAGCTCTCGACCTTGAGGAGAACAGTCGGCTGTGTGTTTGTAGTATGGGATGTATTTGAGCGGAATCACTAAGTGGACAACATGGATACATCACTTAGCACTACTATGGCTAGTTTAATCATTATCGTCTGCCTGAGTGGTGTGCGTGTACAAAAATGGCCGCTAACATATTTGTAATGACTTGTGAAATACTGACCAGTAGTCTTAGACACTTTTAAAAAATACATGTAGTAGGCGTATAATATATACAGACCCTGTAACAGAGCGGTATAGGGTAGTAGCTCTGCTGCTGCCTTGAGTTCGGCAATAACATTTGTAATACAGAAATGTGTACTTAAGCTGTCAAAAAATCTTTCCTAAATCATTCAGGTTTTACAGAATTGTTATTGTGGGCAACAGTTTTGAATTCACTATTCCACACAAAATACCTTGAAAATTAGGAAATACATTATTCCCCCCCCCCAAAAAATCGAGTTGTTTCAAGTAGGATGTTGTTAAGCATTGCATTCACAGCACGTAGGACAGATTTGGTACTAGATCTTTAAACGTGCTAGGTGGAAAATCTGAAGGACAGTTCAATGGTCATTGTTTGTCCCAGGGGTGGCATATTCAGTGGCACCAAGTTGTTTTCCCCTGTGGTTCCCTGTGCTTCAGGCCTGCAACCATTATACAGAGCCAAAGGAATGTTAGATATTTTATTATTTTCCGAAACCACTCTGTGGGAACCCACTCTCTCCTTTTACGGGGGAGGCATTTATCAAGTGTATAAACAATGACCCAACCCACTGATTACAGACTACTAGGGTGTATTCATTTGACACTTTCGGGGGTGGGAGACTAGTAAAGAAGGGGGGTAGGGGAGGGCGAGGGGAGTGTATATCAGGTTACCCTGACCATGGACAAGTAGACCTGAATTTGGTATTTTAAATCCCTGATCCCTCTGCTGAGAATTCCCTTTCCTCTCCTTTCTCTTCTATTTAATGCATTAGCTGACATCACGTGACAAAAAACAGGTTTTGTTTTGATAGAAAGTTCTTCTAAATGTTATGTTCTGTGCATTTAGTTTACAACTGTTGACGACTGTTGGTATCATTTAATACCATGATATGAATAGAATAGCACTCGTTACCAGTTTGTATTGGTGTAATATTAGTTTTGAGTGTGCTGTGGTGGATCATTTCTTTGTAATTATTTTCTAAACAAAATATACTTTTTTTTGTAGTGAATATATTTATTTATTTAAAGCCAACAATATTGTTACACCGCAGCCATGAGCCACGAGCTGTTCACTCCCTTACCGTCGGGCAGATGGTATCGGAGCATGAGGTCTGACACCAACAGGCTTAGAGACAGTTTCCATCTACAAGCCTTCAGACTGCTGAACACTTGAACTGGACTGACCACCTGCTCTGACTCCCCACACCTTAGCACACATGCACTCACTCACACACACACCAACACGGACAGACACACACACACACACACACACACACACACACACACACACACACACACACACACACACACACACACATACACAAACACACATTAATGCTACACACACATCACAACTGCTGCTACCAGACTCTTACAATACTGCACAATTTAAACTCTTGCCCTGGAATCTCCCCTTTCTCTGATACATGTGTAAATATTGGACTATAAATTGTGCCTTCCTTTATTATACTTATGCTAAAATGTTTATTCTACTAAGCCATTTACTTTATGTTCATATTCTGATATTTGATTATTTCTAATTGTTGTGGCATTGTTGAGAAGGAACCTGCAAGTAAGCATTTCATTGGACGTTGAATACCATGTGCATCCTGTGCATACGACTAATAAAACTTGAAACAAGGATTCAATGCAACAAACATATTTTCTGAATTTTACATTTATTTAACTAGGCAAGTTAGTTAAGAACAAATTCTTATTTTCAATGACGGCCTAGGAACGGTGGGTTAACTGTCTTGTTCAGGTGCAGAACGACAGATTTGTACCTTGTCAGCTCGGGGATTCGATCTTTGGTTACTGATCCAACGCTCTAACCACTAGGCTACCTGTCGCCCCCATATAAGTTACTGCAAAAGACAAGCAGTGTTTTTTCCCCTTGTACATCATTGCACGCGCGATAGAACAGCAGAAAATGTACTGCAATGTTGTTGTTTTTACCGTGTTGTGCGACGCTCCTCACCTCAAGCTTTATCAACAAACAATAGCAGTGGTGAGGCGGACAGCACCACTGTTTCCTTTACAGCGGATTCGGTCTTTACAAGAGCCAATCCATGGCCTTCAAATTTAAAAGGCAATATTTTGAATTTAGATGAAACCTTTACTCTCAATACAATCCACAAAAACGGTAATTTCCACTGGGCAAAAACTGGTTGAATCAACATTGTTTCAACATCATTTACATGTTTTATTTTTTTATTTTTTTTAAATGTGATGACATTGAATCAACGTTGAAAACTGATTGGAATCGCAAAAAGTCATCAACGAAAGGGAAATTCACATTCTTTTTCACCCAACTTTTAACATAGTGACATTTAACCAAATGTAAATTGAAACGTTACGTTGAACTGACGTCTGTGCCCAGTGGGTTGTTTTTTGGGGTTAAATGCTTCTACAATCCACAGAGCATTCAAGGGCATGAACATCCACCCATGAACAACACCGTCCGTATCCTACAGTATGTATGGCCTGCCATGCCTCATACAGAAACAGAATGTCCAGTTACAGATCTACAGACAATCTAGGTACCTCATGAGGGATTGAATGAATGCTACCAAGCCTTAAGTGACCTGACCTGTTGGAGTGAAAGAAAGATCTGCCTGTTGTGTTTCTACCAGAATCTGATACCACCTTACCTATGTTAATGTGACATACAGGTAACTGGCAAAATAATGGAAACACCAACATAAAGTGTCTTAGCAGGGCGTTGGACCACCATGAGCCGCCAAAAACAGCTTCAATGCACCTTGGCATAGATTCTACAAGTATCTGGAACTCTATTGAAGGGATGCCACATCATCTCCCATTAGTGTTCAGTTTAGTTGAGATCTGGTGACTGAGACGACCATGGCACATGGTTTACACTGTTTTCATGCTCATCAAACCATTCAGTGACCACTCGTGCTCTGTGGATGGGGGAATTTTCATTTTCCCCGGCTCTACAGGGTGGCAATGCCAGGCATGGACCCCCCAGATAGAATTTGTGCACCCCCCCATAAACATAAGACATTTGATTTATTTCCGGTTTTGCCAATGTAGCGCTGCTGGGCCTGCCAGTAGAATGGGACAGAGGCTATATGCCGGTGTGTGCTCATGATCTGAGGAGGGGGGAGGGAGGGGGAATGTATTATTTAGTAGTTAATATTGCAAAATGCATCTGATTGGGCACCTAGCCACAATGCATAAGGTACTGCCTTTGAATTCAATACCTTGTTTAGATAGCTCATTGGATCACAGGGCGGGGTCAAATGAACCATTTTTCTTTTCTCACAGAGAAGGAAAGGGGTTGTTCACTTTTGCAGACAGCTACACAGTTAGCTTTGTTAAGTTTTGGTAGTTGCACATTGAATATTTATAGTTAGTTGGCTAAACGTTGATCAGCATGCATATCTGAAAAGGGCTGGGCACTGCCAAGACCCCAAAAACGGAGGATCACCTTGTAGAGACCAACGCCAAGCTCACCGAGTAGCCATTTAGCCCGACCTCCAAGGTCGAGGAGCCTGCAGCAAATGCAATACCCGCCCATCCCCCATGCCGCCTGCTGACCAACAAGATCGAGAAGATCCATGGCAATAGCACCAGCAGCATGAGGGTAACATCACAACAAGCACCTGCACCTCAGTTACCTCAGCCACTAGCATCTGATGACCTCGGTGAAGAGGAGCCAGCACAGGCTTGTCTTGACACTTAACCAAGCCGCATTTTTGTGGGAGAAAGTGGGCCTTTTGTAGCGTCTGGTTCAAAGTCTGCATTTGTGGTGCACGGTATGTCGTCTGAGGAGGCGATAGAGGACTTTTTCAATGTGTGTAGCTCCCAGTAGAATTTCTTTAGGAAACCAACGGTGACTGCACAGTACACTGGGGAAAACTGAAAAGACTTCCTGATCAGAGATGGACTGGCCACCTCACCACAGTGTCAGTCATTTTGAAATCAAGTGACAATATCACAGAGATGCTCGGTGAAATCGAATCTACACTACTTGTGAGACTTGAGGCCATAGGCTTATTGAAAGCAGAGACATAGCCGAGCTTTAAGTTTATTACTAACGTGACTTTCAAAATCCTGGGGCTCCTCGACCTGCTTAACAAGTTACTGCAGTTAAATTAATTGTGTGAAAAATTGTCTTTGCGTGATAGGCTACCGTAATAGTGATGTCAGTACTATGAAAATGACACAGCCTACTTTTTCGCCCCCTCCCTGCTCTCTTGCTATAGTGTATGTGTGTGTGTGTGTGTGAGTGTGTGTGTTGCTCTCTGAATGGGCATTTACTCTTATTCGCGGCAGATTCAAATTGGCTACCGTCATGTAATAAATGTCACAATCAGCTATGAATATCAAATATGCACTTAGTTTAATTTCGATCTGGTTTTTTTTCTCCACAGAAAATATTGCGGCCCTGGACAAGTGGCGGCTTGGCTTACTGTAAGTTGCACTCATTGCGTAGTGTCACAATTTTGCTAGAGATATAGGCTATAGATCTATTTATTGAAGTTTGCGCTATGAAGTATGTAAGAGTCTTTGATAGTCTAGTGGTGGTCATCCTGTTGAGCTGTTCTGTGCTTGTTGGTAGGCACAAATTATGTGTAGGCATACTGCAGCAACAGCTGGATTTCGGATACACTTGTGTGTCTTGGTGGGGGCATATATTTCTTGTGTTCTTATATAAAACAACAGTTGTTGATGTGTACCGCTACATTTCAGATACAATTTTATACCGATGAACTGCAGTAGGACAAATCTACCTTGTTTTATTAGGGCTCTAAAGCAATAGTACAATAGTTGTGCCCAATGATTTATATATAAACTAGATGACTGATAGGGGCGTTGTGTTGAAGCCACCATGCCTCTATCTTGGCACACCCTTATTTAAGCTTTAGATAAAAAAAAAGAATGAATGTCTACATTCGTTTTTGCCACATAAATTCTATTACAGACACCTTCATGCATACATTTAAATTATATTATGTGACCTAAACATAAACATTTTAATTTAAAAAAAGATATACATATATTGTCATGAAAGTATATATATCTTTAGATTTCTAATGTTACTGGCCCCAGTACGCCAACAAAAATACTTAAATACATGTAATTTTGTCCTTGAAGCATTGAATTGAAATACTTTACAATTCAGTTCATTCCTATGGAAGACTGCTCCTACTGGGGAGGGCCAATATGGCCGACCGGGGCTTCAAAGCCTCTCAATGGCCAATACATAGCATCAGCAATCAAGTGTTGTAAAATACCCCCTCAGGCATATTGTCCTGTAGCCAGGGCTGTGGGGACATAGCCATGGTAGCCCAAATAATGGGTAACTGGACCTGCCCAGCATTTGTATACATGGCCTGGAAGCATGATGGGATGTTAATTCCTTAGGAATTGCTCAGGATACACACCTGTTTGGAAGCACCTGCTTTCAATATACTTTGTATCCCTCATTTACTCAAGTGTTTCCTTTATTTTGGCAGTTACCTGCGTGTGTGTGCGTGTGTGTGTGTGTGTCAGTGACACTCCCCCACCCCTTCACCACAGGATCGCATCTCTTTCTCGCCACAATGACCTGGGAGGCAGGTGAATGCCCGGGGGTCCCTGTCCTCCTTGTCCCCACACACTATGAAACAATGGCGTCTCCACCACAGCTTATCTTTAATCAAGGCCCACATCTTTTAGGTATCACTTAGTTGAATCTGTGTCACCATCAAGGATTGGTTTCACAGTCTTGTAGCCAGGGGAGCATGCTTTGTTGGCTAGCCGATCGAAAACTTTGGCTTACAATGGGGATATCAGATCAGAAAGGAGAAATGTGTTGTTCTCTTTCATTGGTTCAGTTAAAAGTAGACAGACAGATGGACGGATGGACAGAGACCCCAACTAGAAATGCACATTGCGTAACAAATAATAGGGCAGCTGAAAGGCGGTGCAATTATTAACTTACTGTGACATTATCCTTAATCTTAACGTAGCATAGGATCACAGTGTCTAGAAGAGACTAGGGTTGTGAGGATGATACGTTTCTGCTCAGTATTTCTCCTTCCCCCTTTTTCTCTCTTTCTCTTTATGCAATAATGTGTCTTGGCATCAGTAATAGCCCTGAAGCAAGTCCTCTTTGGCAATGAAGTAGGTGTCATTTCCAGCCTCAGAGGACGTTTAAGCAGTGATTATTAGAGCATTAGCCAAACCATTCCTCTGTCTTTGATTTCCACTTTCTTCGGGTTAATTATTTTTGTTTAGTCTATTCATTTTTGTCAGCTGGAATCCCTGAAGCACATGTAATGTTGACGGCACACTTCACGCTGTTTTTGCTTCCTGGAGTTGCCTGTGGCTGTATGGCAGCCAGGGCCAATATGTCTCATCTGAAGTCATGAGATATCAGTGAGTCAGTCTCAGCTGGGTAGACGGTATCAGCTGAGAGAGAGAGAGAGAGAGAAATCCTCTAACTAGAGGTTTATTCATGTGATTGTTGAAGCATGAAGTGCTAAAACTAAGCCTACAATTTAGCTCATGACATTTCATGTGACTAACAATCAGAAGTCATATAGTATTCACTATATGTACTTTACCTGCATGCTTCATTGAATACTATTCATTCTGTGCAAAGGTAAATCACACCGTGTGGAAACTCGACGAACAATGTGTTCATTTATTTAATCTGAAGCAACCCAAAACAAAGAACATGACCATTATCTAGGCTTGGGAAAGCAGGACTTCAGAGGCCCAAGCAAAAAGGGACAAATATGGAAACGACTATTCAAAAGAATGCTTTTTAACAATGGGGGTTGTAAACAAAGGTAATGACACAATAGGTTGTGAAGGGGAAGGGTTTAGGGATTTCCCAGAGGAAAGGAAAGAAAACATTCAGAGTTAGGAAAGAGAGACGTGTGAACAGAAAGGTAGATGACACATAGATCAAATACATGACGTAACCGTCCAAAGTACAGCACTAAAATGAAGTCACCACGGCTACCACGGGGACACCACAGGTTACTTTGGCAACAGTTAGCCGTTAGTACAGTATCGGTGTACTGACTGGCTGACAGTCTGTAGACAGAAGCTGAGTCAACATACAGGCTTTGAGTCAACCTGTAAAAAGCATGACCTTCATAGAAAATGGTGGCGTGACACAGCCAATGTTGTTTCAGTATATGTTTCCTATATGGAACACTCACTCACTCACTCACTCTCAGTCCCTGCAACTAGGAGAATTTCTGCTTCATAACAAATCAACATACTAACTGGATACCTCACTGCCATATTCCAGTTATTATAATGTCTGTTTCATTATGCCTTCAACTTGACCTCCTTTATCTTTATTTTTGTTACATAGATTATAGATTTAAAGAAAACCTGAACCAATGATTGAGACAGAAAGACAACGCCAGCAGGGGATGAGAAGTGCCAAAAGTCCGTAGAGAGCATTAACACAGTGCCCCACAACAGACAGTCCTTCTACCCCCCCCCCCCCCCTCTCTCTCTCTCATCACAGAACCCTGCTCACCTCAAATGTCTCAGCTCTAATGATCAGAGATGTGTCTCTTCCTCCCTGGGGACTAACAGGGGGGAGAGAAACACACCGCAACCAGAAAACTCTACTTTCCCACAAGTCTAATGGCTGTGGCTCAGAAAAACAACAACGACGGCAACAACAACCCAAATAAGCCACGACAGCTGTAGGTACCTGAGCCAGTTTATAATTGATCATTCTCAGTTGGAAACTTCCTCCTGCTTCTACAATCCTCTACCCCTGACTGAAAACATCCAGTTATTGAATGTAACATAGTTCAGACGTGTTGTTATTCTTAACATGGCTGCAGTACATTGCTAAACTATGTTTCTACACATTAACATATTTTCCTAGAGAACAGTAGGCCTACAATTTCTCTCCTCCCCGTCCGTTCTGCTCAAGCTCTATGTCATAGTTCTTTGGGGTTTCGCAATGCATAGCTCATTTCTGCTCACGTTCTACTTAAAACATCACTCAGTCACAATAGGAGATCAACAATCAGCAGCTCATGACGTTTGAGTCCAGTCTGGAGAGATCATGACTGAAATGGCAGCAGGCCTATTGTGTGAACTAATGAAGGTTTGTGGGCCAGCACAGTTATTTGGAACTTTCTGAATGTAGGCGCTGGTGGAGCTCTCAGAAGATGGCCCATACACGCACACACATTTACACACACAAACATCTTGCGCTCGGGTATGCATGTCATCTCACTCCATCAGCCGGCGGCAGCCGTTCGACACAGCAGCCACGATAAGACTACTGATCCTGGCCCTGTCTGTTGACCGGCACAATTAACATTCACCCACTATGCACTAGCCCTAATCCTGGAATTTAACAATGCGCTTGGCCCTCAACACTATGGATCAGATTCCCTTTCCCTGGCTCCCTGCATGGCACTATATTTGAATTTGAGCACCCACCACTACCCACCACCCACAAAGCAGTCCAGAAAATTCACACACTCACACCCTGGTTCACTCGGCATGAACCACAGCAGACTGCACACCCAACATCGTGTAACAGGGACACACTAATTGCTGTTGCGAATTCCTTTCCTTATATTCTTCTATCTTTTTAGCTCTTTCTATTAATCTTTGGATGATACTTCTATTTCTTTTTTAATGCCTATTCTTTTTCTCTCCATGTTTCTCTTTTTCTTCCCATGTTTTCCCATGATCTGACAGCTGACCTTGGCTTTGGGCCTATTACTACTACTACTGTATAAGCTGGCCTTTGGAGTCTTTCACCTGTATTACACTGGACGGCCAGAGAGCTGTGCCCTGCATTTGCAAAGGGGCAATAGGATCAAACCCCAGAGAGAAATCTATTTCCTTCACGGCAGTGTTTAAAAAAAAATACCGCACACGTTTGCTGACATTGACACACAATCATTGGAAAATGTGCAATTAGCGAGTGTGTACCACCACTATCAAATGTATTATTTTCGGTCACCTTCCTTCCGATAGAAGCAGTTCCAGTGTCTCTGTGTTCCACAAGGTCAGATAGGAGAGATACCCTATGATACTGTCGGAACCTCACAACTGTGCGAGGTAATTACCCGTGTCCTTGATATTTGATGTGAAATGGGGAATGGTAACCTTTAGTGTTTGCCTGTGAGACCACCCCTCCCTCCCTCACCTCCTCTCCTCCTCTCCCTCTGAGCATGGTTGGGAAACAGTAGGCTGATTTTGGAGAGAAATGTGAAGTGTGCTTGCCTTGCGTGCCAGGCGGTGCCATGGGACATGGTGAAGGAAATGCAATCACACCTGCAAGCACAAGTGCACACACACACACACACACATTCACACACACACACACACACACACACACACACACACACACACACACACACACACACACACACACACACACACACACACACACACACACACACACACACACACACACACACACACACACACACACACACACTAGTCAAATTGAAGTTTGTTTGTCATTGCTGGTGATCTGTGAGGACACTGCTGATGGCTGATGGGAGATGGGGAAGACTGTGTTGGGGGCCACTCTAATCCCTAAAATCATAGAGGTACGTATGTGGAAACATTTTTACGGGCATCATAAACCTATTTAAACGTGGTACAGTTTTATTGTATTGCTGCTGATCTTTATAATTTGGACGGCTAGATAGAAATGTGATGTGTGTAAAGGTTTAAGTTTTAGAGAGAACATGTTAATGATGAAATAATTAGCTGAGAAATATTGCCATAGACAGAGTACTGAGGCTCCAACATGACTCTCAGCAACTAATTACACTAATGAGGGCTCTATCTATATAACGAGTGGTCCTCTGTCTCTATGCTGCTTTTACTTCAGTCACTGTCAGTGTTTGACGGCAACCCTGACGACAACGGCTGCAAGCTGTTTTTGCGTTTACATACCTGTGGAGATACACCCCATTGATATCCATGGAAGATCGAACGACATGTTTCTGTACCAAAACAAACAAGTAAAAGCAATGCAGATGACATTTGACATGAATACGCTTTTATACCAGCGTAGTCACAGTGTAATTACTACAGTCACAACGTTGTTGTTACATACTGACGACTGGATAGTTTGATAATTGCAACGTACGCCACAGCACTGCCATACCGGGCTTGTATTGTGTGTTGTGCGAAGGCCTCCACCTCATGCTATCACATGAGTACTGTTTGACATTCCTTTCCTACACACAGAACCACCCATCTGTCATTGCTCAGGTAAATCCAAAGGCGTTTTGCCCAACATTTCTACGACACTGCAGCCTATAAGTGCTATGTTTTCACATTCAAGTGCAAAGCTCTGAATGTGCCGCAACATGCAAGGTTGATCTACCAGATCCTTCACTCCTGTCATAACTCTAGCTTTAAACCCCGAAAACAAGTGCGTATAACAGTAACCACCAAAACGCAAAAACATTCCCCAGTTGAATGGTAGTCTTACATAACAATCCTTCCCTGCCTCTCTAACGCTCATCCATCCATCCACTCTCTTTCTGCATTTGTTTTCCGTGTTGTTTTTGTTTTCCTGGCCTGTTCTGGGAAGTGTCGATGAAAGGGGATGACGCGGGGTGCGGACGCCCGCATATCTCAGATACCTGGCAGACATTATCGTCACGGTTTGATCCCCCACCACACACTTCACAAAGCAGGGGAATCCGACCTTATCTTCCTCAAATAATGTGTCAGCCAGATAGCCGTGTGTGTGTGTGTGTGTGTGTGTGTGTGTGTGTGTGTGTGTGTGTGTGTGTGTGTGTGTGTGTGTGTGTGTGTGTGTGTGCGTGTGCGTGTGTGTGTAGTGTTTGGGGCCTAGGTCGGGACTTGTCACTGGTAGGGAAAATACCCAGTGTATAGGGTCCTGTGTTGGAGCATGTTGGAGGAAGAGGTATGCCACACTGGGGAGGTGTATAATGTCCGGCTGTCATTGGATGTTATCTGTGGGGCTTTGCAGGTTCATTTCAATGGGAGAAGAACCAGAAAAATAAGAAGGCGTGGAAGTTTTCAGCTCAAAGCTTCAAGTCAAATTGTTATGGTTGTTAGTAATACTCTTTCTTTCTATGTTCAGACAAGAATTATATTCATGTCAAGTGTGATAAAGATTTTAACACATGCTGTCGAAGGTTTGATGTGTTTAGAAATCCAAGAATTGAGAAAAACAAGAGAACATTTTCTGTGTCAGACAGAGGGCAGTCGTATTGTTCATTGATTATCTACATCTTCCTCCATTGTCCATCGATGACGGTGAGGCTGAATGGCGCTTTTCTTCCCTGTGATAAACTTTTGACCCTGACATAGCTCCTCTCCACTCTGACCCATGCAAACATATTGACTCTGGCTAGCTATTCAACAGCTGACTGTATGGGAGTGTCTGGAACACTGCTCTCTAGTCATATTTAATCCACAATTCCATAGATGATTTAAATTATTTTATGCTTCTCTTTTGAAGTTACACTGAACAAAAATACGCAACATGTAAAGTGTTGGTCCCATGTTTCATGAGCTGAAATTAAAGATCCCAGAAAATGTCCATACGAGCAAAAGGTTATTTATATCAAATTTTGTGCACAAATTTGCTTACATCCCTGCTACTGAGCATTTCTGCTTTGCCGAGATATTCCATTGACCTGAAGCTTATTAAACAGTATGCTCATTACACAGGTGCACCTTGTGCTGAGGACAATAAAAGGCCACTCTAAAATGTGCAGTGTTGTCACGCAACACAATGCCACAGACGTCTCAAGTTTTGAGGTACTGTGCAGTTGGCATGCTGACTGCAGGAATGTCCACCAGAGCTGTTGCCAGATAATTGAATGTTAATTTCTCTACCATAAGCTGCCTCCATTATCATTTTAGAGAATTTGGCATTAAGTCCAACCGGCCTCACAACCGCAGATCAAGTGTATGGCGTCATGTGGGACAAGTGGTTTGCTGATGTCAATGTTGTGAACAGAGTACCCCATGGTGGGGTTATGGACAAATCAAATCAAAGTTTATTTGTCACGTGCGCCAAATACAACAACCTTACAGTGAAATGCTTACTTACAGGCTCTCACCAACGGTGCGAAAAAAGAAAAAAAAAGTATGTGTGTGTGTGTGTAGGTAAGTAAAGAAATAAAACAACAGTAAAAAGATATTTGAAAAAAGAGTAGCAAGGCTATATACAGACACCTGTTAGTCAGGCTTATTAAGGTAGCATGTACATGTAGGTATCGTTAAAGTGACTATGCATATATGATGAACAGAGAGTAGCAGAAGCGTTAAAAGAGGGGTTGGCGGGTGGTGGGACACAATGCAGATAGCCCGGTTAGCCAATGTGCGGGAGCACTGGTTGGTCGGGCCAATTTAGGTAATATGTACATGAATGTATAGTTAAAGTGACTATATATATAAGATAAACAGAGAGTAGCAGCAGGGGGGTGGCACACAATGCAAATAGTCTGGGTAACTATTTGGTTACCTGTTCAGGAGTCTTACGGCTTGGGGGTAAAAACTGTTGAGATGCCTTTTTGTCCAAGACTTGGGACTCCGGTACCGCTTGCCATGCGGTAGTAGAGAGAACAGTCTATGACTGGGGTGGCTGGGGTCTTTGACAATTTTTAGGGCCTTACTCTGATACCGCCTGGTGTAGAGGTTCTGGATGGTTGCAGCTGTAGAACCTTTTGAGGATCTCAGGACCAATGCCAAATCTTTTTAGTATCCTGAGGGGGAATAGGCTTTGTCGTGGCCTCTTCACGACTGTCTTGGTGTGTTTGGACTAATCTAGTTTGTTGTTGATGTGGACACCAAGGAATTTGAAGCTCTCAACCTGCTCCACTACAGCCCCGTCGATGAGAATGGGGACGTGCTCGGTGCTCCTTTTCCTGTAGTCCACAATCATCTCCTTAGTCTTGGTTACGTTGAGGGTTAGGTTGTTATTCCGGCACCACCCGGCCAGGTCTCTGACCTCCTCCCTATAGGCTGTCTCGTCGTTGTCGGTGATCAGGCCTACCACTGTGTCGTCAGCAAACTTAATGATGGTGTTGGAGTTGTGCTTGGCCATGCAGTCGTGGGTGAATAGGGAGTACAGGAGGGGACTGAGCACGCACCCCTGGGGAGCTCCAGTGTTGAGAATCAGCGTGGCAGATGTGTTGCTACCTACCCTCACCACCTGGGGGCGGCCTGTCAGGAAGTCCAGGATCCAGTTGCAGAGGGAGGTGTTTAGTCCCAGGATCCTTAGCTTGGTGATGAGCTTTGAGGGTACTATGGTGTTAAACGCTGAGCTGTAGTCAATGAAAAGCATTCTCACATAGGTGTTCCTTTTGTCCAGGTGGGAAAGGGCAGTGTGGAGTGCAATAGAGATCATCATCTGCATCATCTGTGGATCTCTTTGGGTGGTATGCAAATTGGAGTGGGTGTAGGGTTTCTGGGATAATGGTGTTGATGTGAGCCATTACCAGCCTTTCAAAGCACTCATGACTTCGGACGTGAGTGCTACGGGTCTGTAGTCATTTAGGCAGGTTGCCTTTGTGTTCTTGGGCACAGGGACTATGGTGGTCTGCTTGAAGCATGTTGGTATTACAGACTCAATCAGGGACATGTTGAAAATGTCAGTGAAGACACCTGCCAGTTGGTCAGCACATGCCCGGAGCACACGTCCTGGTAATCCGTCTGGCCCCGCAGCCTTGTGTATGTTAATCTGTTTAAAGGTCTTACTCACATCGGCTACGGAGAGCGTGATCACACAGTCGTCCGGAACAGCTGATGTTCTCTTGCATGCCTCAGTGTTGCTTGCCTCGAAGCGAGCATAGAAGTGATCTAGCTCGTCTGGTTGTCTCGTGTCACTGGGCAGCTCGCGGCTGTGCTTCCCTTTGTAGTCTTAATAGTTTGCAAGCCCTGCCACATCCGACGAGCATCGGAGCCGGTGTAGTATGATTCAATCTTAGCCCTGTATTGACGCTTTGCCTGTTTGATGGTTCGTTGCAGGGCATAGCAGGATTTCTTGTAAGCTTCCGGGTTAGAGTCCCGCACCTTGAAAGCGGCAGCTCTACCCTTTAGCTCAGCACGAATGTTGCCTGTAATCCTTGGCTTCTGATTGGGGTATGTACGTACAGTCACTGTGGGTACGACTTCTTCAATGCACTTCTTGATAAAGCCAGTGACTGATGTGGTGTATTCCTCAATGTCATCGGAAGAATCCCGGAACATGTTCCAGTCTATGATAGCAAAGCAGTCCTGTAGTTGAGCATCTGCTTCATCTGACCATTTTTTATAGACCGAGTCACTGGTGCTTCCTGCTTTCATTTTTGCTTGTAAGCAGGAATCTGGAGGATAGAGTTGTGGTCGAATTTACCAAATGGAGGGCGAGGGAGAGCTTTGTGTGCGTCTCTGTGTGTGGAGTACAGGTGATCTAGAATTAATTTCCCTCTGTTTGCACATTTAACATGTTGATAGAGATTTGGTAGAACTGATTTAAGTTTCCCTGCATTAAAGTCTCTGGCCACTAGGAGGGCCACCTCTGAGTGAGTGGTTTCCTGTTTGCTTATTTCCTTATACAGCTGACTGAGTGCGGTCTTAGTGCCAGCATCTGCTGTGGTGGTAAATAAACAGACACGAAAAGTATAGCTGAGAACTCTCTAAGCAAGTTGTGTGGCCTGCAGTTTATCACACTCTACTTCAGGCGAGCAAAATCTAGAGACTTCCTTAGATTTCGTGCACCAGCTGTTGTTTACAAATATGCACAGACCGCCCTCCCGCGTCTTACCGGAGTGTGCTGTTCTATCCTGCCGGTGCAGCGTGTATCCCGCTAGCTGAATATCCATGTCGTCATTCAGCCACGATTCCGTGAAGCATAGGATATTAAAGTTTTTGATGTCCCGTTGGTAGGATATTCGTGATCTTACCTTGTCTAGTTTATTGTCCAATGATTGCACGTTGGCGAGTAATATTAACAGTAACGGCAGCTTTCCTAGTTGTCTTCTGCGGGTCCTGACGAGGCATCCGGCTCTTCTTCCTCTGCGTCGCTTCCATTTGCAAATAATTGGGTCGTCAAATCCGAGGTGAGTGATCGCTGTCCTGATATCCAGAAGCTCTTTTCTTCCATAAGATACGGTTTCAGAAACATTATGTACAAAGAAATTTGCAAATATCGCGAAAAACCCCCACAAAATAGCACAATTGTTTAGGAGACCGTAAAACGGCGGCCATCTCCTCCGGCGCCATTTTCTTGGTATGGGCAGTCATAAGCTACAGACAATGAACACAATTGCATTTTACTGATGGCAATTTCAATGGACAGAAATACCATGACAAGATCTTGTGGACCATTGTGGTGCCATTCCTCTGCACAGCCACATGTCGCAAGGATCTTTACACAATTCCTGGAAGCTGAAAATGCCCCAGTTGTACCATGGCCTGCATACCCACCAGACATGTCATCCATTGAGCAAGTTTAGGATGCTCTGGATCGACGTGTACGACAGCATGTTCCAGTTCCCGCTTATATCCAGCAACTTTGCACAGCCGTTGTAGAGGAGTGTGACAACATTCCACTGGCCACAATCAACAGCCTGATCAACTCTATGTGAAGGAGATGTGTCGTGCTGCATGAGGCAAATGGTGGTCTGATCACAGACCTACCTTTTTAAAAATGATCTGTGCCCAACAGATGCATATCTGTATTCCCAGTCAAGTGAAATCCATAGATTAGTTTAATTAATTTATTTCAATTTACTGATTTCCTTATATGTGCCATATGTCAGTATAATGTTGGAAATTGTTGCACGTTGCATTTATATTTTTGTTCTGTATATTTAAAAAAAAATGTTATGCTTTTTTATGAGTTTTACTGCTGAAGATATTTACATGCATACAATTTTTTCTCAGGCTAAATGATAGACAAGGAACAGCATATGTGGGTTTGTACCTGCACTTGGAAAACCGGTAACATCAGTTACTATGTAAAAATTCAGGTCAGTAGCCTACTCTCAGTGAAAAGAGTCCTAGAACTCAGCATCTCAAATGCCACGCTATTCCCTATTAAGTGCACTACTTTTGACTAGGGCCCACAGGGCTTTAGTGCACTATATAGGGAATATGGTACAATTTGGGATGTGAACATGTACTTTCTCACTCTAAATATAACCAGGTAACTCCAGCACACCAGCCAGCCAAAATGGAAGCGAATACCATTATCTAAACTAAGCAGTGTCGGGGGCGCCGCTGCCACAGCGCATTTGTCAAGAATTGCTCAAGTCTTCTGGAGTACCTGGTTATTATTTATGGAGTCTCGTTATAGTACTTCATTGTGGATTCTCGCTCCAGGCACCCACATGTATTTTCATCACACTGGATCATCTTCCTCCTTTCATGAGGGATCATTAGCATCAGGTCTGTGTGACCGATGTTCCTGAAACCTGACTGCCAGCACTAACTCAGATCTGTGGTGGATATACACTATATACAAAAGTATGTGGACACCCCTTCAAATTTGTGGATTCGCCTATTTCAGCCACACCCGTTGCTGACAGGTGTATAAAATCGAGCTCACAGCAATGCATTCTCCATAGTCAAACATTAGCAGTAGAATGGCATTACTGAAGTGACTTTCAACGTGGCACTATCATATGATGCCACCTTTCCAACAAGTCAGTTCATCCAATTTCTGTCCTGATAGAGCTGCCCTGGTCAACTGTAAGTGCTGTTATTGTGAAGTGTAAATGTCTAAGAGCAACAACGGCTCAGCCGTGAAGTGGCAGGCCACACAAGCTCAGAACAGGAACGGCGAGTGCTGAAGCGCATAGCGCGTAAAAATCATCTCTCGGTTGCAACACTCACTACCGATTTCCAAACTGCCTCTGGAAGCAACATCATCACAAGAACTGTTTATCAGGAGCTTCATGAAATGGGTTTCCATGGCCGTGCAGCCGCACACAAGCCTAAGATCACCATGCGCAATGCCAATCAGCTGGAGTGGTGCAAAGCTCGACTTTGGAGCAGTGGAAACGTGTTCTCTGGGATGATAAATCACGCTTCACCATCTGACAGTCCGATGGACGAGATACCAGGAGAACGCTACCTGCCCCAATGCATAGTGCCAACTGTAAAGTTTGGCGGAGGAGGAATAATGGTCTGGGGCTGTTTTACATGGTTCGGGCTAGGCCCCTTAGTTCCAGTGAAAGGAAATCTTAATGCTATAGCATGCAATGACATTCTAGACAATACTGTGCCTCCAACTTTGTGGCAACCGTTTGGCAAAGGCCCTTTCCTGTTTCAGCATGACAATGCCCACGTGCACAAAGCGAGGTCAATACAGAAATTGTTTGTTGAGATCGGTGTAGAAGAACTTGACTGGCCTGAACAGAGCCCTGACCTCAACCCAAATGAACACCTTTGGGATGAATTGGAACACTGACTGCGAGCCAGGCCTAATCGCCCAACGTCAGTGCCCAACCTCACAAAAGCAAGTCCCTGCAGCAATGGTCCAACATCTAGTGGAAAGCCTCCCAGAAAAGTGGAGGCTGTTATAGCAGCAAAGGGAGGACCAACTAATGATTTTGGAATGAAATGTTCGGTGTCCACATACTTTTGGTCATGTAGTGTATATTTTACCCTGTGCTTAAAAAAGAGGAAGGGAAAGGAGTTGGAGGTGTGGGATAGGAAGGTAGACATAGAGATTTGGTGGTGATTGCCGGCTGCCATTTCATTCAACTGTATTTTAATCTTGGTGTCTGGAGAAATCTCGTTTCACAAATGACTTCACTCGAGGAGGAGTTGGAGGAGCAGTGGAGCCAAGTGGTAGATTCCACTAGCTGATATCTTGGAACAAATTACCTGGATATGAACTATTCGCTTCCTATTGGGAATCCATATTCATCTTGCTCCGATAGAAAACCCTCCTATGGGGAGATACAGACGTGGAAAGATATTATATCTTCCTTTCCCCTCTTCCCATCCCTATACCTAATCACAGACGCTCCTATTTCCAAGACCTCCTCCATGCACAATCCGCTTATATTGAATTGCCATGGCTACACCATTGGGTTTACGGAACGCCTTTGGGATTATTAATGGCACTGCATGGAGTTCCCCATATGAATATGGAGATAAGGTCTTCTGCATATGTGTTCATATAAAACAGGGATTGATCTAAATCTCTTATGTCTCCTTTGACTGATGATGCCACCCTTTATGCTTAATGAGGGCAGATTTTTTTCATTGAAGTGCATGCTTTAGTACCATTATCCATGCATTTGATACCCAAGACCCCCCTTTAAAAATCTACATAGAAAATAGTCTCATTTCTCACCGGTCCTTACTTTACGACTGCAGTTCAGTGGAGTAGATAAAGGGTCATCCTGATACTGTGGGATCAAATTGAAACCAAGGGGTTTGTTTCTGGTTGGTCTTTTATGCGCATTCATGTTAGTATTTTTCATTCTTCTGAAGGGCACCTTCATGCTTGCAGCGGTTAAGGAAAGAACACTGTGGCACATGCATGGTGATGCTGGGTGGAGATACGAGGAATGAGTTATTACAGTAAGGAGATTTTATTTATTAAGTCCTCTGCAGAAGTTTGGAAACAAGCCAACTGTTGCTGCTTGGAGACGGCTCTCAGACCCATTTTATGATCAGTATCGGAGGGCAGATTATTAATATGGTCTGTGCTCCGTCTCACAGATACTGCCTGCATGCATATTAACAGACAATTACTATCAGTGTGTTAGGGAAAGGTCATCACATTATGAGTCCCATGGTTAGGATTGCAATATCAGGGGATGGTAGTGGTGTTATGCAACTTTCCTCATAGTGAATCACAATGACATGAGAGCTAGGCTAAATGAGTTTGTCTTCAATTACAGTATTATCCCTTCAAAAAATAAACAAATAATAAACAATCCAATCTACTTCTTGAAATGTAATTGTAAATTGTTGCTCAAATTGTGTGTAATTTAACAGGAAATGGTGTCCTGCTGTTTTCTGAGCACACATCCCCTTTTTCGTCATCCAGTAGTCTTCTGACCTGAGCTGGTAATGAGTGTCATGATCTGCACATGCTCACTGAGTCCTCTAAACATCAGCTGATAGTCATATTGGTTCAGGGTTGTTATCTCAACGTAGGCAACAGCTCGGGGTAAACAAGAGCTAACAGAGAGTCTATACATGAAGACAGTGTGCCTGCCTCATAGCAAATAGCATTGATTTGCTATCCTCGCAGCCTTTCTCTCTCTCTCGCTCTCTCTCTCTCTCTCATTGGTTTTACTGTAAAGTGCTGCTGCGCTAACCAGAGTTCTGTGGTAATGCTCTAATGCTGAGAGAACATCTGACTGACCGTGTTTGAAATCAATGGATGCTATTCAGTATACAGAGAATCTTTAAGCGATGTTTTAGCCTTGTTTTTTGTTGTACTCAGTGATTTTAACTTTCTGAGTCATCACAAGAGTCCCGGAAATCCAATAAAGATGACTGATCACGTCTTATTTCTGAGGAATATTCTGGAGAAAACATTTCACAATGTGGCTTATCAGCAGATATGGAGGGTATCGCAAGCATCAATAAATACTGTGTGAACCCACAGAACGTTATTCTACCAATGTTTATACTTGAACAAAAGATCCCAGATAGAGGTTTTACATCACTCATATAAATGGTATAAAGATCATTTAAAATAGACTAAATGACAATGATGTTTACTGAATGGGTAGCATTCCACATCCTTTGTGTTGTTGAATGTCAAACACATGCACAGTTTTCTTACTCGTTTTCTTACTAGTTAGCTTTTTCTCTTTCAGCTCTAAAGATGTTACTGGCCGATTGATATTAAGGTAGCATTCCAACTGTTTTTCTTGTTGCTGTTGTTTTATCATCCTTTGATAGTTTGAGGTCTTCTATTAAACCCCTTAAGATGTTCCTGCCAGATTAAAACGTCCACAATTTGAAAGGGCTGTTTTGGCCCCATGACTCAGGAAAGAGTGTCTGACCCCAGACCTTTGACCTTTACTATTATCCAGCCGACAACACCTTGGCCAGGCAATCAGGGGATCAAGGCCAGGCAGGAGAGATCCTGTCCCTCTAGACATTAAAAGGATGTCTCTCTCTGTCTATCTGTCTCTCTGTCTCTCTGTCTCTCTCTCTCTATCTCTCCTTTCTCCTCACCAGGAAATCAATTTCACTCAGGGAACATCTGCCAGAGATAAGTGAAACATAAACAATGTCATTCAAAGAGAGAGGTTCATGGTGAGACATGGTGAGTACTGACGGCTCCGTAATTACAAACATGTCCATCTATGACCGGCATTTTAGGTTCAATTCAGTTATGAGCGGAGTGGATATGAAAGGAGAAGCTCTGGTGGGTCCACCTTCCTTTTCTTCATTGTATTTAATGGATTTTGTATTGTCCATATTAACACTGTAGGCCTACAATGTCAATTTGATATGTCATAAGTATCATAAGGTGAACATCTTAGTTTTATACATTCCATAAAAAGTCATTTTAGAACCACATTTAAAAGCTCAGTCTCCTCTTACTTTTTTGAATGGCTTTAAGGGCATAGCATTTCACAACAGGTACAGTGTTTCAGCATCAACCTCCTATAGATCGTACAGTGTGCTCTGTTTTACAGAGATGCTTTTGGTCACTTCATTCTGACCAGTGGAGGCTGCTGAGGGGAGGACAGCTCATAATAACGGCTGGAACAGAGCAAATGGACTGGCTTCAAACACACGGAAACCGTGTCCCCAATTAAGGTACCACCAACCCCCTGTGGTTCTGACATAGCCTACAGCAATAGCTCCATTATTGTTGAAATGATGCAGACTCTTCCAAAGCTTCTGAAAAACCTCTGTCTTTGTCAGCTTTGGTAAACACATTTTTAGAGAGCCATATATGGTATATATACCATATATACCATACACTGTACAAGTCTGTGCCACATAATATAACCCCATTGCTATAAACAAGGCCATGCTGCTGATGGTAGCTCATGTCACAACGTTCTGTGTTTTACACTAACCTTACACGTCCATCACTTACAAAGATGGGCTCTACAGAAATCAAATAATATTTTCTACAGAAAGGTTGGATCTGAAAAGTACATTTGGTGTTCATATTTAAGAACAAATATGGTCTCAAATTGTCCTATTTTTCCACTCATGACTAATAAACGTAACAAGATCAAATGACAACGACTCCAGACTTTTTCTGTTATTCATTTAGCATCATTGGTCATTCTTTCCTTTGCTTTCAAAAGCAGATCTTGCAGACTTTCTCTCCGTCTCAAAATCTAATTCGAATTTACTCATGAACCAGAGTTTTAAAAGAGACAATTTATCAATATGGCTTTTACATTCGATTGCATTTAAGGGATGACAACCATGTCTGTCAAGCTGGTTTAGAACTATCATCAATTGACCATATAGCCATATATACTTTGCTTTACCTTTTCTCCTGTTCTACTAATGCTACTGGCGTGATTTATTGAACGAAGTAAGGAACACGTAATGTAATCAGCTCCTACAGGTGGAATCAATGATTTCATCCATTGCCTGAGCTCAGAGGAAAATATTACACAGACTTTAGCTTTCTCCTTCTAAGAAACAGTGAAAACGGAAAAGCAGTAGTTTCTTCCCTTCTTCCCTTGAATGCAGAATACAGCTTAATGATAGGTGAATGCATCACGTACGCTGTATCTCTATTTTATGTTCTGCATGTTGATGTCAGTTTTCTCTCAGTTTGGTGGCTCATTTTATTGGTAGAGCGATAGTAAAAAAAAAAGAGTATTGTGTACCTAGTGCACATTGTTAGCAGTAAAGAGTATTTCCTGCTGGCAGCCATAATAAACAGGATGCTTGCTGCTGTGTCATCTCAGATGTTAGTGAGACAGCTGCCATATGGCAGACATAGCTGGGAGTTGCACACTTTCAGCAACTCGAGTTGAAAATCTATTTGAGCTTTCATCCTTAGAAGTACAACATTCCCCCTCCACTCTCTGAGATTTTGTTTGACTTCATGGAAGTGCAAAAAAAAGAAACACTGCACTCACACCTGCTTTTTGTACAAATAGAAGCTGATTAAAGTCCTAGCTGAGATATAAAATCTAGTTTTTTTTGGTTTGCCACCAGATTTTGCTGCTAATCCCTAGAAAGAACAATGTTCTCCACTGACAGCTCATCTGGAACCCCTCAGTTATAATACATAATACACTTCACATTAAAACTCCTAAATCTCCTTATTCTCAGAATTGTATTACTTACACACTGTCTTTCTCTCTTTTTCTTAAATTCTCTTACAATTGTTTCATCTGATGACTTCACTAAACTCTCTTTTGTCCGCCTGCAGTGACTGACCCCCCCCCCCCCCCCCCCCCCATCCTCCTGACATCATGACCCCATCGACCCCCCTTAATCTTAGCTAGCCTCAGCTAGTCCACGTAGCAGCCGCTGGATAACCCCAACTACCTCATCCTACACTCGGTCCAACCCACATCCTTCCACTTCTTTCCATCTTCTTCCCTTCTTCCTATTCTCCTCGTATCTCGGTTCTGCTCTCCCTCGGTTTTAAAATCCAACCATCTGTTACCCACAACCCCCCCCCCCCTCTTCTTCCTCTCCCCCATATCCATTCTCAGCATTAACAGGAAATTGCACCTGCTTAGCCTGCTTACTTCCTGTCCTCTTCGTCACTAGACTTTTTACTTCAAACTCTGCCCCAGTGCAGTGGGATTTCTGTCCCCACCAGGGTAATAACAGAGATGGCCTATAATGTGAACGTTACAGGTTTTTGCTACTGATTCACTAATGTTTCTGGTGTCAGTAGTGGAGTCCGCTCTTGGAAAGGGATTCACTATTGACTGACTGTTTGACTGTTCCTGGCAGTCCTGGCTGACCATGTGTTTTATTTTAAGCACCCATGCAGTCTTTTTAATGTATTTTTAAATCATCACTGTATGTCTAATACATAACTGTGTGTGTTTATTTTATGAAAATAGCAAGCTTCCTTTTGCCATTGAAATACTCAGTCCAATGAGAGCATGTTATTACAAACATATAAAATATACTTACATACACAGCCCTGGTTGGTGGATAGGATCGTCTAGACTCTAGAGAGCCTACCCCACTTAATTAAAGTAGGAGGATACATATGCAAATAAAAGATGACAGGTCATTGGTCAGGATAATCAGATCAGATTGTGATGTCATGCTTTTGGGCAAAAAAAACCTTCCCACCTGAACAGGCTGAAATTCCAGGCATAAAATTTTTTATAATCTTATACTGAAGGGCATTTTCATAATTTTCACAATTTCAAAGTGTTATTTCGACCTCATAGTGTTGGAAAAAAACAGGTAAATCAAGTATTTGACTGCACTACCCCTTTAACAGTATCTCTCTGGTCACTTATCTCTCTGTGGTCCTGCTCTCTCATGGTTAACCTTGGCCACCATTGTCTCTGTGACACATAGGTCACCACCAGGCAACTTCCTGGCATATATCATCTCTCCTCACATTGGCCCCTTATCAGTACTGTCCAATCATTGCAGTGGTGTTTACAGCAGCACCCAACATAGAGTATCAGAGCTCTCCACTCTCTCTTAATGCAAATAATATGGATATCAATGCAGCAAGCAGGGCTAGCCTACATCATTCTCATTCTCATTCTGAAACATGCATAATGTGAAACAAATGTATTGTTGTGGACATGACAGTCAGGAACATTATTGAGTTAGATAACCCAAAGCAGGATATTATGTTGTAGAATTATACCTATCGAGGAATGATGATAGCTAAACATCATCTGAAGTCAAGTGACAAGTTGAGTCCAAAGTGGCACCCTAATCATGGGGCTCTGGTTAAAAGTAGTGCACTATATAGGGAAAAGGGTGAATAGGGTGTCCTTTTAGATGAAACCACAGTCACTTCTTGTTGCTAAGAGACATGGTATTGTTTACCTCTCTGTTTGTCTATACTTCCTGCCTATCCTATCAGTGCGGCCATACAACCTCATGTCTTCCTCTGTGGTGTGTGTGGCCCCTCTTTATGACACCACATCACTTCCTGTGCATGCTTTCATCCTCATGATGTCAACCTTTACAACCCGTCTACAATCTGTATCAATCTCTTCACTGATCCACTGTTTGCAACGGCCTTTAATGATGACTGTTGTGATTGTGTAGTATAAATTCACATTCGCTGGATATTTTATTGATCACATTTATGTTAGATCAGAATGTACACATCAGTTGCACATTCATGTTTGCAGTTTGAGACAGCAGACATTCACAAGAAATATAATTATAAGATAAGATGTACAGTATACACACCAGGGGCGAAGCTTCAATGGGCCAATGAGAGGGCCCACCAGGAATGTTTGTCATATTATTGAAGAAATCGTCACGAGTGGATGTTCCGTTTGTTCAAGCAGTTAAGCAGTAATACAGGCTCCATGCCAAGGGGAAGTCTGTTTGATTGGCTGGCTGGCTTTTTTGGGGGGACTTTGGAGGGCACAGTTGCAGTGAGAGAACTTCTCTCTCAGCTGTGTTGACGAAAGCAGTGCAGAGGTGGGAAGATGGCTAGGTAACTGCTGTTTGACTTGAAAGGAAACTAAACTAGAGTTTTTAATCCCTGTGCTGAGCTAGTGTTCAGCAGCTTATTGCTGTAGGCTATGGCATGTGTTTGTTCCAGAATGTTATGTATGTCCCTTATCAACTCAGGTGAACGAAGCTACAGCAGCCAAGGTGATGATGGCGCGAGTCATTTTTGCTGTTCTCCAAATAGCATTTTAGATTGTGTAGAAATGCAGTAAATCAGTTCCTTGGAGGGATAAATGCTTCCTTGGAGGGAGACTTACCACTGAACATGTATCCAACTCCAAATGGATTTGGGATTATTAGGTCAGATAACAGTTATTCAATACAATGGATCATAGTTCAAGCCAATTTTTTACACTATTTGTGATAACAGTTAGCCATTTGTAGGTTACACCATGTAATTTGTCCATTTCGGACTTGCAACTGCAGGTATGTATTTCTGTAGCTTAATATAAGCTTGTGTTCAACATTTCCATTTTAGCAGACAGACTTATCCAAATCAACTCTCAGTAGTGAGTGCATACTTTTTCATATTTGGTCATACTGGTCCCCTGTGGGAATCAAACCCACAACCCTGGCATGAGAAGTGCCATGCTCTACTAACTGAGCCACACCGGACCACATGGTAAACACAACTTGCTTAAATCATTAGAAAATTAAATTAAAAGGCATTATTCTCTGTACATGTTTGACTTGGGAGATCACGTACCGACTGCCCATACTGAGTCAAATGTTATGTACAGGAGGGGGCCCCTAGCTATGACTTGCACAACTGGGAGTGAAAGCTAAGCTGGTGCCTCAGATAACAAGCAATAATAGATACATTATACAGGGACACCATCAGGGGATACCTATTTAGAAAGCTATCCACATCGTGGATGACTATTTCTGCTTGGTTTGACGAAATGTCGGTTTGTGTAACAGCTTATGTGTCTGTGCTTGTCAACAAGCAGGTATTATTTCATCAACATACACTGGGTGTACAAAACATTAAGATCACCTGCTCTTTCCATGACATCGAGTGACCAGGTGAATCCAGGTGAAAGCTATGATCCCTTATTGATGTCTTGTGTTAAATCCACTTCAATCAGTGTAGATGAAGGGGTGGAGATGGGTTAAATAATGATTTTTAAGCCTTGAGACAATTGAAACATAGATTGTGTATGTGTGCCATTCAGAGGGTGCATTTGAACAGGGTATGGTAGTAGGGGTGGGGGGGAGGGGTGTTCCTAATGTTTGGTATACTCAGTGTACGTTATGTGGAAAATACCCCAAGTGAAAATCGAACAATCTTTTAGAACATGACCCCTATGTTGTCATGGTTGCGTTGCCAGGAAACCAAACAATGCTCTGTCGAAACTCAATAACAGGAAATGATCTCACTGTCTCTTCCCTTTAATGTGCAACCAAATCAAATCAAATTTATTTTATTGGTCACATACACATATTTAGCAGATGTTATTGCGAGTTTAGCAACAGTGCAGTAGTATCTAACAATTCACAACAATACATCTAAAAGTAAAAGAATGGAATTAAGAAATATATAAATATTAGATATAGCAATGTTGGAGTGGCATTGACTAAATAACAGTAGAATAGAATACAGTATATACATATGACATTATTAAAGTGACTATTGTTCCATTATTAAAGTGGTCAGTGATTCCAAGACTATGTACAGTATATAGGGCCGGCTAGTGATGGCTATTTAACAGTCTGATGGCCTTGAGATAGGTGCTGTTTTTTTCCCCCCTGGAAAGCCCTGAAGTTGCGGGCATTGCAGTTGCCATACCATGCGGTGATACAGCCCGACAGGATGCTCTCAATTGTACAATTGTGCAGTTTGTGAGGATTTTACATTTCTTCAGCCTCCTGAGGTTGAAGAGGCACTGTTGCACCTTCTTCACCATACTGTCTGTGTGGGTGGACCATTTCAGATCGTCAGTGATGTGTACGCCGAGGAACATTAAGCTTTCCACCTTCTCCACTGTGGTCCCGTCGATGTGGATAGGGGCATGCTCCCTCTGCTGTTTCCTGAAGTTCACGATCAGCTCCTTTGTTTTGTTGGTGACGTTAAGTGAGAGATTATTTTCCTGACACCACTCTCCCAGGGCCCTCAACATCTACCTGTTGGCTGTCTCGTCATTGTTGGTAATCTGGCCTACTACTGTTGTGTCGTTTGCAAACTTGATGATTGAGTTGCACTGACAGCAAAGCATGCACTCTGCACTCCCAGACTAGCCATTCATTCAAAAGAGAGAAAGTAGTGGATAGTGTTATTCAACATGTCTTCTCTCACTTAATTAAATACGTGGGAACACTCCTACAAATCACACTGATACTCATGATGACAAAATAGTAGTCTCACCGAAAGAGGACAAGTGATTTGTGACTGGTTGTTGATGGAAACAAACTGGAAATGTGTGTTGTACTGTGTGGTACCAAACTGGATAGTGTTTGTTGCACCATTCTCTTAAGCCCCAGATCTTGTCCACATTCTAATTGAGCCCACATTTTCAGGCAGGTGAGATTATTAAAAGACACATTGTGATCAAATCTTACTGACCACCTCCGGAGGTAGTCAGGCACACACTGTATATGGATATCTTACATATGTAGACAAATCTGGACAGTGAAACCATTTAAATCTTCATTATCCCGACTTCTATCATTCAGATGTATGTGTCTTAAAATATATAAATAAATATTATTTTGAAAGAATAACTGTTTAATCATTTGCATTCAGACCAAGACCAAGAAATGTGGTCACAATGCGAACACAGTGGACAAATATGAGACATATTTGAATGTCACATCAAATCAAATAAAATTGTATTTGTCACACACACATGGTTAGCAGATGTTAATGCGAGTGTAGCGAAATGCTTGTGCGTCTAGTTCCGACAATGCAGTAGTAACCAACGAGTAATCTAACCTAACAATTTCACAACATCTAACTTATACACACACAAGTGTAAAGGGATGAGGAATATGTACATAAAGATATATGAATAAGTGATGGTACAGAACGGAATAGGCAAGATGCAGTAGATGGTATCGAGTACAGTATATTCATATGAGATGAGTAATGTAGGGTATCTAAACATTATATTAAGTGGCATTGTTTAAAGTGGCTAGTGATACATATTTTACATGTATGGCAGCAGCCACTCAATGTTAGTGGTGGCTGTTTAACAGTCTGATGGCCTTGAGATAGAAGCTGTTTTTCAGGCTCTCGGGCCCTGCTTTGATGCACCTGTACTGACCTCGCCTTCTGGATGATAACGGGGTGAACAGGCAGCGGCTTGGGTGGTTGTTGTCCTTGATGATCTTTATGGCCTTCCCATGACATCAGGTGGTGTAGGTGTCCTGGAGGGCAGGTAGTTTTCCCTTGGTGAAGCGTTGTGCAGACCTCACTACCCTCTGTAGAGCCTTACGGTTGTGGGCAGAGCAGTTGCCGTACCAGGCGGTGATAGGATGCCCAACAGGAAGCTCTCGATTGTGCATCTGTAAAAGTTTGTGTGCTTTTGGTGACAAGCCACATTTTTTCAGCCTCCTGAGGTTGAAGAGGCGCTGCTGCGCCTTCTTCACCACGCTGTCTGTGTGGGTGGACCAATTCAGTTTGTCAGTTTGATGTGTACGCCGAGGAACTTAAAACTACTACCCTCTCCACTACTGTCCCGTCGATGTGGATAGGGGTATGCTCCCTCTGCTGTTTCCTGAAGTCCACAATCATCTCCTTTGTTTTGTTGACGTTGAGTGTGAGGTTATTTTCCTGACACCACACTCCGAGGGCCCTCACCTCCTCCCTGTAGACCGTCTCGTCGTTGTTGGTAATCAAGCCTACCACTGTAGTGTTGTCTGCAAACTTGATGATTGAGTTGGAGGCGTGCATGGCCCTGCAGTCGTGGGTGAACAGGGAGTACAGGAGAGGGCTCAGAACGCACCCTAGTGGGGCCCCAGTGTTGAGGATCAGCGGGGTGGAGATGTTGTTACCTACCTCACCACCAGGGGGCGGCCCGTCAGAAAGTCCAGTACCCAGTTGCACAGCGCGAGGGTCTCGAGCTTGATGACGAGTTTGGAGGGTATTATGGTGTTAAATGCTGAGCTATAGTCGATGAACAGCATTCTCACATAGGTATTCCTCTTGTCCAGATGGGTTAAGGCAGTGTGCAGTGTGGTAGCGATTGCGTCGTCTGTGGACCTATTGGGGAGGTAAGCAAATTAGAGTGGGTCTAGGGTGTCAGGTAGGGTGGAGGTGATATGGTTCTTGACTAGTCTCTCAAAGCACTTCAGGATGACGGAAGTGAGTGCTACGGGGAGGTAGTCGTTTAGCTCAGTTACCTTAGCTTTCTTGGGAACAGGAACAATGGTGGCCCTCTTGAAGCATGTGGGAACAGCCGACTGGGATAAGGATTGATTGAATATGTCCGTAAACACACCAGCCAGCTGGTCTGCGCATGCTCTGAGGACGCGGCTGGGGATGCCGTCTGGGCCTGCAGCCTTGCGAGGGTTAACACGTTTAAATGTTTTACTCACGTGGGCTGCAGTGAAGGAGAGTCCGCAGGTTTTGGTAGCGGGCCGTGTCAGTGGCACTGTATTTTCCTCAAAGCGAGCAAAGAAGTTGTTTAGTCTGTCTGGGAGCAAGAGATCCTGGTCCGCGGTGCTGGTTTTCTTTTTGTAATCCGTGATTGACTGTAGACCCTGCCACATACCTCTTGTGTCTGAGCCGTTGAATTGTGACTCTACTTTGTCTCTATAGCTTGTTTGATTGCCTTGCGGAGGGAATAGCTACACTGTTTGTATTTGGTCATGTTTCCGGTCACCTTGCCCTGGTTAAAAGCAATGGTTTGCGCTTTCAGTTTTACCCGAATGCTGCCATCAATCCACGGTTTCCGGTTTGGGAATGTTTTAATAGTTGCTGTGGGTACGACATCGCCAATGCACTTTCTAATGAACTCGCTCACCGAATCAGCGTATTCGTCAATGTTGTTGTTGGACGCAATGTGGAACATATCCCAATTCACGTAATCGAAGCAATCTTGAAGCGTGGAAACAGATTGGTCGGACCAGCGTTGAACAGACCTGAGAGCGGGAGCTTCCTGTTTTAGTTTCTGTCTATAGGCTGGAAGCAACAAAATGGAGTTGTGGTCAGCTTTTCCGAAAGGAGGGCGGGGGAGGACCTTATATGCGTAGCGGAAGTTAGAATAACAATAATCCAGGGCTTTACCAGCCCTGGTAGCACAATCGATATGCTGATAGAATTTAGGGAATTTAGGGAATTTAGAAATTAGCCTTGTTAAAATCCCCAGCTACAATGAATGCAGCCTCAGGATATGTGGTTTCCAGTTTACATAGAGTCGTTCAGGGCCATCGATGTGTCCGCTTGCGGGGGAATATATGAGGCTGTGTATATAATCGAAGAGAATTCTCTTGGTTCTCTTGGTGCTTCTACACCTGCATTGCTTGCTGTTTGGGGTTTTAGGCTGGGTTTCTGTACAGCACTTTGAGATATCAGCTGATGTACGAAGGGCTATATAAATACATTTGATTTGATTTGATTTTGGTAGATAATGCGGTCGACATTTGATTGTGAGGAATTCTAAGTCAGGTGAACAGAAGGACTTGAGTTCCTGTATGTTGTTATGATCACACCACGTCTTGTTAATAATAAGGCATAACCCCCCCCCCCCCCCCCCGCGCCCCTCTTCTTACCAGAAAGATGGTTGTTTCTGTCGGCGCGATGCGTGAAGAAACCAGCTGGCTGCACCGACTCCGATAGAGTCTCTCGAGTGAGCCATGTTTCCGTGAAGCAAAGAACGTTACAGTCTCTTATGTCTCTCTGGAAGGCTACCCTTGCTCGGATTTCATCAACCTTGTTGTCAAGAGACTGGACATTGGCGAGTAGTATGCTCGAGAGCGGTGCGCGATGCGCCCGTCTCCGGAGCCTGACCAGAAGACCGCTTCATCTGCCCCTTTTACAGTGTCGTTGTATTGGTTCGCCGGCTGGGATCCCATCCATTGTCCTGGGTGGAAGGCAAAACACAGCATCCGCTTCGGGAAAGTTGTATTCCTGGTCGTAATGATGGTGAGTTGACGTTGCTCTTATATCCAGTAGTTCCTCCCGACTGTATGTAATAAAACCTATGATTACCTGGGGTACCAATGTAATAAATAACACGTAAAAAAAATCAAAATACTGCATAGTTTCCTAAGAACGCGAAGCAAGGCGGCCATCTCTGTCGGCGCCGGAAGTCCCTTGTAGACATATTTCTGAAAATATGCATACAATCAGAATGTGGATAAGATTAGGACACAGGACACATTTTAGCGTGTATTAACAAAGTTTTAATCTAGAGTACGTCACGTGACAGTGGAGTAGGATTGATTGGATGGAGACCAGTGTGTTTGGTACGGTATGGATATGGCTTACATATATCTGAACTAAGAGGTCAGCTTTCATGTGATGTTCCCTTCAGCGCTGCTGAGGCTGATGCTTGCCAGGTCAATGTCAGAAGGGTTCATTACGAAAGATAAGAGTGAACTAGGCCAGAGAAGCCTCAGGCTGTCTCCCCACACTTCTCTGTCTGTTTGACTCACAGGAGGAATGTGGTACTGGGGTATCACATATGCACACGCACGCATGCACGCATGCACACACACACACACACACACACACACACACACACACACACACACACACACACACACACACACACACACACACACACACACACACACACACACACACACACACACACACACACACACACACACACACACACACACACACACACACACACACACACACACACACACACACTGATCACTGACTCTGTAGGAAAGAAACACCAGAAAGATCAGAAAGTGGAGACCTGTAGAACGTGGGCATACTGTACTGTACTGTTGTATATGTCCAACTATTAAGCGTCTTGTTATCTGCAATGCTTATTTGCCGTTCTGATTTAAAAGGGTGACATTTAATCAGAACGATGCTTTATTAAGAAGGTCTCTATTCACATATGATTCCTGTAGACATCCATCCTGTCGTCATTCACATGACTCCTGTTCTATCATGTGTCCTGTTTCTTTCCATTCATCCCCAACATAAAGGCCCAGCAGTGATCTGTCACGGGTTAAAAGGAAGACTTTCGGCTGATTTTGAAGTAATTTGTAGCATTTTGGCCCCTGATAGGCAGGCAGACAGGCTGCAGCCCTTTCAGAGTAGGGTATCTAAAGCAGAGCGATACGTTCCCAGAAACCAGGGAAGGAATTTGGCTCTGGGGCAGATGGGTAGATCGGGTCCCTAAACAGAGAGAGGAGGTGGAATGTGCTCTGCTCTCATGGGAGGGAGGGTAGCTGAGCCGGAGCCAGCTTGCCTCTCTACATTTTTAGACTATGTGTAGGTGATGTAAACAAGTACTGATGACAATGACCATGCCAAAGGAAGAGAAGGTAGAGATATGTTGCAACATTGAGTCAATACACTGTACATACATATGCATATTGATATTCAAATGTGTCACTTTTTATGAGTGCCAAACCCTAGGCAACCGCCAGCAATATGGTAAGCTTCAGTATTTTTGTATTATTGGTCTCCCCCTCATAAGAGCTTTGAGGTCTAACTACAAAGCACCAATCATGTGTGTGTGTGTGTGTGTGTGTGTGTGTGTGTGTGTGTGTGTGTGTGTGTGTGTGTGTGTGTGTGTGTGTGTGTGTGTGTGTGAGAGGGAGAGAGAGAGAGACTCAAGGTTGGCATAAATGTTAATATCCCAAGATATGCGTTTCTAAACATTGTAGACATTGTTGCATTATTCATTCCCTCTAATAGAGGAGGAAGTTGGGTTATTGCAAATCAGGAAACAAAATATGAACCCATAACATTAGCATAGCAATATGCTCCAGCTGAATGAGTTACATTACAGTATAGTTTCGTTGAACATGCCCGAAAGGTAGGTAGGTTTCCGTACCTAATGTTAACACTATAGGGTTGAATTAAATTTGTATGACATCCTCTTTGAAAACCATTACTCAACCCAACTAGCTGTCTGCAGAAGTAGTTTACATTTGCAAACATTGTAAATAGCATGAACCTCAATAGAGTTGATTCTTGCTTGTTAGGATTTACATTTGTCATTGTGTTCAGTGGGAAAAGGACACAGAGGGACACATGCCAGGTTTGTGCTTTGTTTAGTTTGAGCATCTATTCATTTTGAACGAAAATCCATGATCCATTGAGTCTAGATTGTCTTCGTATAGCCTGAGGTTTACTGAGAACTGCTACAGTAGGTCTTAATGATGTCCAGAACAACCCTGTAACGAATCTCCTCTTCGTCTGAGGAAGACGGATCGGACAAATATACAGCATGGTAAGTGTTCGTCATATTTTAATTGAAAACTGATCACTACACAAAATAACAATGAAGAGAAAATGAAACAGTTCTGCCATGTGAACAGACACTAAACAGAAATTAAACACCCACAACCAAAATGGGGAAAACAGGCTACCTAAGTATGATTCTCAATCAGAGACAATGAACGACACCTGCCTCTGATTGAGAACCATACTAGGCCAAACACATAGAAATATAACATGGAAAAAAGAACATAGACTACCCACCCCAACTCACGCCCTGACCAACCTAATACAAAGACATAAAAAAGGAACTAAGGTCAGAACGTGACAAACCTCCCCTCCCCACACACACCAACTCTATCCCTTCCCTTCCTGTTGTAGGACTCACCACCCCCAACCAGCTGCATGTACACTATGTTAAAGGAGAAGGCCAATCTGTGGTGTGGACAGATGCTTTGAATGAGACTTAGGCTGTGTCCCAAATGGCACCCTTTTCCCTACACAGAGCCCTATGGACCCTGGTCAAAAGTAGTTCACTACATAGGGAATAGGGTGCCTGTTTTAACTCAGTGGTGTGTACTGTCTCCTCCTAATTCATTCAGATATATGTTGGTTTTAGTGTTCAAATGTCATCTGAGTATCAGCTATATGACATCAGACCTGGGGCTGGGGCCCCCTCAGTCCTCGGTTAAAAACGTATGTTTTCCTTCAAATATACACTGTACTTTGAGCTTTTGATTCAGGGATCTACACTTTTGGGTCTACTCGATTGGTTCCATTGTGATAGGTAAACTTAATTAAGCATAGCTAAAGCATATACAACAGATGATATCTGAAACCTGGCCTCATAATTTAACAAGAGACACTAGGCTACCCTGGGGAGGCAGGGTAGCGTAGTGGTTAGAGCATTGGACTAGTAACTGAAGGGTAGCAAGTTCAAATCCCTGAGCTGACAAGGTACAAATCTCTCGTTCTGCCCCTGAACAGGCAGTTAACCCACTGTTCCTAGGCCGTCATTGAAAATAAGAAGTTGTTCTTAACTGAAATAAAAATTTAAAAACACATTCGCCCAAGTTTTCCTGGAAGCTGCATGTCAAAACATCATTTGAGTTTTGCTGTATCAGCAAGTTGAGATCAGTGGCCCGGGGCCACATCTCTCCTCACATAACCCTGAGGTCCCAGTGGGATGCCCCTGTAGTCCACTACTCCACGGGGCCTCCGCAGCACTCAATATGAACCTCAACATGAAGGATGAGTGTGCTGCAGACCAGCCGGCAGGTCAAGGCTTGCATGCAACTTTGAACTGTTGGGGCAATGGAAAAGGGTATAAAGGTCTGGTTGCTATACCAGTGGATGCATTGAAGATGTAACTGGATGTAAAATAGATATTCAGGGTATGAATAGGAAGGAATCAGACAGTGTATGAGATGGTATGTAGTACATGTCAAAGTCTCGCTTAGCAACCCCCACACTTTTTTCTTGAGAGAAAAATATTGCCTGGAAATATTGACCAATTGCAAACTGGGTCAAACCTTGCAATAACATCTCCCATTTGGGGTTGCAGTGCATTGATTGAACTCAGCCTCTACGTTTTTTGTAAACTTGTGCACAGCACCAGAAAAGATTTACCGGGGAAGGAAAAACAAGCAAATAGATTGAAGTAAATGATGTGCTTACCGTGCTACTCATGTGCCTGAATTAATCCACAACTATTTGACTATAAATCCAAATATAGTCATAAGTCTACACACTCTAATCCTTTGGAATAACTGACCGTAGATATATTATTAAACTCAGCAGTTGTTTAACATTTTGTGATCATACATTAGCCTAACCCATGTGTTCTCTACATAAGGAACTAAACAGCTTTTGACATTACTAATTCATGTCTGTACTATTGTCGGCATGTATACTCAAAGTATACTGTAGCCCCAACTCATACGTTGACTTAATATATACAATGTGGCAATCAACATTCCAAACAGTTCAACATGTCAGCGCATTAACTGTGTATAAACTGTACTCCTTATGTAATGTTTCTGTAAAGCCTCAAACTTTCATTTCTTCTTTCAAGGTCATATGACTGTAGTACATAGTGTGTGCTGCCAATTCAACTTTGACGTTTCAATTTGAATGATTCCCTGTTAAATGAATACCAGCTACATAGCAATGTATAATTTTCAATATGTCAAACACGAACAAAGTCATTCAAAGTATCAACAATCCTGTTGAGGTATTGGTTTTAAACTTCAACAGACATCAGTGCAATATAATTTCTCCTTGACGTAGTTCTATACATGTTCAGTACATGCACATAATGTGATCGTAAAGATGGCCACCGCCCAGCATGAACAGCAGAAGATAATGGCAGTTTTGGGAGTTGAGGGTGTAAGTCACCTTTGTTTGTTCACAGTAGTAAACTACATCATCAGAAACCCGTTGGCAGGCTGCCAAGCAAAGAGTAATAACAGAGAGAGGGAGAAAAAAAAATCACTTACGTTATCAATCATTTTAAAAGCCGACAAGAGTGATGTATGTGTTACAACATAGTCACTGAGGAATTTTTGGGGGCTGACATCATCTTCATCAATACTAGTAATGGCTGTTTCAAGAAAACAACTTATCATCCTTCAGTTATCTAGTCATTATGTACCTACATGTAACTGCCAAAATAAAGTAAACACCAACATAATGTGTCTTAATAGGGCCACGAGCCGCCAGAACAGTTCAATTTTTGTTTACAAATGTTTTTATTTGACCAGGCAAGACAGTTAGGAACAAATTCATATTTACAATGATAGCCTAGGAACAGTGCCTTGTTCAAGGGCAGACCGACAAATTTTTACCTTGTCAGCTCGGGGATTCAATCTAGCAACTTTCAGTTACTGGCCCAACGCTCTAACCACTAGGCTACCTGCTGCCCTCAATGTGTCTTGGCATATATTCTACAGTGTCTGGAACTCTATTGGAGAGATGCGACACCATATTAGCCCAAAAAATGGGCAACTGGTCATTGACCCTAAGCATGATGGGATGTTAATTGCTTAATTCATTCAGGAACCAGACCTGTGTGGAAGAACCTGCTTTCAAAATACTTTGTATCCCTCATTTACTCAAGTGTTTCCTTTATTTTGACAGTTACCTGCACATTTGTGTGCAGTATGAATGTCCCAGTGACTACATAAAACCCAGCGAGGCAAGATATTACTGTTTCTGGGCATGGGCGATGGCTGGGTGATGGCTTATTGTATTCTCTTTTATTTTCAAATACAAAACACCAATTCAGACACTTGGGTCACATGACTATGATGACAAACATTGGCACAATATGGGTTTGGGCCGTTTGGCGCTGGAATTTTTGGCATTCCTATACAATAGTCACAGTAAAATCAAATCTTATATCATGCCTCTCTTCATCCCATAGAGCGAGTGTATCTTTCAATCCCATCCCAGTAATGTAGCTTTCCTTACCATGCTTGCTGCTCACCTCCCTCCTCAGATTCTATTTAATGTACCTTTTTCAGAGGGATGATGAAAGATGACAGAAAAAACATAGAAAATTCCAGATAATACACAGTGGACCAATAATAAGGTTTCACTTTTGTGAAGACGATACGTGCTCTTACGAAGAAAATTAAAAAAAGGTGGAAAATCACATTTAAGCCATGTCAAATTTGATTTCACATGTGAAGTGTGGTTTTGGAACACTTCACATGTGATGATATTTCATATTGGATATTGATGCCCTGAAATCAAAAACGAGTAATTAGGTTGTCCCTGGAACGTCACGGACGCAGTGGTTTCAACTTACATATTTAACACACATGATCACATTGTGTATGTTTATACCGTAATTCTCAACATGTTGGGGTGGCAGGGTAGCCTAGTGGTTAGAGCATTGGACTAGTAAACAAAAGGTTGCAAGTTCAAATCCCTGAGCTGACAAGGTAAAAATCTGTTGTTCTGCCCCTGAACAGGCAGTTAACCCACTGTTCCTAGGCTGTCATTGAAAATATGAATTTGTTCTTAACTGACATGCAATTTCAACTTGCAACATTCTGATCTTCCTGCTATGCCACCATGTTGTGTCAATAATTTATTTCACCTGTATTCCTTCACTTTGGACTTAAATGTAAATATCAGCTTGTTAAAAATACACTCAAGAAAAACTGTTGAAAAACTGCTTTGCAATTTCCTGGTTAATAAGATTCAAAAAGTTTGCTTAATTTCAGTTTATGTGGCAAAACAAGCAAGTACAGTGTAGAGAATTATTGTACCATCTAAACCGCTGTAAAATATGTCACGACCTTACCATAGTTAGCTGTTTATTCTCTGTGTTGGTGATAGTGACTTGGGTGGGTCATCTAGGTTTTTTGTATTTCTATGTTGGCCTGATATGGTTCCCAATCAGAGACAGCTGTTTATCGTTGTCTCTGATTGGGGATCATATTTAGGCAGCCATTTCCCCTTTGTGTTTCGTGGGATCTTGTCTATGTTTAGTTGCCTGTCAGCACTATTTGTATAGCTTCACGTTTCGTTCGTTGATTTAGTTGTTTTTGTTCGGGTTTCATTTATTAAAAGAGAATGTATGCATACCACGTTGCGCCTTGGTCTCACTCATACGACGATCGTGACAGAAGATCCCAACAAAAACAAACCAAGCAGCGTGGCCAGGAGGAATGGACATGGGAGGAAATTCTGGAGGGAGCAGGACCCTGGACAAGGGCTGGGGAGTATCGCCTTCCGAAGGAGGAGATAGAGGCAGCAAAAGCGGAAAAGCGATGGTACGAGGAGATAGCCCAACGACGGAAGCACGAGAGGCAGCCCAAAACATATTTTTTGGGGGAGGCACATGGGGAGATTGGGGGAGGTAGGGTTTAGACCTGAGCCAACTCCTCGTGCTTACCGTGGGGAGCGTGTAACTGGTCAGGCACCGTATTACGCAGTGATGCGCACGGTGTCTCCAGTACGCATTCATAGCCCGGTGCGCTCTGTTCCAGCTCCCCACAGTTGCCGTGCTAGATTGGGCATTCAGCCAGGACGGATTGTGCCGGCTCAGCGCTCCTGGCCTCCGGTGTGTCTCTTTGGCCCAGGATATCCTGCGCCAGCTCTACGCACGGTATCCCCAGTGCGCCTTCACAGCCCAGTGCGTCCTGTGCTAGCTTCCTACACTTGCTGGGCTGGAATGAGCATCCAGTCTGGAAGGGTTGTGCCAGTTCTGCGCTCTAGACCTCCAGTGCGCCTCCACAGTCCAGTGCGTCCTGTGCCTCCTCCCCGCACGCATCAGGCCTCCCACGCATCAGGCCTCCAGTGCACCTCAACAGTCCAAAGCTTCTGGCGACAGTTCCCAGTCCAGAGCTTCCGGTGACGTTTCAAAGTCCGGAACCTCCTGAGACGGTCCACAGTCCGGAACCTCCTGAGACGGTCTACAGTCCGGAACCTCCTGAGATGCTCTACAGTCCGGAGCCTCCAGCATTGGTCGGCGGTCTGGAGCCTCCAGCGACGGTCAGCGGTCCGAAGCCTCCAGCGACGGTCTACAGTCCGGAACCTCACATGTTGTTTCATAGAGTCACATGTTGAAATTTACCGTCCCCCATATTGTCACATTTATTTCACATGCTACAATACATTCACGTGTAGTTTCATGCAATCACATGTTGCTTTTTCACATTAACTTCACATGAGATCATATTCAAAACACGTGATCAGGTGAAATTCATGTTTTTTCTCCATATGGGTGTCCCTACTCACAAATGAAATCTCCGCCTTCACAAAGCCTCTTCTCTATGCATGGCGATGCTTCCCTGGCACCACAGCCAAATGTCATTTCTCAGCACAAATGAACCCAACAGATAAACGTAGCCCTGTAACATGCTGGAGAAAAATGGTGACACTCAAAGTGTAGTGTCTGAATAAATTATATGTGGGGGGGGACAAAGGCTGCCAGGCAGTTTGATCAGGCCCCTCATTGAAATCTATTTTTAATACGCTAAGACCTTGCAAAATGTATCAACCTGCCCTGTATTAAATTCAGCTTAACATTTTCAACTGTGGAGCACCTTGTCTACCGAAGCTGTTAATTTCTCATTTACACCAGTGGAAAGGATACGTTCAAAGCAAAGCAACACAGTGCTCATCTTGAAGGTCTTTATTAATGGATGTAGGTAGAGAGGTTTTTTCCCACTCAGACAATGAATGATTCCAAAATGGCACCCTATTCCCTAAATAGTGCACAGCTTTTTACTAGGGCCTGGTTAAACGTAGTGCACCATATAGGGAATATGCTACCATTTAGGACACAGTTCACAATAGTAGACTCGGGACGGAGTCTTGGTGGAAAGTTGTGTCACTAGAATCTTGTGAAACTTTGATATTTAGATACATGTACTATGTCAGTGGTTTTCAAACCTTTCCTCAGGGACCCCCAGGCATTTCATAGTGTTATTATAGCACTGAACTAGCTCACTGATTTACATAACTAAAGGCTTGATAATTAGTTGACAAATTGAATCAGTTTTACTAGCAATGGAATAGTTCAAATACATGTAACGGCTGAGGATCCCCGAGGAGAGGTTAGTCATCCCCATAGTGACTGTACGTACATATCCCAACCAGAAGCCATGCATTACGGGCAACATCGTGCCCTGTGAAAATAGCAAAGTTATCATTACTCTTTGTGCATTTATTCCTCGTACTATTATTTTTCTATTTTTCTCTGTGCATTGTTGAGAATGGCCGGTAAGTAAGCATTTCACTGTTAGTCTACACCTGTTGTTTACAAAGCATGTGTCAAATAACATTTGATTTGAAAACCCCTGTATTATGTCATTAAGAACAATGGGTGTACGATGTCGTAGATGTTAGACACAGGTTATTCTTGCAGAGCCCAGTCTAAACAATCATAGTATAGCTCCTGTTCAACAATGGTTAGAGTAAACATTGTCTGGTCACAGTGAACCCATTTCCTTTGAGGTTTTTAGAGTCATTTGAAAGTAATGCAAAGCGTAACAGATTGACAGAGGACAGATTTTCAAAGTTTAAGACGATTTCTCGGTAACTCCCTATGCATTTTCAGATCTGACCACTGATAAGACAAGTGTGTAAGTCTTTAAGTAGTCCAGACATTTCATCTTAGGAGGACCACCAACAGCACAAAGACGTCATAGAGACGTCATAGGCCTACACTCGGTTCTATTTGAATTCGTACTGTAGGTTTGTATCTGCATTTGTGTAGAAAGTTTTAAGAATAATGAGAGTTGTTGTAGGAACTGGCCTTCTCTCACAGTAAACTGCACTGCCTGCCTATCGCTTCACCTTCTGTTTAATCAGCTCTGAGCTGACAAAGGTCATGCGGATGCAATCCTGGGCTGCAAATGTTACCGTGTTTGTGATTGGAAAGGCCTCATCCAAAACATCTGCCTTGGATTTCGCAAGCATAGCCATTAACCTTTTCAAAATTACGTTTGGTTTTACTTGATAAACGGGGCCGAGCTAATGCGCTCGGCTCCGATCCCTCAAAGTGAATTTAGAAATATGGTCCTTTATCAAGTAGAATGAGAAACAGAGCGAGAAAGTGTACAAACTAAGGGAAGGAGACAGTTGGAGGTAAACAGTATCTGGGTCAGGTCCAGACTGTTAGTGCTTATTGAACATGGCTTCCTCCTCTTTGCCACAGTGCACAGGCAGTATGCTCTCTTGTACTCTCATATTGACCGCATGCATTATCGGGCATGGGGAACATGGCTACAGAACTCCCCTCATTATAAGTTTGGGTTTCTCTGAACATTATAGCAAGAGGAGGAAAAGGTATTGATCCATGGGAGATAGCTAACTTGAAAACACTTCCCATCAGAAGAACCGGTGCTCATTTGGGAGAGTCGTGATTTCTTTCAGGACTACCACATCTGGGTTATTGGAGTGCATGACGATACGATGAGAGTATTTCTTCTGTAATCAGGATACGTTACAAAATCTATATGAAGTAATTGTTATGAGCTCATTTTCACTGTGCAGTTCAAAACTTCATACTGCCATTAAACAACGAGATTGGGTGGAAGTTTTAAAAGGAAGTCACTTCCACTGATATCACGTATGCATTGTCCTGGACATTCTCAATGCATGACAGAGTTTTGGTTCTTGTATTTTTTTGGTATTCAGATCACTCTGAAAACAGACCATATCACTTACATTAAAAATCTGATCATGATCCTGAGAAAGAATGCTATTCACTTAACACACATCAACCATGCTATGCTTTCCAAGCTCATTTCAAAAACATTCATTCGCTACAGACTTCTCTGCCACAATAGTCAATCTGCATGTGAAAGTGTAGTATGTTAGATGACTCTGAATGACTCACACCCATTTCCCCCTCAGTCTATAACATAATAACCTAACACATTCTATCTCTCAACCAGTTCCCCTATAAATATTAAAGCACATTCAACCATTCATCTGTCCTTTACAGTGACAACTGTGAAAGGGAAATGTACATTTAATGCAAAAAATATTCCTTTCACTGTATTTGATATTTTCATGAATGGCCCACTATTCCACTGCTCCTGACAATAAGACAATGCATGTCGTGAAGACGATGGTTCCCCGAAAATGTGCCCATCATATTGGAGGGAAGCGAATTCATTATTTCCAGAGGAGGCATATCAGTAATGGGCCACAGAGAATGCCAGATGAAAGGACAATGTCTGTCTGTTCCATCAACGGTTAGTGCTCAAAGACCATTTTTGCAAAATTTTATCCGACCCATTTCATCGTCATTGACAGCCTTTAATCAATGCATAAAGATTTTTCCAACTCCACCGTCTCAGCCCAATGAAAACCTTGTTTGAGAGAAAACATTGTTTGTTTTCAGAGATCGTTATAGAAACTGTTATGTATCGTTTTCTCTTCCCTGTGTCTAGTATTACCTACATTTCCAGATATAAAATATATATTTTCATCCTTTGTTTTTTGTTTCGCATCTCTTTCTCTTACTATGTTCTTTGACAAATTCCATTTGAAAATGTATGATTAAGTACTGAGCCATTCTAACAGCCTCAATAGAAAATAACTAAGCATCACATACTATTCAGCACTTATTATGTTGACATACTGTTACTGTAAGATGTCTGAGTATCAGTTTTGGTATACATGAAGAGTACATACAATTCATACTGCTCCCAACAGACACTCTGAGGGCCATGGGGTTCATCCCAAATTGCATTCTATTCTCTAGTGCCCTGGACACTATGCACTACATGGTGAATAGAGTGCCATTTGGGACACATCCATTCATCCTGTTCCTACAGAGATTGGTCCTTGGTGTCCTCTAACTAGTTTAGCCAGAAAACACGACCCAGTCATCTGGAAATGAAATAGGAGGGCTGGAGTTGAACTGTATTTGTTCTGGCCATGCTCAATGAAGCTGCTAATTGTCCTTGGCCATGTAAAGCAAACGTACACGTCCTTCTTCTTTTTCATTATCATCGTAGTTTTGTTTCTCTAAATACTATCCAACTCACATCCCTGAATCCAGCTACACTGCACGGAACCTTGTGATGTACAGATGACCATTCTACCTCGTTGGTGTCAATAGTTTAAGTGTCTAAAAGGAGTCCAAAACATGTTCCACTGCAGGATAGCAGATTTTATGGATACCACAACTCTCTGCAAAACAGGGACAATTATTACTGAGTTAACTGTCCTGGCTAAATAATTTGAAGTGAAAGATGAAATTAAAAGACTGACCAATTCACCTAGTTTACACAGCACTTTACACTTTAGTTCAAAGTGATAGCCGGGCCCCAAAATTCAATTCAATTCCCATAAAAAGGTGTTGTCAAGAGGATAAATTGTTTCAAAGACGATTAATGTATATATATGGATTGCCACTTTACCACATGACACACACTAATGTATGGTGTAAAAAAATATAAATCTGGTAAGATCACTGTCAGCTTTCATTTTTCAGTCTAATGGGTGGAGCATTAGCAGCTGTTAGTCCCTGTCTTATATCCATTCATTACCACCTATGTTATCCCAGTCTGCCGGTCTACTACCATAGCTCTATATATCAGTAGGAGTGAGACGAGGGGGAGCTCTTTCATTTATGTCTGCTTTAGGAGAAAAGATATATTGTCATGGCTATGCAGTCAGAGTGCAGAACATGGAGGATTGGTGCCATGAATGAAACATTTCGAAACACTGTTGGTTTCAAAACTGAGTGTTTCTCCTTCCCTTTGAATTGTAAAGCTTGGATTTTTTCCTTTCTTCCATTGACTCAAAAACATATTATTGGTGGAAAGGGAAGAAAAATAGAAGCCTGGATGAATATACAACAGCATAATTTCATTGGCTGCATGTCATTCTGTGTTTGGAGTGGCTGACTAGAAGGTCATGTTATACAGGGGCTAAGAAACGTAACCTTACACTCGGCACAAAGGCTCTTCTTTGAGCTTTTGTGAGGACCGAGGGGACCTGAGGAGAGTGAATGGAGGGTGAATGGTTTGGCACCACTGTGACTGTGCAGCCCCAATGACGTCCATGAGTCTCTCCTCTCTCCTTCCTCTGTCTCCTCTCTCCTTCCTCTGTCTCCTCTCTTAGCCCTCTCACTATGGTGCAGCAGAACAGTGCATTTCATTTACTATTGGCTGCTTCTAAATGTACTGGGGAGGCGCTCCATAATTCATGAAGGAGGAGCATAAGAAAAGAAAAAAAGACATGATAATCTATGGTCTCTATTCATGTATGCCCTGTGCTTTCCATTGAATGTTACTGGGCAGAGACAAATTAATAAAAGGAGACAATGAAAGCATTGATGGGACCTCACCATTAAATAACAATAGCTCAAAATATGTATGTGAGTAACCTTGATCGAGAAATTACATTCCTAGGGAAGGAAACCATATATTATCTTCAAAGTCTTCTTGCAGTAATCATTGGCGATTCTGTTCACGACCATGTTCTCTATAATTAAGCAATTAACAGCTCTGGGAGGCAGTTAGTATGGCGCTGGACAGGATAGAGTGAAGCCCACAAAAATAATACCCATGAATCACTGAAGCGTTAGAGGATTTTAAGGAATTGCCGTGCAGAGTAATCAAAGATTTAAAATGTAAAGACTGAGGAGGCTGATTTTGGCTTGGAGAAGGAGAAAAACAGTGCATGCAAGTTTGCACGTACACATGTATGCACACACACACACACACACACACACACACACACACACACACACACACACACAGTGGGAGTAAACGTGGGAGTTAGCACAAAATGCCCAGAGGCGCTATCACACACAGAGATAACTCACCTGTAAATCAAACCTTGACAAGATGGAATTTACTACAGATCTGTTTACCTTCTCCTCTGCGCCATGTGGGAATGTAGCTATAGCATGACATCATTTTAGAACGTTGATAGATTGTAGTGATTTTCCTTCATGATTCCTATAGAGTTAGAAACAAATGTACTGAAAGTGAGGGATGAGACAAGAAAGAAAGAAAGAAAGAAACACTATGTTGATTAATAGCGTGTCGATATAAACCTCCTAAACTGTAGTATTCTGTGAAGAGAGATCCATTGCTCTGTCAGACAACTGGTGGTCAATGGACCACATTCTATGTGAATACATTTGAGTCCAAAATCATTCAGCCTTTACTTCCCTTTAGTTATCGTGCCTTTCAAACAGCGTTGATCTTCTCTTGTCCTGTAAGTCAGAGGAGCTATTTTAGGCTACGGCCAGACAGAGAGATTTTCTGTCTGAAAATTAGGGATTGTGTGACGGCAAAAAATGACATAGACTGCAAACACGTTTTCATATGTCTCTACGTGGCCGTAGCCTTTAACAAGAGCATACGCTATGAAAATAATAGGTCTGTGTCACTATGGATGGACTTCTTCGTCCTTTTTTATATTGTTTAACAGATCTGATCTCAATGATGTCTATAAAAGTTAAAAGGCCTACCCTCACTGGGAGGTAAGGTTGTGTCGCACCACAATACGCCACATTGTAAATATGGTACTGAACTAAACTTGACTGACTCTGTACATAGTACGCTTACTTTCTCGTGTTCTTCTTATTTCTTATTTTTATTTCTAGTCTGTTTTAGTTCTAACTGGTGTTATTTCTTGTAGTACATTGTTATTGATTACTTCATTGTTGGGTTGCAAGAAAGGCATTTCAGTGTACTTGTGCACATATCTCAAAGCCACTATATATCTATGGACGCTTGGCTCAAACTGAGGTGCTTTTGTATCTGTGCCCCAGCATCTCTACTTTGCTTTTGGCTGTTGTGGGCCTTTGTCATAACCCCCTCTCTCTTCTTTGAGGGGTGAAAAATAGTGGCCTCCTCCATACACGACCCTGTCTAAGATATTTAAGCTCAGTCCATAATGGGGGTGCTAAAACTAGATAATGTACCAAACCGTGTCCTTTTGATTTCCGACTAGCGTCGTTCCAATCCAGCTCCAATCAGAGTTCTCATATATATGGGGGTGCGAGTGATTTTCTCTCCTCAGATGACTGATCACTGGGAGACAGCCGGACACGAGCTGCCAAACACAGAAATACAGACCCCATGTGCAGGAATAACACGTGTGTGTGTGTGTGTATGTGTGTGTGTGTTATGTGTACACCACAGTGTAACCAGAATGTACTGGCATGCATCCAGTTCGCGGGTACTTTAATCCTCCATCTGCAGGACAGCAAACAAGTCATATAGCACACACACACACACACACACACACACACACACACACACACACACACACACACACACACACACACACACACACACACACACACACAGTAATACCCTGGTTTTTGATGGGGATGAATAAAAGAATAGTCACACAGAGAAGCACAAGTTGGAAACCTATGGTGGGAACAACCTGCTGTTTCTATTGAAGTGCAGTTTTCAATAAAGACCTGTGGGATCAAAACAACCACTCAATGACCCCTGTGGCTGACATACCTTTTCTTTTAATTCAAAAGCACATTGTTAGATATTCAACGAGTCACTTTGTAAATGTTTCCAGATGAAAAAGAAAAGAAAGGGTGGGGGGGGGGGGGGAAGAAAATGAAAAAGTATCTTCTCTCCTTCTGGCCACAGTGGGCGATGGTGAACGTAACCTTGTTGTCTGGCAATATCCTACTGACCTGGCTCACCCTTCCTGATGTATGAGCTAACATCAGGCTGCTCACACGACATTTATTAGATTGCCTAATGATAAAAAGATAGGGGGGAAATAGATGACACTTAAATCCGAGCCCAGACACGGCAGAGTCACAGAGACGGGCGTCTCGGGTGGCTGGGGCCTCACACTGCCTCCCTGGCAGTCTCCCTGTTCTAATATCATAAAATGGAGAAGAGAGGCAGCTCCCCCGGAATACAAATGTTGCCTTTGAGTCAGATATGCGTGGCTTAAAATGTGGCACCATATTGAAGGGGGAATATTTCGCTTAGCAGATTCATCACTGTCATCATCTGGCCATTGTGGAGAAGCAATTTAGATGGTAAATACAGCATTGGCCCGTATATCATCTGTTTAGACTATGACATGCCAAAGTTGGGGCAACTACATTTCAGGCTGGGCAAGACTTATTTTAAATAAATGGTCTTATTTGTCGTCAAGACAGTTTTATCGCACCACAACAAGGAGCATTTAAAATATCCTTTCTGAATAACATTACCTGCTTTAAAGATTTTACCTTCTGGACTTAAAGCCATCCTACATTTTGACTGCTAGACCTTTGTAAAAGGAACTTGTCAGTCAAGTATGTACTATTGCTAGTTTCTACATCGTAAAATATACTTTTCTACCCCAGGAAGAAAGATTTACTGTAATGTTTTCTATTCATTGTTAAATAGAATTATAAGAAAAACATCTTTCAAATTTTGGGGGGAGTGAGATGCTACAGCATTCAAGGGCCTTTTAATTACAACGACATTGAGCAAATGTTGGAAACACTTTATGTGAAGTACATGCATACGTATAATGCTCCACAAACATTGCCTTTAGAAAGTTTCAGCCTGAATTTAAAATGGATTAAATTGAGATGTTGTGTCACTGATCTACACACAATACCTCATAATTTCAAAGTGGAATCTTGTTTTAATTATTTAAAAATGAATAAACAAATTTAAGCGGAAATGTCTTGGTATTCAACCCCTTTGTTATGTTAGGCCTAAATAAATTCACGAGTAAAAAAGTGCTTAACAAAATACATAATAAATTGAATGGACTAAATTCTGTGTAGAATAATAGTGGTTTACATGATTTTAAAATGACTACTCAATCTCTACCCCACACATACAATTATCTGTAAGGTTCCTCAATCGAGTGAAGAATTTCAAGCACAAATTCAAGCACAAAGACAAGTGAAGTTTTCCAATTACTTGCAAACAAGGGCACCTATTGGTAGATGTGTAAAATAAATAAAAAGCAGACACTGAGTATCCCTTTGAGCTTGGTGAAGTTATTAATTACACTTTGGATGGTGTATCAATACACCCAGTCACTACAAATATGCAGGCGTCCTTCCTAACTCAGTTGCCGGAGAAATAGGAAACCACTCAGGTGATTTTAAAACAGATACAGAATTGAACGGTTGAGATATGTGACTTGTTTCAGGAAACAAGATAAAATATTTGTTTCTTGACAGAAATGCCTTCTGGAACATGTGAACTTGTGCCTTCATAACAAACTTGTATGGCATCTGTTTATATGAATAAACTTGTTAAATTATGAGCCTAGTTGGTTTAGCCATGGAAAAAGATAGGAACCTTGCCGCTAGCCATGACTGGCTGATATAATGGATGGGCATGCCGAGAGATGAGTTCAGATTGGTCTGCCATGTAGCACGCTTCTGTTTATAACATGAGCTGGTCAGTATTTGTAGGTCATTTTTTCAAACGCTGTTTTTTTTAAAGATATCAAAGTATTGCTCTCCATTTTCTGGAGGACCGAGTTTTGAAATCAGTTGAAGTCCTGGTGGAATTAGAATAAGATAGGTAAGGAAATAGAGAGAATTCTGGTGTTTGATTGCAAATATGCAGAGGGAGTCGAAAAGAGAACACACAGAAGACTGTACAAAACACCTGTCTCCGGGTAATAACTTAAAACTAAGGGCAAACATGGCATCCATGACAGAGAGGGAGAAGCATCCATCCATGTATATTAGTAGTAAGATAGTCTAGCTAGCTACATTTCAAGATATTACAAGTTTCAAATTTAGTCAGAAAGTTGTTTTCATTTCAAGTTCAAGTGTACTGTTAGGTAGCTAGCTAACGTTAGCTCGCTGGCTTGCTAGCTGATGTTACGTGTATGACAGAACTATTTGCATTGATAGTGTTAGCTAACTTGGTTGGTTAGCTACCTGCAGATTCATGCAACGTAGTAACGTTATGAGTTTGGATTATGGTTCATTGTTTCGCTAGCTAGCTACATGTCTGAACAAAAGACTCCACTTGTCACACCGTGTTCTGTTTAACCTGTCTTGTGCTTGTCTCCACCCCCTCCAGATGTCGCCCATTTTCCCCAATATCGCTGTGCGTTTATACCTGTGTTTTCTGGTTGTCTGTTGCCAGTTCGTCTTGTCTCGTCAAGCCTACCAGCGTGTTTTTTCCCATACTCCTGTTCTCTCTAGTCCTTGTTTTAAAATTCTTCCGGTTTTGACCATTCTACCCTGACCCTGAGCCTGCCTGCCGTTCTGTACTTTTCTGACACTGCCCTGGATAACTGACCTCAGCCTGCCCTGACCCTGAGCCTGCCTGTCTGTACTTTTCTGACACTGCCCTGGATTACTGACCTCTGCCTACCCTGATCCTGAGCCCGAGTGCCGTTCTGTACTTTACTGACTCTGCCATGGATAACTGACCACTGCCTGCCCTTGACCTGTCGTTTCCCTGCCCCCTGTTTTGTAAATAAACATCTGTGATTCAAACTGTCTGCATCTGGGTCTTATCCCGAGTCCTGATACCACTATGCAAGTAACCATTTCAATAGAATGTTCATCATGTCACTGTGACAACTGTCGATAGAAGTAGCTGGTAAATTCGCTTTGGCTATCTACTCCGATTTCAGAGCAGTCTCGTCTGAGTGTGCCAGAGCGCAGAATAACTGATTAATTTACGAACGCTCAACGCACGTTGGATATGGACGTGTCAGTAAATGTTGGCAAAAAAGCATAATTAAATAGTTTCTCATATTATGAGAAAACTGAGGATGGATCAGTACAGGAATACAATATTCTAAAACATGCATCCTGTTTGCAACATGCCACTTAAGTAATACTACAACGTTTTGTCCTGAATAAAATGCGTTATGTTTGGGGAAAATCCAACACAACACATCACTGAGTAACACTCGTCATATTTTCAGGCATGGTGGTGGCTGCATCATGCTATGGGTATGCTTGTCATCAGCAAGGACTAGGGAGTTCATTAGGATAAAAGGAAATGGAATACAGCTAAGCACAGGCAAAATCCTATAGGAAAACCTTGTTCAGTCAGCTTCCCAACTGATACTGGGAGATAAATGAACCTTTCAGCAGGACAATAACCTAAAACACAAGTCCAAATCTACAAATCTGCTTACCAAGACAACATTGAATATCCCTGAGTGGCCTATTACAGTTTCGACTTAAATCGTCTTGAAAATCTACAGCAAGATTTGAAAATTGCTCTCTAGCAATGATCAAGCTCGAAGAATATATTAAAAAAAGGGCAAATAATGTATAATCCAGGTGTGCAAAGCTCTTAGAGACTTACCCCAAAAGACTCACAGCTGCAATCACTGCCAAAGGTGTTTCTAACATGTATTGACTCACAGGGTTGAATACTTATCTTATCAAGAGATCTTATATTTTCATTTTTATTAATTTTTTATAAATGTTCAAAAAAAATTCCGCTTTGACATTACAGAGTTTTTTTGTATAGATCGATGAGAAAAAATAAAATTAAATCCATTTGAATCCCGCTTTGTAACACAACACCTTTGCCCGCTTTGAGTATAACATAGTGCCCTCGACGTGGCCCACTACCAAGGACTGTGGGCTCTCCTTCTCTTTCGCCGACATGAGTAAGACATTTAAGCGTGTTAACACCCGCAAGGCTGCCAGCCCAGATGGCATCCCTAGCCATGTCCTCAGAGCATGCACAGACCTGCTAGCTGGTGTGTTAACGGACATATTCAATCTCTCCCTATCCCAGTCTGCTGTCCCCACATGCTTCAAGATCGCCACCGTTGTTCCTGTACCCAAGAAAGCAAAGGTCTCACTTCAGTCATCATGAAGTGCTTTGAGAGACTAGTCAAGGATCATATCACCTCTACCTTAACTGTCACCCTAGACCCACTTCCATTTGCTTACTGCCCCAATAGATCCACAGACAATGCAATTGCCATCACACTGCACATTGCACTATCACATCAGGATAAGAGGAATACCTATGTAAGAATGCTGTTCATTGACTATAGCTCAGCATTCAACACCATTGTACCCTCCAAGCTCATCATCAAGCTTGAGGACCTGGGTCTGAACCCTGTGCAATTGGGTCCTGGACTTCCTGACTAGGTGGTGAAGGTCGGAAACAACACCTCCACTTCACTGATCCTCAACACTGGGGCCCCTCAAGGGTGCATGCTTGGGCCCCTCAAGGGTGCATGCTCAGCCCCCTCTTGTACTCCCTGTTCACATGACTGTGTAAACAAGGATGCCACATCAATCATCAAGTTTGCAGACAACACAACAGTAGTAGGCTTGATAACCAACAACGACGAGACAGCCTACAGGGAGGAGGTGAGGGCTCTGGGAGTGTGGTGCCAGGAAAACAACCTCTCATGCAATGTAAGAAAAAACTAAGGAGATGATCGTCGACTTCAGGAAACAGCAGAGGGAGCACCCCCTATCCACATTGATGGGACCGCAGTGGAGAAGGTAGAAAGTTCCTTGGTGTACACTTGACTGACAAACTGAAATGGTCCACCCACATAGACAGTGTGGCAAAGAAAGCACAACAGCGCCTTATCAACTTCAGGAGGCTGAAGAAATTTGGCTTGGCACCTAAAACCCCCACAAACTTTTACAGATGCACAATTGAGAGCATCCTATCAGCTGTATCACTGCTTGACACGGCAACTGCACCGCCCACAACCGCAGGGCTCTCCAGAAGGTGGTGCGGTCTGCGCATAACAAGGGGCAAAATACCTGCCCTCCTGGACACCTACAGCACCCGATGTCACAGAAAGGCCAAAAAGATCATCAAGGACAACAACCATCCATGCCACTGCCTGTTCACCCCGCTATCATCCAGAAGGCGAGGTCAGTACAGGTGCATCAAAGCTGCAATCAAGAGACTGAAAAACAGCTTCTATCTCAAGGCCATCAGATCTCAAGGTTCCATGATGGCGTAGCAGTCAGACGTCTGTTTTTGTCTTGTCTTGTCCCGTCCTGTGTATATATAATTTTCTTCGCATATATTTCTCATATTATTTTAACATTTTTAATCTCAATTTCCATCTACGGACTGAACATACTCTCCTGCAACCCGCCTCACCCAATGTGGTACGGATCTGCTATTTTTATACTTTAGAACTGGAACCCCCATCAGAAGCTAGCCAGCTAACTAGCTACTAGCTAGTAGTCAGTTCGCCACTGCTAGCGGTCATCACTGTTATTTCGAACGTCTTCCAGCCTCAGCCCAGTCAATTCCTGCCAGTCTGCTTGGCGCAATATCAACCCAGAGCTAATCAGACTGCTTTTCTCTACCACATCTCTGGATTCCTACTGCAAGCTCTGAACCTTTACACTGGATCATCGCAGCTAGCTAGCTGCTATCCGAGTGGCTACTCCTGGCTAAACTCTCTGTCCCGAAGTCAGCACCAGTCAGCCTGGAGCTAGCCTTGAGCTAGGCCCATCTCCCGGCTAGCCGAAGAGATTCCATCAGCCGATTCCTGGGCTACAATACCTCTTTTACCAATTGGCCTGGACCCCTTTCTGTCAAATGCTCCCTAAAACACTTCAGCAAGCAGGCCTTTTTAATCGACTTGGCTCAGATATCCTGGAAGGATATTGACCTCATCCCGTCAGTAGAAGATGCCGGGTTGCTCTTCAAAAAGTGCTTTCCTCACCATCTTAAATAAGCACGCCCCATTAAAAAAATTTAGAACAAAGAACAGATATAGCCCTTGGTTCACCCCAGACTTGACTGCCCTTGACCAGCACAAAAACATCCTGTGGCGTTCTGCATTAGCATCAAATAGCACCCGCGATATACAACTTTTCAGGGAACCAATATACTCAATCAGTTAGGAAAGCTAAGGCTAGCTTTTTCAAACAGAAATTTGCATCCTGTAGCACTAATTCCCAAATGTTTTGGGACACTGTAAAGCCCATGGAGAATAAAAGCACCTCCTTCCAGCTGCCCACTGCACTGAGGATAGGAAACACTGTCACCACCGATAAATCTACGATAATCGATAGTTTCAATAAGCATTTTGCTACGGCTGTCCATGCTTTCCACCTGGCTACCCCTACCCCAGCCAACATCTCAGCTCCCCCTGCAGCAACTTGCCCAAGCCCCCCCCGCTTCTCCTTCACCCAAATCCAGACAGCTGATGTTCTGAAAGAGCTGCAAAATCTGGATCCCTACAAATCAGCTGGGCTAGACAATCTGGACCCTTTCTTTCTAAAATTATCCGCCGAAGTTGTTGCAACCCCTATTACTAGCCTATTCAACCTCTCTTTCATATCGTCTGAGATGCCCAAAGATTGGAAAGTTGTCGCAGTCATCCCCCTCTTCAAAGGGGGAGGCACTCTAGACCCAAACTGTTATAGACCTATATCCATCCTGCCCTGCCTTTCTAAAATCTTCTAAAGCCAAGCTAACAAACAGATCACTGACCATTTCGAATCCCACTGTACCTTCTCCACTATGCAATCTGGTTTCCGAGCTGGTCACAGGTGCACCTCAGCCATGCTCAAGGTCCTAAATGATATAATAACCGCCGTCGATAAAAGACAGTACTGTGCAGCTGTCTTCACTGACCTGGCCAAGGCTTTTGACTCTGTCAATCACCACATTCTTATTGGCAGACTCGATAGCCTTGGCTTCTCAAATGACTGCCTCGCCTGGTTCACCAACTACTTCTCAGATAGAGTTCAGTGTGTCAAATCGGAGGGCCTGTTGTCCGGACCTCTGGCAGTCTCTATGGGGGTGCCACAGGGTTCAATTCTCGAGCCGACTCTGTATATATCAATGATGTCGCTCTTGCTGCGGCTGTGTTCTCTAATCCACCTCTACTCAGACAACACCATTCTGTATACATCTGGCCCTTCTTTGGACACTGTGCTAACAAACCTCCAAACGAGCTTCAACGCCGTACAACACTCCTTCCGTGGCCTCCAACTGCTTTTAAATGCTAGTAAAACTGCATGCCCTTCAACCGATTGCTGCCCGCACCCTCCCGCCCGACCAGCATCACTACTCTGGACAGTTCTGACTTACAGTAGAATATGTGGACAACTACAAATACTTAGGTGTCTGGTTAGACTGTAAACTCTCCTTCCAGACTCACATTAAGCATCTCCAATCCAAAATTAAATCTAGAATCGGTTTCCTATTTTGCAAAAAAAGCCTTCTTCACTCATTCCCTCAACATACCCTCGTAAAACTGACTATCCTACCGATCCTTGACGTCGGTGATGTAATTTACAAAATAGCCTCCAACACTCTACTCAGCAAACTGGATGTAGTCTATCACAGTGCCATCCGTTTTGTCACCAAAGCCCCATATACTACCCACCACTGCGACCTGCATGCTCTCGTTGGCTGGCCCTCACTACATATTCATTGTCAAACCCACTGGCTCCAGGCCATCTATAAGTCTTTGCTAGGTAAATCCCCGCCTTATCTCAGCTCGCTGGTCACTATAGCAACACCCACCAGTAGCACGAGCTCCAGCAGGTATATTTCACTGGTCATCCCCAAAGCCAACACTTCCTTTGGCCACCTTTCCTGACAGTTTTCTGCTGCCAATGACTGGAACATATTGTAAAAACTCTCTGAAGCTGGAGTCTTATATCTCCCTCTATAACTTTAAGCATCAGCTGTCAGAGCTGACAGACAATCTGTAAACAGCGCACCCAACTACCTCATCCCCATATTATTACTTACACTCTAGCTATTTTGCATCCCAGTATGTCTACTTGCACATCATCATTTGCACATCTATCACGCCAGTCTTAATGCTAAATTGTAATATTTTGTCTCTATGGCCTATTTATTGCCTTACCTCCCTACTCTTCTACATTTGCACACACTGTACATACCTTTTTCTATTGTGTTATTGACTGTACATTTGGTTATGTGTAACTCTGTGTTGTTGTTTTTGTCGCACTGCTTTGCTTTATCTTGGCCAGGTCGCAGTTGTAAATGAGAACTTGTCCTCAACTGGCCTACCTGGTTAAATAAAGGTGAAATAAAATATAAAATAAAAGACTGTTAAATAGCCATCACTTGCACGTAAATGTTGGTGCATATATACGTAGACTTAAAATCGCTGGACACTTTAAAAAACGGAACACCAGTCACATTAATAATGTTAACATATCTTAGCCTTTCGCTGCACCCCCAAAAAAATCTGCTAAACACGTGTATGTGACCAATACAATTTGATTTGATTTGAACAAATGTGGAAAACATCTAAGGGGTGTGAATACTTTCTGAAGGCACGGTAGGAATGAATATGCACAGACATCTGTGACTGCCTATGGATTGAAGTGAATGGTGTGTATAGTGACTTATATCACAGTCGATGCGTTATGAATACAGTATGTCACCTCCGTATTTATAACGGATGGAAAACTATTTCACATATGACATTCATATGATGCCTGGAGCTAATGGAATATATACAGTGTAAAGAAACCAACTGAATGATTGATTCAATATTATTCCATTTATTATGCTGAGATGGCTCCCAGGGTGGTCTTCATAAGTCAGGCCTGCAGGCCAGCTCACTGGTAATGTCTGTGGTGTGCTTTCTTATCTGGGAGATGAGACAAGAGGTTTAACCCAGCTCTTAAAGGAGAAACGTGGAGGAGTTGCAGATTGCAGCAATGGCTGACTGATCATCTGTTGCATGTGTGCACAGAGTCAAACCAGGAAACCCTCCAAAGAAGATTCTGATTCCGAAGTTCTAGAATGTTCATTATTCTTCTCCCTCCTCCCATTCCATTGGCTGAGGATCTCTCAAGGATCTCTCCCATGGAGAGTGATGACGTCATCTTGACAGCCCACATGTTGACCTAACATTGCCTGGTAAAATGAAAGCCATGTGCTGCCCAGACCGAGACTGCGGAGCTGGCTGTCTGTAAATTGACAGCGTAGGCTTTGAAATAGCTGATTATGCACAACACCGGGTCTGGCCTGCCTGCCTTACTACCCTCAGATGGCCAACTCTACAAGACGGTTTGATCAGAGGAAGTTGCGTCCTAAATGGCACCCTATTGCCTATGTAGTGCACAACTTTTGACCAGGGTCCACAGGGCCACTATGTATGAAAAACCCATACAGCATCCATAATGTCATACCCAGTCACACTATGTGTCCCTTATATTATCATTATTAGTAGTAGAGCAGTGAGATTATGTCCCTTAATAAGCAGATAGAAGCAGCAGTGATGGAGAATGAGATTGTGATCAGAATCTGAATTAAAATTCCAAAGTTAAAAACAGGTGTTCTGTCAAATGAGGCTTTCATGATTCAGTTTATTGATGATGCCGTTATCCCCAAAAACGTATTAGCAGCAACAAGACTTAGATTTCACATCTCAAAGAATTACATAGGATACAGTACTGTATATCTATATTCATATGCTGCTATCTGCAAAACGTCTCAGCAACAGCCAAAGTCCTCAGATTCATTGTAACGGCCTCAGACTCTCACCGCTGACCCTGACTCTAGGTCAAAGACATAGAGGTCATTAGCCAGCGTCGTCTGATTAAAAATATTGACCAACGTGGCGAATAAGCTGGAACCAGGGAAAGTGGTGAAATTGAACTTTTTCACTTTGACATATAAGTCTGGATTAAAAGACTTGATGTAGTGCAGATCCATCAGTCAGGTTGAAGGACAGGGGATGGTGGATGGAGGAGGGGGGTGTATTGGGGACATGGTCATGACTCGAGGACAATCTATAGTAACCTATACCAAGTCTGTGTGTCCGGGTATAGCATAGTCAATGGCATCAGACTGAAAATAAAGGGAGAGAGGGATGGATGGATGCCGGACAAAAGAGACGGCTGGCCTGGAGCTCTCTTTTTCCATCCATGGGGTCAGTGAAATCTGTCTCAGGGGAATGGGAGACCTTAAGACATAGCTCACCCTTCTGACCCCCTGACCTGCATGCCCCTGCCCGGCCACACAGCCTTTAAACGGACAAGATGGATGGCTTCTCATGCATGATTCTAGTCAAATGATTTATTGATCGTTAAGTGATGGTGATATTTTATTTTAAATTTTTTTGAATTTTACCCCCTTTTCGTGGTATCCAATTGTTTTAGTAGCTACTATCTTGTCTCATCGCTCAACTCCCGTACGGGCTCGGGAGAGACGAAGGTTGAAAGTCATGCGTCCTCCGATACACAACCCAACCAAGCCGCACTGCTTCTTAACACAGCGCTCATCCAACCCGGAAGCCAGCCGCACCAATGTGTCGGAGGAAACACCGTGCACCTGGCAACCTTGGTTAGCGCTCACTGCGCCCGGCCCGCCACAGGAGTCGCTGGTGCGCGATGAGGCAAGGATATCCCTACCGGCCAAACCCTCCCTAACCCGGACGATGCTAGGCCAAATGTGCATCACCCCACGGACCTCCCGGTCGCGGCCGGTTACGACAGAGCCTGGGTGCAAACCCAGAGTCTCTGGTGGCACAGCTGCAATACAGCGCCCTTAACTACTGCACCACCCGTGATGGTGATATTTGAGAATTTTATTCTCCCCTGCCTTCTTTCAACTACAAAACCTTAATTTTGCAACATTTCACCACCATGGCGTCAATTTATTTCCTTATTCTTCAGATTTTTATCTTTTCATTAATTATTATCCAGCCAGACAGTAAATCCATCATAAAAGCCTCTCTGGCAGAGAAGTACAGATAGAAAGATAATCTTGACAGAGGCTCTTGCTCTACTATTAGTGGGAGATGGTAATAACTCACTTTTTTAATATCCATGTGTCACTTTGTGAGTTGAATGCTACTCTGAACCTAGCATTGACTGACTTTCCTTCGGGCTATAGAGTATACGTTCACCTTTAGCCGTCAACAGCATACCATAGATACTGTACAATGCATTGGGATTCACACATAGGCACTGTGGTGGAAAATTACAGGCGAGAGACTGGGCAATCTGGGCCAAAGTGTTCCATAACAGCCTGACAGGTTAGAACAGCGCGAGTTCCCTGCAGATACGTGGCCTATAAAAATCTGCCAGTACATTATTGCACCTACTTCCCTCTCTCTCTCCGTCTTGGTTGGTCTCTCTCTCTCTCTCTCGCTGTATCTATTGCTTCCTCTAGCTTGCAACCGTTCGCCATCACAGAATAACTTGGTGTTCCCATCAAGAATGACAAGCATGGTTCAGTGATAGAGCTCATTAGCTACTTCCCCTATATCTCTTAATTTCAGTCTGTTCAAAGCTTGTGGACTGATTTTAGGTAAGACTTCGGTCCCAACTGAATTGTTTTTTTATTCTACTTCGACATCTAAAATGTCATCACTGCACAGAAGCTTCAAGCTGGAAGAAAATAATTAGCATTGAAAATAGTGATGAACTCAATGCAAAAAGAGCAAATGTTTAAAAACAACCCTAATTCAAAACATCGCTCAGGCTCCTGTTGCATACTGCTATAATGCTATCGTTGTTTGGACCGCAATGCACCATGGGTGGGATTGGCTATTCAAACCACATTTGGATGTTTTTGTGTCCCCAGTCCCACCACCTTTGTTGTGACCCCTCTAACCCCATCCAACATTAATATGCCACGGGCAAGTAACCACACGAAGGATAAATGAAGAGAGCAGAAACAAAGACAGAAAGAGAGAGAGAGAGACCAAGACAGAAATACACAGTGAGAGGGAAAGAGAACGAGATAATGAGAGAATGAGAGAAAGGAGAAAACAGAATAATTAACACAGATCTGCAATCCTTTGCTAGAGGTCATGTGCCTGATAAACACTTGCTTGCCTGTCTGTGTTGCATCCTAAGTGAGGATCTCAGTGTAATTATCCTGGATGCAGTGAGATACGTGGCCGAACGTGTGTAATGTCACGCCCTTTCCCCCTCTCCTAAAGCGGGGGGCTCCCCTATGTCAGCCGCCCCACAGACAGGGGATAGAAGGTCACTCACCAAAAGGAAAGGTCAGGGGAAGGACCAGACCACTGGCAGAACCCAGCGCTGTAGCTAGAGAATGGGCAAAGGTTCGTTAAGATTCCTTTACTTTCTAAGTCCTTTCTTCAATTATGTATATTTTGCAGACAGTGGGGTTTTGATTATACATGGGTACCTATTCAGTCAAACCTGCATACTAGGTTTCTGGCATATGTCAATTTCATGATTCTTCTTGCAGAGACTCAGAGGCCATAAACACTGCATGCAACTTGGTTATTCTCTTTATTGATAGAGCTCTCCGGTGCAATTTGAAATCAAAAGAGTTACATGCTGCTACACTTTCAAATTCCTGTCGACATCTTCATTAAAACATCAAAAAGTCTCTCTTTTAAAGACGTGGGCAGCACTACATACGGGAAAAAAACTCTCCAAATTGAGAGGAGCCTTGCGTATATATGGTACCAGGACAAGCTCTGCTGTCTCGGCAGATTCCTGTGAGCCAGGGGGGACAGCGAGTAGTAAAAGGAGTCCTTCCTGAAGGCTCGCAGCGTGTGTTAGTGGGCGACACCACAGAGATCAGAGGGAGAGAGAAGTCAGTAGGCTGGCCCAGAGCCTCCTCTCTCTCCAGGGACACAGAGAGGCGAAAGCTTTAATCACCACACAGCCAGGCAAAGTGATCGTGAACTCCACAAGCCTTTGGTCTCTCTCTTGCTCTGTGTCTCTCTGTCTCTATCTGTCTCTGATTCATTCTTTCTCTCTCTCTCTATCTCACTCTCTCTTCTCCCTCTTCCTCCCTCCCTATCTCTGATTCTGTAGTAGTTTTATGCTATACATCCGCACATAGAGGACCACTGTCTTGCAGAATTTCTTGTTGAAGCAGCAGAAAGGCAAATGCAAGGACAGTAGTAGTTTGTTCGCCTCAGTCAGAACTCTTTCCAGTATCCAGTAGCAGCACTAAATGAAGATGCGACAGACAAGTCCCTGATCACCAGGCCTCCAGAGAGTGGATACCATAAAAGCAGCTAACGCACTGGAAACATAATTGTCAGCGGGTATCTTTAGATTTTTCTGGGAAATGGCACATGCTGTTTGTTAGACAGACCTGCCCCATTATGAGGTACTCAGGAGTTGTAACACTGTGGGGAGGGTCTGAAAGCCCTGTCATCTAATGCTAATTGAGGTTGGAAGACTGTAATGACGCATACAAAAATGTTTCATTAGCATAGAATCCACATCCAAAACCTGAGATTGATGGCATTTGTTTCTCTCAAAAAACATTGCAAATCATCACTGGACATGTTCAGGCATTGTAAAGCAAAATGTTGGTATTGTTGAATTTGACTGAGGTACATTTTCAGAAGCTTGTCAATTTATTTACTCATAAAAGATGAGGTATTCATCAAATATTTGGTCTTAGCTGTTAAATGTAGATATGCTCATGTGGTGATAACAACAAGAGAAACATACTAGTTGTCATGCACAGCTTGACGCCTGTCATACTGTCATACAAACTGTATGGCCTATATTCTGTAGACTAACTTTGGTATCTGAGCTATTCTGTGAATTATTCTATTTAGGGTATTTCCTGGTTTGCCACCATAACATTGGGTTACTTTGCTCATAAAACATTTAGGTTCCATATGTGTCAGGCCATAACAGACAGCAGTGGAAGTGTTGCTAAGTACAGGGTAACTCAGTAAGTCAGTGATATCTCTGTTGCTTGCCAGGCATCACAAATAAATGACAGTTGAGACATCCCCTTTGGTTTTGAAACTCATTTCCTCTCAACTATGAAGAGAAGAAGAAGAAAACAATATTATTGAAGTTGCCATGGTGATTCAATTTAAACAGGTCCCTTCCCCCAACTCATCTCCTCTCTCTCGCCCGTTCTCTCTCTCTCCCTCCCTCATTTCCTTTCTAGAACAAATAACACATATTTTAGAGAGGAATTCCCTGTTTGTGGGAGTTGAGGCGAGCTGAGCTTCACGAACATAAACTACTGGGGACAGATGGACAGACGTGCTCTCCAGGATCCAGCTTTCTATCCCATGCATCCCTTTGGGATGTTAACTCATTGGCTATTCTGCACTCGCTAGTGACATCATCACCCATATAGGCCTAATGTGTTTATTTGGAGTTTAAACAGGGAGGCTTTTTTTCTTCCACCACTGTCACCATCACCACTGAGCCTCAATGTTTCTCCTAAAAATAGAACTTCTGGACTTTCCTATGGCGTAACTAAAAAACACAGAGAAATTCTCACCACAAAGAGTATTCAAGTTCTTCGTCTGACACTGTGGCGACAGATCCTACGGTAAACACTCACTGTAGGAAACGTTTCAATCAATTACTGTACATGCTGCTCGGATATTGAACATGTCAACGTTTTCTCTCAAGTGAAAACGAAACAAAATTGATATCATTTGAAGGAGTGGTTTACATTCATGTTGGATAAATGCAGACTGGCATTTTGATTACATTGCTTCACAGCTTTCCCACTGAAAATTGTAAGCCAGCCAGAGTGTGATCCAACAGTCTGTGTCTGATCCCCCTATTTTTTCCTCTCCTCTGTCTAGTGTCTGTCTCACACACAGTGTCCGTCTGCCATGTTGGACATGTGCCCTACGAAAGAAAAACACACACAGACAGACACACACAAAGAGAGAGAGACAGAAACACTTGGGAGAAGCGATATGTGTTCCAGCTAAAACATGCTGTGAAACAGAATCACAAATCATCACAAACTGGATACTACATTTACATTTTACTGCACTGTGTATTTGGCTCCTCCAATACAAAGTCAAATAAGCATATGTAGCTACTAGCTAGAGCTAAATGTCCCACAGGATTGCCTATTAACTTTGCGATTCTGTGGTTTTCCAGATCCAGTGACTGCACAACATAATTATAGTTTAATCGCGCATGTTCCAGTGTTTAGCCCGGAATGACTGGTTTGATTGAGCAAGATGGGGTATGATACTGCCGGTGGGGAAAGCCCTTCGTCAGTGCCAGGATCTCTGAAATAGACCCACGTGACAGATCAGAAGTTGAAAGGGGATCCCTTCTCTCTGGTTCCTTCTCTCTTCGTGTTTTGTCAGCTATCTCCATGGCGATCTGTGTTTATGTCAAAGCGGCCAGCAACACTTGAATGACAGACTCATTTTGTAATGCCTATTTATAAACTCCAACGGCACGCAGGACAGCGGCAGTGGAAAGCATGGTCTAACCACCATACGTCCTGTCGACTCTGATTAGTAGAACCACTGGTCAGCAGTTTAGCGCTGAATTACAAAGTAGGCCCAGGAAATACGTCCGGCTATTACCATGGCAACGGGGTCAAGGAAAATAACTCTGTTATTGTATACACGTCATGGTTCAATATTGTCAGTCTTCTACTGAAATTCTTTTTGTTATAACTGTTTTATCTGTTAAACATTCAAATAATAATGAACATAATAAATACATTACACGCGTTCTCTTCTAATTTCGGAGACCTCCACTGTTGCGAGCTTGTAGTTCAAAGATATAACAGACACGTCTCTCCAGAATCCTGAAATAGGATCGTCGAAAGGCAAATTATATCAAATGGGATAACTTTTTGCAGATTCTGTGGTAATGAGAGCCTCTCAGACCGTCTGAAGGACCTACCAGATAGCAGCGCTCCAGAGCTCTGAAGAGGTTCAATTTAACTTAATATTTTGGCTTTCATTAACCCAACATATAAACTATTAATGGTCTCTAAGGTTATTTTTCAAGATAAGGCTCCCACGTTTGAAAATATCTCATTAGCACCAAAATTAGGGGACTCTCATACTGTATAAGACAATCAAGATTGGGCTCACTAAGACATATTGAGCAAAATGCATATTTAGTGTGCACGTATTTGTGTGTGTATGTGTGTGTGCCTGCGTGAGAGAGAGACAGAGAGAGGCAGAGAGAGAGAGCGAAATAGAGAATGAAAGAAAGAAAGAAAGAAAGAAAGAAAGAAAGAATGAGCATGCTGTAAGCCTTGATGTGTCTGTATGATCTATCTCCAGCTCTCTCTGTTCCTCCCAGGGTGTGTGTCGTATCTCCAGGAAGACGAGTGTGTGCCAGTGCGTCCTGTGTCACTGGGTGTCCTGTCTGTGTCACTGCCTGTCTGTGTCCTTGACTCTGGGTGTGCAGAGAGCAGGAGTCAGGAGTCAGGAGTCAGGAGATACACACACACACAGCTGTCAGATCCACTCTCTGTCGTCATGTCACTTAAACAGAGGATGTGCAGCGTCTCTAATACAACATGCATTCCCATCTCAGAGACAGAAAGTGAATAAATCCAAATCAAATGAAATTGTATTTGTCACATGCTTCGTAAACAACAGGTTTAGACTAACAGTGAAATGCTTACTTACAGGCCCTTTCCAACAATGCAGAGATAATAAAATGAGAATTCTATCACAAGGAATAAATATACAATGAGTAACGATAACTTGGCTATATACACAGAGTACCAGTACCGAGTCGATGTGCAGGGGTACAAGGTAATTGAGGTGAATATGTACAGTACCAGTCAAAACTTTAGACACACCTACTCATTCAAGGTTTTTTCTGTATTTTTACTATTTTCTACATTGTAGAAAAATAGTGAAGACATCAAAACTATGAAATAATACATATGGAATCATGTAGTAACCAAAAAAAGTGTTAAACAAATCAAAATATATATCTATATTTGAGATTCTTCAAAGTAGCCACCCTTTTCCTTGATGACACATTTGCACACCCTTGACATTCTCTCAACCAGCTTCACCTGGAATGCTTTTTCAACAGTCTTGAAGGAGTTCCCACATATGCTGAGTACTTGTTGGCTGCTTTTCCTTCACTCTGCAGTCCAACTAATCCCAAACCATCTCAATTGGGTTGTGGTAGGGTGATTGTGGAGGCCAGGTCATCTGATGCAGCACTCCACCACTCTCCACCACTCTCCTTACACAGCCTGCAGGTGTGTTGGGACATTGTCCTGTTGAAAAATAAATTATAGTCCCGCTAAGGGCAAACCAGATGGGATGGCGTATTGCAGAGGAATGCTGTGGTAGCCATGCTGTTTAAGTGTGCCTTGAATTCTAAATAAATCACAGACAGTGTCACCAGTTAAGCATCCCTTCACCATCACACCTCCTTCTCCATGCTTCACGGTGGGAACCACACATGCAGATATCATCCTTTTACCTACTCTGTGTCTCACAAATACATAGCCGATGGAACCAAAAATCTCAAATTTGGACTCATCAGATCAAAGGACAGATTTCCACTGGTCTAATGTCCTTTTCTTGCGTTTCTTGGCCCAAGCAAGTCTCTTATTCTTATCGGTGTCCTTTAGTGGTGGTTTCTTTGCAGCAATTCAACCATGAAGGCCCAATTCACTCAGCCTCCTCTGAACAGTTGATGTTGAGATGTGTCTGTTACTCTGCTAAGCATTTATTTGAGCTTCAATAGGAGGATCAGTAAACTCTAATGAAATCCTCTGCAGCAGAGGTAACTCTGGGTCTTCCTTTCCTGTGGCGGTCCTCATGAGAGACAGTTTCATCATAGCGCTTGATGGTTTTTGCGACTGCACTTGAAGAAACTTTCAAAGGTATTATTGACTACCCTCACCATCTTCGTGATAAGCTTGGAGGGCACTATGATGTTGAACGCTGAGCTGTAGTCAATGAACAGCATTCTCACGTAAGTATTCCTTTTGTCCAAGTGGGAAAGGGCAGTGTGGAGTGAAATAGAGATTGTGTCATCTGTGGATCTGTTGGGGCGGTATGCGAATTGAAATGGGTCCAAGGTGTTTGGAATGATGATATTGCTGTAAGCTATTACCAGCCTTTCAAAGCATTTCATGGCTACAAATGAGTGCTCAGGGGCGATAGTCATTTAGACAGGTTACCTTGGCGACCTTGGGCACATGGACTATGGTGGACTGCTTTAAACATGTAGGTATTACAGACTGGATCAGGGAGAGGTTGAAAATGTCAGTGAAGACATTCGCCCAGCTGGTCAGCGCATGCTCTGAGTACGCGTCCTGGATATCCGTCTTGCCCTGCGACCTTGTGAATATTAGCCTGTTTAAAGGTCTTGCTCACATCAGCTACGGAGAGGGTGATCAAACAGTCGTCCGGAACAGCTGGTGCTCTCTTGTATAGTTCAGTGTTGCTAGCCTCGAAGCACGCATAGAATATAGATAGATATTTAGCTTGTTTGGAAGGCTTGTGTCACTAGACAGTTCTCGGCTGGGTTTCCCTTAGTAATCCATGATTGTTTGCAAGTCCTGCCATAGCCAACTAGCGTCAGAACCTGTGTAGTAGGATTCGTTCTTGGTCCTGTATTGACACTTTGCATGCTTGATAGTTCGTCAGAGGGCGTAGTGGGATTTCTTATAAGCATCTGGATTAGTGTCCCACTCATTGAAAGTGGTAGCTTTAGTCTTTAGCTCAGTGCAGTTATTGCCTATAATCCATGGCTTCTGGTTGGGATATGTACGTATGGTCTCCGTAGGGACAACATCATCGATGAACTAATTAATGAAGATGGTGACTGATATGGTAAACTCCTAAATTGGATGAATCCCGGAACATATTCCAGTCAGTGCTAGCGAAACAGTCCTGTAGCTTAGCATCCGCTTCATCAGACCACTTCTGTATGTCACTGGTACTTCCTGTTTGTAAGCAGAAATCAGAAGGATAGAGTTATGGTCACATTTGCCAAATATAGGGCGAGGGAGAGCTTTGTATCTCTGTGTGTGGAGTAAAGGTGATCTAGAGTTTTTTCACCTGTAGTTAAACAGGTGACATGCTGGTAGAAATTAGGTCAAATGGATTTCAGTTTTCCAGCACTAAGACTGCACCTCTGGGTGAGCATTTTCTTGTTTGCTTATGGCCTTATACAGCCCGTTGAGTGAGGTCTTAGCATCGGTTTATGATGGTAAATAGACAGCTCTAAAAAATATGGAAGAAACTCTGTTAGTAAATAGTGTGGTCTACAGCTTATTATGAGGTATTCTATCTCAGACAAGCAGAACCTCGAGACTTCCTTAATATTAGAGATCACGCACCAGCTGTTGTTAACAAAGAGACACCCCTTCCTCTGAGCTTCCCCAACACAGCCGTTCTGTCCTGCCAGTGTATAGAAAAACCATCTACTGTCGGTTTCTATTTACCATGTCCTTGTTCAGCCACCACTTGGAGAAACATAGGATATTACAGTTTTTCAGATCACGAATGGTGGTCAGTTCATTCTCCAGTGATTGCACATTTGCCAATAGAACGGAGGGTAACTTATCCACTCTCTGTCGTAGTCTCGTCGGGTATCCCGCACACCAGGGATTATAGTGTCGTCTCCTCCTTTCGAGTGTCTGGGATTTGGGTGTGGTCCGTGATAATAAACATGTCTTTCCTCTTCCAAATGGCTGTTAGGAATAGCTGGTCTGATGTCCAGAACTCTTTTCGCTCATAGGAAACGATTGCGGAAGCATTATGTCAAAAAATAAGTTATGATCAGCTCCAGAAAATACACAAAATAGCACAATTGGTCAGGAGCCCGTAACACATCTGTCATTCCCTCTGGAGCCGTTATTCATTCCAATGATGAAGTCGGTGACCATAGTGAACATGGCTTTCATATGTCCAGTCCACTCTGTCCAGTCCGTCCAAAGAAAAACAACAACCAAAAATATCTTTAACATCTTTACAACTGCATATACTGTATATGAAAATGTATCAAGTGACGCTGGAATTAAAATTACATTTCCATGACTTCCTATCCCGTTTAAAAATTAATGAGACTGAATAAAAAAGCACTCAAGTTAACAGCCTTGAAATATCGTGCCAAGCAATTTATCTACCCTTCCAGGAAGAGTATGGCATGTTTAAAATGTTGGCAATATAACCAGCCTGCCTTTAACATAATGCTCATGTTCAACTTAATTGTTGTCTGCATTAGTAGCCAGCTTGAAACTTAAGTTTACTTTAAAAGTGTCAAACTTGAAACTTTGTTCACACAGACGGATGCAAGCACATACACACACCCACACCCACACCCACACCCACACCCACACCCACACACACACACACACACACACACACACACACACACACACACACACACACACACACACACCCACACCCACACACACACACACACCCACACACCCACACACACGCACACAGACACACATTCCTTCCATCAGGACTAAATTATAGGTGGGGTGTGTGTGTGGGAGTCAATAAGGATATCCCTCCATGGTTAGCTACGTGGAGCTGCCTGTTAGTCATCACCATCTCCCAGAAAGAACAGTATGTCCTGTTTACATTACCAAAGGAAGCCTATGTCCTCATGGAAGGATATGGCATCACCCCAAGATCCCGCCGGCCACACATTTCTGAATTCCCACTCCCCTTGGCATATAAGGTCACAACAATCTCAGAGAAACCAGTGGCTTAATAGTACTTGAGCCATGTCCACTAATACATAAGGCCAGATTACTGTCATATTAATACAGGAGTCTGACTGCAATGTGCACACATATAGGAAGCTAGACTACCAGTGTCATATACAGTACACTTAAGCAATAATGCCCGAGAAGGTGTGGTATATTGCTATTATAAAGTGGTTACCAACTTAATTAGAGCAGTAAAAATACATGTTTTGTCATACCTATGGTATACGGTCTGTCAGCCAATCCCCATTCAGGGCTCGAACCATATAGTTTATAATATAGTATATAACATTGAAGCTAAAATCTGTGACTTCTAAGTGTATATTTTACTGTACATTCATGAGACACACTTAAAACCACTTGTTGGGGATCTCTCAGTGTTGCTATACAGTTCTGTCTCTCTTCCGTATTTTTCTCTATTGAAAAATCCACTTGTCACTTAAATCTCGCTGAATTGATTTTCATCCTGCGACTCTTTCATACTCTTGCTTGTGCCTGATGTTTTTTCATGTTAATATTTGTAATGACCTGTCAAACACACCCCGGTAATGTCAAACACACCCCGGTAATGTCAAACACACCCCGGTAATGACTGAAATGGGCTCAGTGGATTAAATTGTCAATCCGTTGCATCTATAAGAACGCTAAAGCTTCACCTGGGATTTAATGCACAGTCTCGACACTTACATCACAGGAAAGAGAAGAAAGCTAACTTCAATTTTTTTGTGGAATTTAAAAAAGTTATAGTTACAGTTGAAATGTTTACAAATTAGATGAAATGAAAGCAACTTCTGAAAATGAACACTCGGATTATAGTGATATTATGTCTGCTCTCGCAAACAATGTAAAGTATGTTTAGATAGGTGTAATCTAGACTCCTGCAATTGACACACTTGTTGAATTGTGCAACAGAACATGACAACAGCAGTAATTAATGATACTGTCTAGACAGTGCAGGTGAGAGCAGGTAGGGTAGACAGAGCCAGTGTTGGGTGGTTGCAACCCTGCTCCATCCCTCTATGTTCATTTATCCACATACGCAAATAGACCCGATGCATTTACGGAAATGAGGCACATACCATTGTCTTTATTTGAACACAAAATATTAAATAAATACCTCATACCGTGAGAAAATGTATTGCATATGAGTGCATTCTAAGAAAAAAATTCGGTATTTTAATGGAATACCGAATTCCCACCAATATCCCTGAACTCAATTCATTATTTGTCCATGCCAGTAAAATGTTTTATGTGCTATAATTTAGTCAATATCTATAAAAATTCAAAAAGTTTGGAGTATCTTCATCCATTGTCCAGCTGTTGCATTTCTTAGAATTGTTTTTGAAAACTTGTTTTTGAAATAATTTTGATGACTGTTGCTACTAATAGCACATTGTCATACGTGGCTTAGTTTTAACCATTACATTAGTCTCCCCTCTTGTTATATTGAGTGGTGTCACATCAGACAGCTATTCCCTGGCTAGCTGGCTCAGAGGGCTAGCCTTTCAGTGGCAGTGTAGCTCAGAACTGGGTTCCAATACTACTTGAAATCTTTCAAATACATTGAGAGTTTGCAGTAGCCTGCCTAGAGTGCCAGATGGCCTGATATGACTATTTTGGAAGTATTCTATTGGATGATTAAGCCAAGCAAGCTTAACCAAGCACGGAAAGTATTTCAGTTATTTCAGGTGGTGTTTGAACCCAGGTTTGTTTTTGTGGCAGTGTAGCAACACAAACAATCTTGAAGCAGGCAGCCCACATAATTAAAAACATGTTTCTCTCATTTCAGGCTTTGGGGCGTAGACTACTTTTAATAGCCCTTTGTTTATAAAAAGTCCTTAGCTTCTAATTCAATTAGGTGTATTTAACTTAAGCAGCTATCGATGTTTGATGTCAGCCCCTGTAAACAGGGCTTTACAGTACAAATTCCTACCTTACCACCTTCTTTTTCAGATAAAAAATTCTATATTGTATCGCTCGTGGTGTTAATAAAGTTTGTTCCAGATGAGGTTGATTGTTTGGTTGGGGCACGCTTTTGGGGTAAAGTGAGGAAACAAAAAAATTGGAGTTAGAAACCTTCCACCTATGAGTCCAATGTGTCCCAGTATGGTATCATGTTACATATGACATGAATCCCACCAAACGGGATTAGAGAATGAAAATAAAAGGATTTAATTGAGGATTTTGTGATAATAAAAGGCAGATGACCTTGAGCGTAGCTGCTGTCCACATTCCAACGGTGGCTTACGATGATTTTGGGTTAGCATCCAACCCCCCTCCCCTGGGCCCCCTTACCCCGTCCCTCCCAGGCATAGAGGCCTGCCTCTGGTATTTACACACGCTTTTCCTGGGGTCACAGAGCCGCTCCGCCGCTCGGCCACGCTGATGGGAATGTTTCGTTTTCCACTGTTTTCATTGGCCAAAATGTGCATGGGAAAGTGCTACACGTCCTCTGAGGTTTCCCTAGTCCACTCAGTCTGGCCAATCACAGCGGAGAACCCCTTTAATTCCCTGCTTGTAACCCCTTCTACAACGGAACACAGGGAAATAACAATGTGCATACATGGGATGGGATTTGACCTTTAAAGCTTTCTTCATGGGAATACGTTTTCCACAAAGTGACAAATGGCTTGGTGAGTAAGGCTGTATGGAGGAATTTGATCCTGATACCCATTTCTCAACACTCTAACAGTTCACGGCTTTCAAATTCCATAAACAATATACTCAAATGTCTACAAAGACGATGGAAGGAGGAACATAAGCATCTATCATCCTTTGTACACATTCTTTTTGTACAATCAATTCTAAATCATCTTCTAAAATATGAAGTAATGCACCATATGCCCTTTCAGATATAAGGCTTACATTATCATTAAACAGCTACAAAATCTAAATTATAGAGATCAAAGAAACTCCCTGAGTCATCTACTGAATAAAGAATTACTCTGTGGAATTAATTTAGTTTATATTTTCACTTTGATACATGTAATACTTTGTATTTAATATTATGGAGCAATATGTTCTACAAATTGGTCTATTTTTTGGATATTATCTTGACAGTTTGGTTAGACTCAAGCTGTGCTGTAAGCTTTCTCTTGTTGCTTAGCTACTTCTGATGATGTTGAGTGGCATTTTTAAAGAGTAGTATTTTGTATAAATGGAACTTTAACTGGGTATGTGTAGCTCCATTTGGGATGTATGTTTGTGCTAATCTAATGGAAACCACTCGCGCACTAGGCAGGGCTGTTATGTAACCATAGTAACAGATGAAAAACAGTAAGCCTGACTGTCTGACTATCAACTGTGATGCGTCCAGTTTTCACAATAAGAAGTATTAGTGTGCATTTACAAACAAAGATATCGACCATTTATTAAAATATACTTGTAAAATGAATATCTGATGAAGAACCAATGGGCAATCCACAACTTCATAATTTTTTTAACAGAATGTAACACAGATGAAGTCGGAAGTTTACATACACCTCAGCCAAATACATTTAAACTCCGTTTATCACAATCCCTGACATTTAATCCTAGTAAACAATTTCCTGTCTTAGGTCAGTTAGAATCACCTCTTTATTTTAAGAATGTGTAATGTCAGAATAATAGTAGAGAGAATGATTTATTTAAGATTTTATTTCATTCATCACATTCTCAGTGGGTCAGAAGTTTACATACACTCAAATAGTATTTGGTAGAATTGCCTTTAAATTGTTTAACTTGGGTCAAACATTTCGGGTAGCCTTCCACAAGCATCCCACAATAAGATGGGTGAATTTTGGCCCATTCCCCCTGACAGAGCTGGTGTAACTGAGTCAGATTTGTAGGCCTCCTTGCTCGCAAAGGCTTTTTCATTTCTGCCCACAAAATTTCTGTAGGATTGAGGTCAGCGCTTTGTGATGGCCACTCCAATACCTTGACTTTGTCCTTTTTGACTTTGTTGTCCTTTGTTGTCCATTCTGACACAACTTTTGAAGTATGATTGGGTCATTGTCCATTTGGAAGACCCATTTGTGACCAAGATTTAACTGATGTCTTGAGATGTTGCTTCAATATATCCACATAATTGTCCTACCTCATGATGCCACCTATTTTGTGAAGTGCACCAGTCCCTCCTGCAGCAAAGCACCAACACAACATGATGCTGCCACCCCCGTGCTTCACGGTTGGGATGGTGTTCTTCGGAATGAAAGCATCCCCCTTTTTCCTCCAAACATAACGATGGTCATTATGGCCAAACAGTTATTTTTTAGTTTTATCAGACCAGAGGACATTTCTCCAAAGAGTACAATCTTTGTCCCCATGTGCAGTTGCAAACTGAAGTCTGGCTTTTTTATGGCGGTTTTGGAGAAGAGGCTTCTTCCTTACTGAGTGGCCTTTCAGGGTATGTTGATATAGGACTCGTTTTACTGTGGATATAGATACTTTGTACCTGTTTCCTCCAGCATCTTCACAAGGTCCTTTGCTGTTGTTCTGGGATTGATTTGCACTTTTCGCACCAAACTACGTTCATCTCTAGGAGACAGAACGCTTCTCCTTCCCGAGTGGTATGATGGCTGCGTGGTCCCATGGTGTTTATACTTGCGTACTATTGTTTGTACAGATGAACGTGGTACCTTGAGGCATTTGGAAATTGCTCCCAAGGATGAACCAGACTTGTGGAGGTCTACAATTTTTCCTGCGGTCTTAGCTGATTTCTTTTGATTTTCCCATGATGTCAAGCAAAGAGGCACTGAGTTTGAAGGTAGGCCTTGAAATACATCCACAGGTACACCTCCAATTGACTTCAATGATGTCAATTAGCCTATCAGAAGCTTCTAAAGCATGACAACATTTTCTGGAATGTTCCAAGCTGTTTAAAGGCACAGTCAACTTAGTGTATGTAAACCTCTGACCCACTGGAATTGTGATACAATGAATTATAAGTGAAATAATCTGTCTGTAAACAATTGTTGGAAAAATTACTTGTGTCATGCACAAAGTAGATGTCCTAACCGACTTGCCAAAACTATAGTTTTTTAACAAGACATTTGTGGAGTGGTTGAATAACGAGTTTTAATGACTCCAACCTTAGTGCATGTAAACCTCCGACTTCAACTGTATATTTGTATGTAACGTGTTCACATTAAACTTGTATGATATTACTACACGGCTGAGTTAGATGCATATACAGATCCTCATGTAGTGCTTACTGTGGCTGGTCAGAATATCACCTTCTCTGTTCCCTTTAGGTCGAACCCGGGGAAATACATGCCCTTAACCTCCATAACTCCTAACAAATTCCATTGGAGACAAGTGAATACAAATCCTGAATTATTTTAAAACAGCCTTATTATGTTGTCTAGACTGAGCCGGAGGAGGAGCGTACATACTATACACAGAGGTTTTAACATCAAAACAGGTCCGTAACTGGGTCTATCAGGTTGCGTAACATCATAAAACATATCTAGAGATGTTATTTATTGAAGTGTTATCCTTGAAGTGTTATCCTTGAAGTGTTATCCTTGAAGTGTTATCCTTGAAGTGTTATCCTTGAAGTGTTATCCTTGAAGTGTTATCCTTATGAGATATGGAAACCTGGAAATCTAAACAATCAAATACTTACATTACATTAAATATGCCCAGTGAATCCCAAAGCAGGATTGCTGATTCCATCTGGTGTGGAATGATACTAGGGAACCTAAAGTAAAGGCAACCACATTAAGTTACTAGCTCTTACTATGTATAGTACAACTGAATTGGATAAACCATATCCTACTAAGTTACATCAAAATGTCCTGGTAGCTACAATGGAATACACTTTCTATTAAGTATTTTAAGGCATTATAAAGGATGTTATAAAGCATTACACCTATTTACTTTATAGAAATTGTTACCATAGTGCCCTCTATGAGGTAAAGATGGATGCAACAACATATGAACACACATCAGGATGTTTCAGAATGCTTCAGTAAAAGGTTTGATATGGTTTCATCTAAATGTGTAAGAGAAGGAGAATCTTTGAAACAACATCCTTTGTGTATTTACCAGACACAGCAGAGAAAGTGGCGTATGAAAAATGGGATCCAAGCAAACATTTCAAGTTATAACAACCACTACACTCTCTCCTCCCTAAGTGTGGGTGTGGTGCTCCAACAGCCCAACCACCACCACATATCTGGAGAGTGAATAATAAAATAAATAGCATTTGAAGATGCTCAGATTAAACATTAGTCAGTCATGAAGCATGGCTCCTAGAGTGAGGAGGCCCTCCCAGTGCTTAATCCTATTCCTTTTATGGCCGTCGACCAGCATTACTAACCTAAAGCCATACTTAGGGACTGGGTCTTTTTGTATGATTCAGAGCATGATGCCTTAATTACTGCAGCTGTACTGGGAGGTGTTTGGGGAACCTTGGTCCCAGCTGAGGCAAGGGGTCTTGGGGATATGGACCCCGGGAGGATTGGGGCGGCCTGTGGGTTACCAGGTGCCTCTGGGGGGGGGGGGGGGGGGGGGGGGGGTTAGCCAGGTGCCTGTGGGTCCCCTCAGTGGGTGGTGGCTCCTCCAGCTGTCTATGGGGCCACAGGTTATCCATCATTACAGGGGTGGACCAGTAACGGGAACACTGGGATGGAAATGATCGACAGCTGCATCATGTTGCTGCTGGGGCTAGTTGTTTTGAAGATGACAGGACAATATATCCAGGCGCCAATCATGTAAACCCTCCCTCCACCCCTTCATTACCCTTTTCCTGTCACAGTCCACCCCCCCCTCCCCCCTCCAACCCATCGTCTCATCACTTCCCCCGGCAGTGTTTTTGAGTGACATCTCAGAGAGAATAAAAAGGGTGGAGTCACTGGTTCTTTGCAGCTGGTGACCTGAGCGCCATCGGCAAGACAAATCACTTTACGGAAAGAGCAACCCATTTACTCTCAATGCAGGAGAGGAGTTACTCCACCTCTTCCACCCCCCTATAACCACCCCAACCCCCGTCCCATTGCTGTCCCCCAGGGCTAGAGGCACAGAGACTTTCACCTTATACCCTATTGATCTCCCTCCTGAGGAGTGTCATTTATTTGCAGGCTGATATAAGTGGGAGTGATTAGAACAAGGGCTCTGATTGATTTGTGAACACATGCCGCACGGCACCCTGGGAGGAAACCAGGCCTGGCGGGGAAGGAGAACATTCATCTGCTGTTTGTCCAAACCCTCAGATGCCAGCTAACATTATTCTCCGGGAGAGAGTGTGTGTGTGTGTTTGTGTGTGTGTATTTGCGTGTGTCTTTGCTTTAGTTTAAATCATTCCGAGCAGCTTTGAAAGAAATAAAGGAGAACAAATGCAATTTGCATTCCAATTTGTTTGCAAAATAACCTATACACCGTCAAATGATAAGATAAAGCATAGTCTTCTCAACCTCTTTGATTTACTCTATTTTGGTAGCACAGGTGTGTCATTATAAACCTATGCAGTGTCCGGAGGGATATTGCTGATGGAGAACCTCTAATAAGCATATTTCACTTGTGACTGTGTCACTTTGAAACCACAGAGTGAGACGTGTCCTCTAATACGCCAATGATTAAAAGAATCAGGCTGTCTAAAGAGTTTCAATCAGCACACTGTTACGATGCACGTCTCCCCTTCTCCCGTCTTCCATCACTTTTCAGCAAACACACACAGCATGGACTCACTGCAAATGTTCTTTGATTGAAAGTGTGGCTTTATTTGATTTCTTTCAAATCTCAGAGAATAACAGCTTGTAGAGACCTGTTTGCCTGGCAGGCTATAGGCAATAGACTAAGGCATATATAGAGTTTAGTATGTTCTTCCAAATGCCTTTTTTTGGAGAAGTGCCTGCTTTTGTTCAAGCAAACAAGACAAGGTTTCTTCCTGTTTCCTCTGTTTCACCTGTTCCTCTGTTTCCCCTGTTTCCTCTGTTTCCCCATTTCTCTGTTTCCCATGTTTCCCCCGTTTCCTCCTGTTTCCGCTGTATCCCCGTTTCCTCTGTTTTTCCCATTTCCTCTGTTCCCTTCTGTTCCCTCTGTTCTTACAACCTTCTTTGTATTACGTGCTCCATAATGAAAGACCAGCAGGTTGTGAAAGATCAGTAAAGGTGGTTTCACAAGGAGCTTCCTCTGATGTAGCGGACGGAAGCCCAGAGCTCTAAAGCTCTTTAAGTGTATGCAGACTGGATGACTGTAAGGCTGTATGCACTCAGTCTGGATGGCTGTAAGGTTTATTCCTTTCATAGACAGTGGAACCCCATGGCCAAACTATCCTTTAAAAGCCACAGTGATATTTTCATGTTGCGTGCCAAAGGTACCCTATTCCCTACATAATGAGTTACTTTTGACCAGAGCCACACTGGCCCTAGTCAAAAGTATTGCACTATATACTGTAGGGAATAGGGTGCCTTTTAGGATACAGCCTGTCCATCTCCCTTTTTATGTAACTTTGCTATAGGCTGACCCTATCCATTGATGACATGTGTCTGATCCAGGCCCTCCAGGCAAACTGTCTGTCTGCTAAGGGCAGACAGTATCCTCCACAAAATCTGCTAACAAGCCACATGTCCCAAAAGCTGCGTTAAGCAGTGAAATTGTCTCAAATTACCTATCCTTCTGCACTCAGTGCTTTTATATATTTTGGTTTCTGTTTCTGTCAGTCCGTTTGTCATATCGTTTGATTGTCATGCATACTGTAGGGTAAAATGAGATTTCACTTTAATGTATGTGCCTTCATATGCATTAACTCTATTTGATACAAATGAAAAATACCAGAAAAGCTCATAAAATAATAATACCATGTCAGTGTTACTAACCATGCTTAAACGTAATACAAGGACCAGCCATATTGTAGCAATCAAACTCAATGCTTCTCCATTAACAGTAACTACAGGACACAGCTCTGTGATTTCTCCCACTAATTGATTTTGAACGGCCTTCTCTCTTTCTGGCATTATAGTTTGTTCCCAAAAGCAACATTTCAGCCAGTAAGTATTGCCAGCCATTCCCTCCCTCCTGTATTGCATATTAACTAAGTGCATCTTTTTTTTCCCTCTCTCGTTCTTAAAGGCATTTGTCCTAATGTAGGAGGAAGTTGTGCTGCTTTACCGGTCCCCTCATGACTTATTCAGCATAATGTAGGACAGTGTCATTCTAATGGCCTCCTTCCTGTTGGAGCCACTAACAAATGGCAGTCCTGAAGTGTCCGGGTTTCTGTCTGATTAATAATCAGGGCAGCCTGTGTCAATCGATGAGGTGATGGGCCCCCTGGGACCAACAGAAAGGTCTTGATAGTGTAAAACTGGGAAGGATGGAAGAATATAATGGGCAGTAGTACAGACAGGTCCAATGCCATTTATTACATGACTTAAGTCCAGAAACACCCATGATAGCGTACTATATGTCCCCTAGAAAACCTTAGTCTAACTATTTACTGGATTGACCTAGTTCTCATCAAAGACCATTGAAAAGGTTATTGTCCCTGCTTTGCGCAATACGTCCAAGGGGGGATGTTCCCTGACTTCACTGTCGTTTAGTGGACATTTGTGGATTCAAGTGAAATGATCCGTTCACTTTATTTAGAACCTCATTGTGGCTTAACAATCACCATTTGTTTTCATGCCTCCTTGGCACACTCTTACACTTTCAACACTTTTGACCCTGATCAAAGAACATTCCATGCAAGGTTCTACAGTCTGGTGATGCATCAATAAAACAGGGAGAGAGACAGAGAAAGACAAAGACAGAGAGAAAGCGAGAGAGAGAGAGAGAACACGGAACAGAGAGAACATGGAATGCGGAACATCCCTGGAGCAGGACCTTTAAAGGTCCCTGTTTCTTCTCTAGTAAACTTCCAAACGATGACAAGCCAATTAACCAGCATCATAAGTTTGAGGGCCCTTTTAAATGAAACCACAAGGCAAAGGACTTTAAGGAGGTTTAGCATTATTGATCTAATGTCAGAGATCCGGGCCGGAAGCGGCTGTCATTGGGGAATGCAGCCAGCCAGCCAGCCAGGATCAGGTTGGAGCGAATTACAGTAATGGCTATCTGTGCCGTCTGAAAATCAGCTATCATTGTTAACCACTAATGGGCTGTAACATATTGTTAGTGTGCTTGCTAATGCATTACAGATTAGCTGGGTTTGGTTTCCCTAGCTCTCCCTTAGCCTTGCAGGGAGAGCTACAGTTTGAACGTTTTTTTTAGACAGACCACTGATCATCGAAGCAATCACATTTTTATTGAATCCCAAATTATTCCCAAAATAAAAGTTCCTGTTTAGCAAACTTTCTCCCAAGCAAGCAAAATTATATCAAAGGAAGCAACAGTAATCCCACAGTACACTATCCATTCAAACCCCAATGGTAATTTCTACCACGTGAGCTTAGTCAGTTTATTAATTTCAATGATACAAAACTTTAGTTTATAACTCCCTTTTATGAAGAATTTTTACATGAATTTTGCATGGCTCCGATATTTATGTCAGCACTAAAGAACATAAGAGTGTTACTACCACAGCACATTTCTCATTATATGGGAATAACACTAAAGATGGTATTTCTTTTCTTACCACACTTTATAGCCAGTGAAATTACCTGTTTAACTGCCTGTTCTTTTACTATGTGACAAGAGGGATTCCTTGATATTACACATAAAACTGGTCTGTTCCTTCCAGTTTAATATCGACATATTATATATTGCAGCAAATTTGGTAGGTCGCCTAATCAGGGCTCGAATCCCAAACCTTGAGTTCATCTTTATTGACTCAAATATCATCATATAAATTTATTTATTTTACTTTGATTATGTGCATTTGTATATTCCTGTGTGGTAGAGCACCAAAAGCCCACATTTAGTAAAAACCTTGGTCTGCAAATATTTTCATTTGATTTCAAAAACACTTTACTCCAGGGTGCTTGGCCAGACATGGCTTGTAGGGTACGATATACCATGGATACTCTACATTAGACATGTATTGCACGTGTACTACCAAAGTGTGAAGTAAGCAGAAAGAAATCCAGTTGAAAACATGCCATTTCGCCATAGCGCCTGTCTCTATGCTACGAGCTAACCTCTCTACCTTCAAAGAGCATTTTCAAACTGCATTTTAAGGCTTGCCTACATTACTTTCTTTTTTCAGGACATTTTCAAAACAATTTGCTTTTCCCGTCTTTACTTTTACGATGTTGATGCTGAAATATTAATGGAGTTCTCTTTGCTTTCCCCTGGTCTGCTGGGACTCCCCCACAATCCACTGCAGGTGGCCCCCATCTCCCCCTTTCTCTACCTCCCTCAGCCCCCATATTAAAGGGGTAAACATCTAACACACATAAAGATAGATTCCTCCTCTAATAATCGGGTATAATTCTATGAAGGATAAGGGCTTCTAGTCGGGAGCCATTTATCCCCAAGTGGTCACAAGCACAAGAGAGCCACATATATTGAGTGTTGTTCACAGGATGAATCAATTGTATAGCCTCTTGATTTTTCTGGTGGCTTTTCAGGTAGGATTTTTCACATCCCTATGCTGTGCGGAAAAAAAAAACACAGTTTTTCAAATACGTTTTTTGGAATACAAAATGCTCAAGGGGGTTTAAGCCTCTGCACTGTTTGAAATGAGCATGGTGCAGCTCTGGTGCTTTGAAATGGTGGAAAGATGGAGCTTTAACACAAGCGTGCTCAACCAGACGCAACTCAATTTTGCTAAATATCCTCTCTGACTTCAGAACAATATTGCCAGGAAGGCCCCAGGTTACCCCCTCCCCCCTCCCATTCTACTCAGGTGGAGATGCAATTATAGATGGGCTGTTGTATGTGGAGATTACTGTATGTGTGTTAGCATGCATGTATGCACATTCACTACGCAGGGATTCTACTCTATATTTTTGCTGTTGGCGGATTGAGTTCACACAGATGCTCTCCCTCTCTTTCTCTGTCTCTCTCTCTCTCTTGACATTTTGTGCATTTGCGCTTCCTGAACCTGTGACCCTTCACACCTTGTACTGAAACCAGCTATCTCTCATCTCATCGTGAACATACACAACGCAGATGATGGAGTAACCAGTGAATTCTCCGTGACTCTAGTATTAGTGGGAAGCTGTTTGAGGACACACCTACAAAGGACAGAATTGTTCCATTCCATGACCTCAACATGTACGTCTTTGTGGGACTTGGTATCATCTGTCTTTTTTTCCAGACTGGTTGAAGCAAATGTTCCAATCATGGGCTGTATTTTAGCTGTACTGTATTTCAACCACGATTTTTACCACATTCGAAGGTAACATTAAGTCTTCATCACCCAAATAGTGACAAAATGTCAATCGTTACATTCATTGACTATACATTTACGCATATCTATCTCTCACCAATCATTCCCAGTCAAGTGTTTAGATGTAAACATTGTGATGTTGCCTGCTGGGTGTCCAGCCCCAGCTGAGATGAAGAGAAGTACCCTGGCTCTCTCCAGCCCAAATCAATGCTGAGCTGGGCTCCAGTCAGTCCAGGGGGCCCAGGCCAGGCAACCAGTTCAAAGCTCTTTATCTCCTCCAGAATTCCTCCACTGTCAACTCCACTAGGGCCCAGTGTTTTGATAGTCTCCTTGTCTTGTATGCTACTAGCTATTAGTACTAGTGTCAGACCTCTGTAGCTTGAGACCCAAGTGTGTGCATGGCTTTAATAAAGAGAGCGGACGGGAGCAGGCTGTACAGGGAGATTGCTGTACTATTAGTGGCTGTGGTAAATAAGACAAACATATTATACTACTTATACATTCAGTATGTATGTCTGGCCATGTTCTTGTCTTCGTGAGTTAGTGTGTCTTTGCTTTCTTGATGAATGGTGTCCTTCAACCATGGCTATTGATGCCAGGAGACTGCTTTGTAATGCCTTTGCATGGTTTAGCAAATTCAGATACAAAATTGCCAACGCAACTGATTTTTTGAGTTTGACAGAGAATCTTAAGCAGTGTAAATCAAGTTAATGGTGGTGAGATGCAATGGCATCCGATTCTCTGTGACAGCATATCACAGTGCGGAGCCCACATAATACATGAAATGTATTCTAAGTATGTTGCGGAGGAGGGCATCACAGCAGCGCTAGCTCATTGGCTTTCTTATGATGTCCTCCACTGCTTTGAAGATGTCCTCCAGCTCTGTTCACCTTTGAATCCTAATCGCATGCAGCCCAATAGATCAGTGCTGATATATACCCTCAAAAGTTACGAATTCATGAATTCTTACAGCATTATCACCAAGGTGAAAGTTTCATCACTCAGAGGGGAAACTACAGCCATGAAAAATAAAAGCTACGGTATTATTAATATCCCATGTTTACCGTCTAGTCATGTTGTTTGGAGTCGGCTGCATATGGCGGCTTACTTTCATCTGGAGAGCATTCTTCATCTAGCCTGGAATTTCAACTGAATGTCACTGTAACAGGTCTCAGGCATGAGATCCCGCTACAGATAATAAAGTCCTGTTTTACACAGGGAGAAAGAATACACAGGAGATAAGTTCGTTTTTTCACAGGAGATAAGTTCGTTTTTTCACAGGAGATAAGTTTGTTTTTTCAATCAAGCCATTTTCCTTTTTTGGCTGTAGAGGAATTTCGCGTACTCTATACCCTAACGCTCCTCCATCTCCCCCTAGTGGTACACACTGGATAACATCGTTCCCATTGGAGGTATATGAAAAACTCAAATAAAATAAAAAACCAATACAAAAAAATAATAGCTTAGAAAAATCAAATCAAATTTCTTTATATAGCCCTTCGTACATCAGCTGATATCTCAAAGTGCTGTACAGAAACCCAGACTAAAACCCCAAACAGCAAGCAATGCAGGTGTAGAAGCACGGTGGCTAGGAAAAACTCCATAGAAAGGCCAAAACCTAGGAAGAAACCTAGAGAGGAACCAGGCTATGTGGGGTGGCCAGTCCTCTTCTGGCTGTGCTGGGTGGAGATTATAACAGAACATGGCCAAGATGTTCAAATGTTCATAAATGACCAGCATGGTCGTATAATAATAAGGCAGAACAGTTGAAACTGGAGCAGCAGCACGGTCAGATGGACTGGGGACAGCAAGGAGTCATCATGTCAGGTAGTCCTGGGGCATGGTCCTAGGGCTCAGGTCCTCCGAGAGAGAGGACCTGAGCCCCCGGGTGGAGATTATAACAGAACATGGCCAAGATGTTCAAATGTTCATAAATGACCAGCATGTTCAAATAAAAATATACGTAACTTTCTCAAAACACTAAATTGTGACCAAAATAAGGTGACATTCCTACATATTTACAACTTGTTAACTTTCTTCAACCTTCTAGGTTCTCTAGTACACAGGATTGTCTCCAACTTGTTCCTTCACAATGTATATTGTCTTTTCTCAGTATGACCGTAGTTTCCTATGACCTCCTCGCTCACTGCGATTCTGAACAAGCACTCTGTCTCCTGGGTGAAGTGCTACACCTCTCATTCATCATAGTACTTATTACTTCTCGAGCTGGATTGCTTACCATTCCTCAACGTAATGTTGTATGCCTCAGTCATTCGGGATGGCACATGTCTCGGTATATCCGCTCGATGAACTTGTCTCTACTTCTAATCATCAAGCCAAAAAACAGGTCCACTGGCAGGCATGGGTGGTGGCCATATAGTAGGTAAATCTCAGTAGCTTCGTGTCTGGTGACATTGTATGCATGCACGATATGGTCTTTGGGATATGGTCTTTCCACTTGCATTACTCCTTCTCTTCAAGCGTTCTTAGCATCTGCAACAGAGTCCTGTTGATCCTCTCAGCTGGATTTCCTTGGTGGTGGTACGGCAATGTTCTTGAAGGGCCTACTCCTGAAATCTGCTGGAGTTTCTTTAAGAGCTGGTTCCTGAACTGATCATGATGTAGTTTTCTAAGGGTATCCAAACCGAGGGATAAAATCATTGAAGATTTGTTCCGCTGTTGTCTTGCCAGACTTGTTCTTCATATGGTAAGGTTGAGCAAACCTGATGGTCAACAACAACCAAGATGTAGTCGCAATCACCTTGACTGGCTTCTAAGTGAAGGTTGTCAATACAGACGAGCTCTAGAGGTGAACTGGAGTTGATACTGCCCATGGGAGCTTTGACATGCGTGACAGGTTTCTTCTACTTGATGCATGGGCATCTCATTTTGACGTATTCATTGATTTTATTTTTCATGAATGGCTAGAAGAACCTCTCTCTAGCAAGGTTAAGTACTCGTTCTGTACCTACATAGCCTACACTTTGCAAGTGTTTCAACACTGTTTGTCTGTACTTTATAAGTATGTTACTGTTCGACAACGTTAGAATTGTACTTCCGGCGCAGACAGAGATGGCCGCCTCGCTTCGCGTTCCTAGGAAACTCACCATCAGTACGACCAAGAATATGACTTTCGCGAAGCGGATCTTGTGTTCTGCCTTACACCCAGGATAACGGAATGGATCCCAGCCGGCGACCCAAAAAAACAACTTCGTAAAAGGGGGAAACGAATCTTCTGGTCAGACTCCGGAGACGGGCACATCGTGCACCACTCCCTAGCATTCTCCTCGCCAATGTCCAGTCTCTTGACAACAAGGTTGATGAAATCCGAGCAAGGGTAGCATTCCAGAGGGACATCAGAGACTGTAACGTTCTTTCCTTCACGGAAACATGGCTCACTGGAGAGACGCTATCGGAGTCGGTGCAGCCAGCTGGTTTCTCCACGCATCGCGCCGACAGAAACAAACATCTTTCTGGTAAGAAGAGGGGCGGGGGCGTATGCTTCATGGTTAACGTGACGTGGTGTGGCCACAACAACATACAGGAACTCAAGTCCTTCAGTTCACCTGATTTAGAATTCCTCACAATCAAATGTCGACCGCATTATCTACCAAGGGAATTCTCTTCGAGCAGAGGGAACACCCCCCTATCCACATCGATGGAACAGTAGTGGAGAGGGTAGTAAGTTTTAAGTTCCTCGGCGTACACATCACAGACAAACTGAATTGGTCCACCCACACAGACAGCATCGTGAAGAAGGCGCAGCAGCGCCTCTTCAACCTCAGTAGGCTGAAGAAATTCGGCTTGTCACCAAAAGCACTCACAAACTTCTACAGATGCACAATCGAGAGCATCCTGTCAGGCTGTATCACCGCCTGGTACGGCAACTGCTCCGCCCACAACCGTAAGGCTCTCCAGAGGGTAGTGAGGTCTGCACAACGCATCACCGGGGGCAAACTACCTGCCCTCCAGGACACCTACACCACCCATTGTCACAGGAAGGCCATAAAGATCATCAAGGACAACAACCACCCGAGCCACTGCCAGTTCACCCCGCTATCATCCAGAAGGCGAGGTCAGTACAGGTGTGCATCAAAGCTGGGACCGAGAGACTGAAAAACAGCTTCTATCTCAAGGCCATTAGACTGTTAAACAGCCACCACTAATATTGAGTGGCTGCTGCCAACACACTGACTCAACTCCAGCCACTTTAATAATGGGAATTGATGGGAAATGATGGGAAATATATCACTAGCCACTTTAAACAATGCTACCTAATATAATGTTTACATACCCTACATTATTCATCTCATATGTATACGTATATACTGTACTCTATATCATCTACTGCATCTTTATGTAATACATGTATCACTAGCCACTTTAACTATGCCACTTTGTTTACATACTCATCTCATATGTATATACTGCACTCAATACCATCTACTGTATCTTGCCTATGCCGCTCTGTACCATCACTCATTCATATATCTTTATGTACATATTCTTTATCCCCTTACACTTGTGTCTATAAGGTAGTAGTTTTGGAATTGTTAGCTAGATTACTTGTTGGTTATTACTGCATTGTCGGAACTAGAAGCACAAGCATTTCGCTACACTCACATTAACATCTGCTAACCATGTGTATGTGACAAATGCAATTTGATTTGATTTGATTTGACAAGTTGTCATCTGACTTGTTTTTCTATACAAGAGTCCATCTTCCAGGTTTAACTTGCTCCACTCATGCAACAGTTTTCTTATGATTCCACATACAGCTTGTCTCATGGCTCAGGATACTATTTGACTCTTTCAGATGGATGACTTCGCCGATGGCCTTGTCCTAGTATCCTAGTGGTTAGTGCGTTGGGCCAGTAACCAAAAGGTTGCTGGATCAAATCCCAGAGCTAGGTAAAAATCTGTCATTCTGTCCCTGAGTGAGGCAGTTAACCCACTGTTCCCCTGGCACTGAAGATGTGACTGTCAATTAAGGCAGCCCCTTGCACTTCTCTGATTCAGAGGGGATGGGTTAAATGCGGAAAACACATTTCAGTTGTACAACTGACTAGGTATCCCCCTTCCTCTTTGTGCTCTTATTAGCTCATCATGGCCAATGGTCAATAGAAGTCCATAGGTGTTTTGGTTGGTGTCCTGTAAAAGTTTGTTTAAGGCGGTGATCCATGCAACATTTTTCTGCTGTGTTGATTGGCTTCCTGGCCATGTGGCACAGACCACATTCAGCTATATATCTGTTAATTACATAAGTGATAATTATATACAGTGGCAAGAAAACGTATGTGAACCCTTTGGAATTACCTGGATTTCTGCATAAATTGGTCATCAAATTTGATCTGATCTTCACCTAAGGCACAACAATAGACAAACATAGTGTGCTGAACCCCTAGGCTAATGACCTCCAAAAATCATATTGAAGTCAGGAGTCAATCAAAGAGACAATATTGGAAATGTTGATTAGAGCTGCCTTGCCCTATAAAATAATTCACAAAATTTGAGTTTGGTATTCACAAGAAGCATTACCTGATGTGAACCATACCTCGAACAAAAGAGATCTCAGAAGACCTAAGATTAAGAATTGTTGACTTTCATAAAGCTGGAAAAGGTTACAAAAGTATCTCTAATATCCTTGATGTGCATCAGTCCACGGTAAGACAAATTGTGTATAATAGGGAATGTTCAGTACTGTTACTACTCTCCCTAGGAGTGGTCTTCCTGCAAAGATGACCGCACAGAATGCTCAGTGAGTTTAAGAAGACTCCGAGAGTGTCAGTTAAAGACTTACAGAAATCTCTGGAACATGCTAACATCTCTGTTGACGAGTCTACGATACGTAAAACACTAAACAAGAATGGTGTTCATGGGAGGACACCACCAAAGAAGCCACTGCAGTCCACAAAAAACATTGCTGCACGTCTGAAGTTTGCAAAAGTGCACTTGGATGTTCCACAGCGCTACTGTCAACACAGCTACAGTTGAGTTGTTTGGAAGGAACACACAACACTATGTGTGGAGAAAAAAAGGCACAGCACACCAAGATCAAAACCTCATCTCAACTGAAAAGTATGGTGGAGGGAGCATCATGGTTTGGGGCTGCATTGCTGCCTCATGGCCTGGACAGCTTGCTATTGTCGACGGAAAAATGAATTCACAAGTTTATCAAGACATTTTGCAGGAGAATGTCCCCCATCTGAAGCTCAAAAGAAGTAGGGTGATGCAACAGGACAACCCAAAACACAGAAGTAAATCATCAACAGAATGGCTTCGACAGAAGAAAATACGCCTTCTGGTGTGTCCCAGTCAGAGTCCTGACCTCAACCCGATTGAGATGCTGTGGCATGACCTTAAGAGATGAGTTCACAACAGACATCCCATGAATGTTGCTGAACTGAAACAGTTTTGTAAAGAGGAATGGGCAAAATTCCTCCTGACCGTTGTGCAGGTCTGATCTGCAACTACAGAAAATGTTTGGTTTAGGTTATTGCTGCCAAAGGAGGGTCAATCAGTTATTAAATTCAAGGGTTCCCATACTTTTCCCACCCTGCACTGTGAATGTTTACACAGTGTGTTCAATAAAGACATGAAAACGTATAGTTGTTTGTGTGTTATTAGTTTAAGCTGACTGTGTTTGTCTGTTGTTGTGACCTAGATGAAGATCAGATCAAATTGTATGACCAATTTATGCGGATATCCAGGTTTTTCCAAAGGGTTCACAAACTTTTTCTTGCCACTGTACATGTTACTGTCAAGAGGTAGACACGACAGCATGTCTCCTTCGATGTTGATCTTTCTAGTTCTATATTTTAACCTTTGACATTCCCTCTGTAGGATTTGACTGGCAGTATTTCAATTGCGTTTTTCACCTGGAGCAACTAATACATTGGTTTTGCTGTCCTGAATGTAGCTTCTGTAGTACCTCAGAAACCTGAGTCATTTTCAGACATCACCGATGGTCTGAGCTGTTTTTTTCCCTTCAGTGTCATGATCATGTCCAGGTTTTTGGGATCATTCCTGAAAACGTCTGCTGATACGAGTCGTCCAATATATCTGACCTCACACTTGACCAGCTCACATTTTGTTGGTCTCAGTTTTACTCCATGTTTCTGAAGGGCTTTGAGGACCATCCTGAGTCCCTCAATGTGAAAAGTAGTGTAGCACAGTATGTCGTCGAGGTATGGGATACAACATTTGTCATGTAGCGTGTCCAGCATCTCCTCCTTGCTCCTCTGGAATGTGGCAGGTGCATTCAACAGCCCAAAAGGGATTCTGACCCACTCGTAGAGCCTCCAGAGAGTGATGAATGCCGTCAGATGTCTCGACCCTTTGGCTATGAACCCCTAGTGATACACCTTATTTTGATCCAGGATGGTAAACCAGCTGTAGCCACCCGGGGTATCTGTCGGGTCTTGGATCCACGGCAGTGGATGTCTATCGAGGACAGTCTTCTGGTTGAGCTGTCTGTAGTCTACACATATCCTCAGCGACCCATTGTTCTTTTGGACACATACCACTGGAGCGGAGTACAGTGACAATGAGTTAAGTATCCATACTTTCGCTAACATATTTTGAATGTGCTCCTAAACTGCTTGATAAAGAGGTTTTGGCACTGATGAAAATGTTCTCTGGACAAAAACGTCATCTCTGAGACTGTGAGACATCTGCAGGCTTGGGATGCAGCCGATATCATTGTTGTCGCGCGCGAGGTGACTGCTTCCTCATACAATATTTTTCTTGACTATTTGTTGTTGTGTCTCTTCCAGGTGGCTTATGTTGACTGGAGGGTGCGATAGTGACACTGCATCACCATTTGAGCTAGGTGAGTTCATACTGTTAAAACCTGTATGGGAAAGGCGTGCCGCTAGCGGGACACCTTGACAACATCCGGTGAAATTGCGCCAAATTCAAATTAAATTACTATAAATATTTAACATTCATGAAAATACAAGTTTAATACATCAAAATAAAGCTGTGTCAGATTTCAAAAAGGCTTTACGGCGAAAGCAAACCATGAGATTAACTGAGGATAGCGCCTTGCATATCAACACATGAAAAACATATTTCAACCAGGCAGGTGCAACACGAAAGTCAGAAATAGCGATATAAAAAATGCCTTACCTTTGATGATCTTCTTCTGTTGGCACTCCAAAAGGTCCCAGTTACATCACAAATGGGCCTTTTGTTCGATAATGTCCTTCCTTATATCTATAAAAACTCAGTTTAGCTGGTGCGCTTCAGTCAATAATCCATACAGTTTCCCTCCCTCAAAATGCATACAAAATTAATCCCAAACGTTACTAATAAACTTTTCCAAACAAGTCAAACAACGTTTATAATCAAACCTTAGGTATCCGAATATGCAAATAAACAATCAAATTTAAAACGGAGAATAGTATGTTCATTACCGGAGATAAATAAGAAAGAACATGCTTTCATCCACCCTCTTGGAAACACTACAGCCAAAATGGGAGCCACCTAGAAAAACTACAATTTCTGGGTCATTTTTCCAAAAACCAGCCTGAAACTCTTTCTAAAGACTGTTGACATCTAGTGGAAGCCCTAGGAACTGCAATTTGGGAGGACGTGTGCTTATAATTATAGTACTAGCCATTGAAACAGCGGTAAAGTGAATCTTTTTTTTTGGGGGGGGGGGGGGGGGGGTTTGTCCTCTGGGTTTCGCCTGCCATATCAGTTCTGTTATACTCACATACATCATTTTAACTGTTTTAGAAACGTTAGAGTGTTTTCTATCTAAATCTACCAATTATATGCAAAATCTAGCTTCTGGGCCTGAGTGACAGGCAGTTTACTTTGGGCACGCTTTTTATCCGGATGTGAAAATACTGCCCCCTACCCAAAGAATTAACCTTCACACTGGCTTTAGGTTTCACTTGTTGCTCTGTCTCAACTATTTTGGCTATTGGCTGGATTCTACCAAAGGCTGTTCTTCTTGGCAGAGTTATGTCATGCTGGTTGTGGTTTCCTGTACATAAGGGACCTGTACATAAGGTTTTGTGGCCTTTTGGATCTCTACTAAGCCCTCCCCAACATCTAGTTGTTATAGCTGCATGTGGTTTTTATTTGGCTCAAACAGCACACAGGGTTCTGACTGGTAAAAGCTGGGTGAAACTCTACACTTAACCTGGGCTACTTGGCCTGGGGGGGATAACTATGCTCTGTGATCCGACTCTCATGAGGCCATCTTCCGTGCTGGCTTGGTCTGTGTTGGCTTTGTGGATCTGGACAAAGTTTACAATGGCTTTGGCATGGTCATCTTGGATTTCCATGGCCCCACTGAGCAAGCTAACTATGTTCGACAAGACTCCCCCTGTTTGTCCTTTAACTAGCTGCTCTATCACATTAAACCCAAACAAGGGTCTCAAGCGTCGGCTGACTAACTAGGAATGGGACGTGAATGTATAGATCAGGGTTGTCGTTCCCAGGTAAGTTGACAGTAACTTCAACTCAGCTATCGAAGGCTATGGTACAGTATCTCCATTCACAACATCAAGACGTCCGTTGGCTCCCATAAGCTCAGTGAGCAACCTCACATTTTGACCAGGTATGTATTTTTCCTTCCAGGCATGATCTAAGATGCTCACTTGGGCTGTTGAATCAAGTAAGACACTTGCAGCCAAGCCATTCATATTACATCTGAGCAAGCATTTCTTTCCCACAAGCTGGGCTACTTTGGGGGGTACCGATGCCTGTGGCCAGCTGGCCTTGTGAGTGTACCTTGGGAGAAGCTGTCTCGGCGGGAAAAATATTGTGAGTCCGTACTGCGATTTACACTTTGAGGTTTCAACCCTGTGTAACCATTGGGTTGTGACTGTAACTGTGGCCTGATCACTGGTTGTCCCTGTGCAGTGAGCGGTTCCCATTTCCCGAGCACTTTAATCTCTTTAGACAGCCTACTGCTTTATTTACTTCCTCACCACAGAAGAACAGTGGCTACAGTTCGGTACACCATGTTCAACACATCTGATTTGTCTCTTCTGGGCCCAGATGGTTGACTTGTAGAACACTGGCACGTATGTTCTGGTTGTTTTGACTCAGTCAGGCAGCTTATCATGCTGGTTAAAGCATCAAACTGCACAATGAGCTGTTGTATGGTCTTACATGTGTGTTTACGGTCAGTGACCTCCTCAGCTTTGATACAGTCCCTCTTACTATGGCTATCACCAAGCTCTTGTCTCTAGTTATTTTCATCACATGCCTTAGTATTACTTCGTCAGACACATTGCTGTGAGAGAGGAGGGGTCTCAACTCCCGGCAACATGGCTCTGTTTGTGTCCAAGCCCCTGGTACAAGACCCTGGTACAAGGTATGTAAGAAGGCATCTTGCACTGTCTTTACATCATATCGTATGTCTGTGTTGGCTTATTTTGGTATGAACAGAACTTTCTGTTTCAGCCCTATCATCCTGTTCACTTTCCTTAGCACACATAAGGTCTTGGAATATATTGGTACTTTTCTTTTCCCCTTGGTGACTCTGGAGAAACCCTTTTAGCTCTGCTATTGTCATGTCATCTTGTTCATAAGCACATCCTTGAAGTTGTCAGGCTTTATGATCCACGGTACACTTCTGACTATCTCATTCACTGCAGTTCTCTACAATCCCTTCTTCTACTCTGTCTGACGCTTGGTCGCCTATTTAAGCCCCATGAATCTTGAATTCATGAGAGATCTGACTTGTCTAGAGTGTGGTGCACGCTCAGAGTGACGGCTACTGTGTGGTTGGTTATCATGTGCAGTGCTTTTATTCTCAGCTGTGGGTGGGATATGGGAGTTTCCTACCTAGCTCCTCATGGCTACAAAGCATTCTTTGGTACAGTATCAGTATATGATGTGTCATTGGCTACATCATTTACACCAGCTGCACTATGCTCTTGGCTATCAGGTGAAAGTACAAGACTTAGACGATGACTCTGTATAGCTACATCTATTGCATCTTTCAAAACCAGCAGTTTGACCATTCCCCCATCATCAGAATCAAGCAAGGTCTTACTGTACATGAAAGCATGGATATGCTCAAAACAACCCTCTTCGTCACCCTTCTGAAATTCTGACCTGTCTATGTCTGGTACCGGGCCGACAGTCTTGGCGATCTGATAGGCAGCACCCGCTGTTAGCGAGTGCAGATTCTTCCTGATGTCCAACACTAAGCTCTTCCTTTCACTGTCCGACAAGGCCTCTCTTTATCCCTCAGACAGGTCATACAGCTACACATGTCACACAGTCCTGGATGGCTGAACCACTGGATCAGCGTCATCCAACGGGTTAAGCCGTTCCCGGACGAGTCCCCAAGAATCTGTAACAGGTCTCAGGCATGAGATCCCGCCACAGATAATAAACTCCTGTTTTACACAGGGTGAAAGAAGTCACAGGAGATGAGTTCATTTTTCAGTCAGGCTGTTTACTATTTTGGGCTGTAGCGGAATTTCCCGTACTCTATACCTTAACACTCCCGCAGCTCTCCCTAGTGGTACACAGTAGATAAAAACATTTTCGCATTGGAGCTTTATGAAAAACTTTTAAGAAACAAAAAAACAATACAAACAGATAATAGCTGAGAACAGAATATTTTTGTCAAAACACCAAATTGTGACCAACATCTGTGTCCTTCACATCACTCTGTATCATAATTCAGTGTGGATTCCAGGTTATTCTTTTACAACTATACGTTCACAAGTTGTCACGTTCTGACCTTTATTTCCTTTGTTTTGTCATTATTTAGTATGGTCAGGGCGTGAGTTGGGGTGGGCGGTCTGTTTGTGTTTCTATGTTTTTTCTATTTCTGTGTTTGGCCTGATATGGTTCTCAATCAGAGGCAGCTGTTTATCGTTGTCCCTGATTGAGAACCATATTTAGGTAGCCTGGGTTTCACTGTTGGTTTGTGGGTGTTTGTTTCCGTGTGAGTGTTTGTTGCCACACAGTACTGTTTCGTTTTGGTTATGTCACATCATCGTTTATTGTTTTTGTATTTCATAGCGTTCAGTGCTTTTCTTTTAAAAATCGCCATGAACACTTACCACGCCGCATCTTGGTCTGATCCTTACTCCTCTTCAGACGAAGAGGAGGAAACCTGCCGTTACACAAGTGTTGCAAAACATTTAGACAGTATTGCCTTGCGTTTACCAACATGTAAGGATCTGTTGTTATAAAGTACCACTGCCTGTCTGTCTGCCTGCATATGTCCGCATGTGATCTGAACCCTTGTGCATGTGTGGGTGTGGTGGTCCACGTGCTGAGCTCGAACTCGTACGTCTGTTCCTTAAATTTGGTTCTTATAATAGTTCCACACTGTACAGTGATGATGATGATGACTCACACATCCCGTACTGAACCAGGCCGCCACACCATCCTAGAGACAGCCCTGTGAGGGGCCCATATAAACAGAGTGATTTACCTCCCTGTTATTCCAGCACCAGCAGCTGGAGGAGTGTGTGGAGAACACACACACTCACATGGAAGTCAAATCAAATACAATTTTATTGGTCACGTACACATATTTTGCACTGAAAATGCTTATATTCCTATCTCCAACAGTGCCGTAATACCTAACAATACACACAAATCCCCCAAAATAAAAAGACTAAAATTAAGAAATATCAGAACAAGTAATGTCAGAGTCCGGAATTTATCTATCTGTGCATAGTCACTTTACCCCTACCTAAATGTACAAATGACCTACATTTCCTCAAGTAACATGTACCCCCGCACATTGACTTGGCACCGATACCTCCTGTATATAGCCTCGTTATTGTTATTTTATTGTGTTACTTTTTTAAAACTTTAGTTTGTTTAGTAAATATTTTCTTAACTCTATTTTCTTGAAATTGCATGGTTGGTTAAGGGTTTGTAAGTAAGCATTTCATAGTAAGGTATTCGGTGCATGTGACAAATATGATTTGATTTGATCTGAGCTATCTATCAATAAATCTATCTATCTAGCGATCTATCTATACATACGTATACAGCGCCTTCAGAAAAATGTCATACTCCTTGACTTATTCCACATTTTGTTATGTTACATGGAATAAATCTATTTTTTTCTCTCTCATCTACACATAATACCCCATAATGACAAAGTGAAAATGTGTTGAGACATTTTTGCTAATTTATTAACAATTAAATTGTCACGTACACTCCTTCTCCGGCCTCTAGGTCATCAGGCTTCTGTTTATACCACATACCTGTCACCATCGTCTGGCGCACTAGCGCCTCATGACACTCACCTGGACTTCATCACCTCCCTGATTATCTCCCTATATCTGTCACTCCCCTTGGTCCTTTCCTTAGGTGTTATTGACTCTATTTCATGTCGGTGCATTGCTTGTGTTTCGTGTTTATTGTTTTGTATTATTTATTAAAACACTCACTCCCTGTACTTGATCCCCGACTCTCAGCGCACTCGTTACATAAATATCGTATTTACACAAGTATTCACACCCCTGACAGAATGCATGTTATAATCCCCTTAGGCACCGAATACAGTTGTGAGTCTTTCTGGGTGAGCCTCATGGTGAACTCCCTGAGCGGTTTCCTTCCTCTCCGCCAACTGAGGTAGGAAGGGTGCCTCTATCTTTGTAGTGACTACACCATCCAAAGTGTTATTAATAACTATACCATGCTCAAAGGGATATTCTATATCAGATTTTTTTATTTGACATATTTACCAATATCTACCCCTCTTTGAGAGGCATTGGAAAACCTCCCTGGTCTTTGGTTGAATGTGGTTGAATGTGTTTGAAATGCACTACTCAACTGAGGGAACTTACAGATAATTCTGTGTGTGGGCTACAGAGATTAAGAAGCCATTGAAAAACCATGTTAAATACTATTATTGCACACATGCAACTTATTATGTGACTTGTTAAACACATTTTTAATCCTGAACTTATTTAGGCTTGCCATAACAAAGGGCTTGAATACTTATTGACTCAAGACATTTCAACTTTCATTTTTAATTAATTTGTAGAATCACAATTCTGTTTTGACATTATGGGATATTGTGTGTGACACAAAATCTCAATTAAAAACATTTTAAATTCAGGCATTAACAAGAAAATGTGTAAAAAGTCAAGGGGTGTGAATACTTTCTAGGGGCACTGAATGGACAGTATATGAATAGAAAAGGTGTGTACAGCAATAGTTATTTAGGACGAGCCTTGACTATAATACATGAAGTTGGCAAAATAGTTTTAAAACATGATTAAAGTGACTGACCAGTGTTCATTGACTATGTACATCGGGCAGCAGTCTCTAAGTAGCAGGGTAGAGTACCTGGGTGGTAGCCCCTAGTAACAGTGACTAAGTTTCAGGCCTGGGTACTGGACGGAGGCTATAGTGGTGACTATTTAATAGTCTGATGGCCCGGAGAGAGCTGTTTTTCAATCTTAGTCCCAGCTTTGATGCGCCTCTACTGTCTCCATCTTCTAGATTGTAGCGTGGTGAATAGTCCATTGCTCGGGGGATGAAGCCACAACGTCTGTGTGAATAGACCATTTCAGTTTTTCAGTGATGTGCACACCGTGGAACTTCAAGCTTTTGACCCGTCACTTTCTAAGGTCTTTGAAAGCCAAGTTAACAAACAGATTACTGACCATTTCGAATCCCACCATACCTTCTCCGCTATGCAATCTGGTTTCAGAGCTGGTCATGGGTGCACCTCAGCCATGCTCAAGGTTCTAAACGACATCATAACCGCCATCGATAAGAGACATTACTGTGAGGCCATATTCATCGACCTGGCCAAGGCTTTCGGCTCTGTCAATCACAACATTCTTATTGGCAGACTCGACAGCCTTGGTTTTTCAAATGATTGCCTTGCCTGGTTTACCAACTACTTCTCTGATAGAGTTCAGAGTTCGGAGGGCCTGTTGTCTGGACCTCTGACAGTCTCTATGGGTGTGCCACAGGGTTCAATTCTCAGGCCGACTCTCTTTGCTGTATACATCAATGATGTTGCTCTTGCTGCTGGTGATTCTCTGATCCACCTCTACGCAGACAACACCATTCTGTATACTTCTGGCCCCTCCTTGGACACTGTGTTAACTGACCTCCAGACGAGCTTCAATGCCATACAACTCTCCTTCCGTGGCCTCCAACTGCTCTTAAACGCAAGTAAAACTAAATGCATGCTTTTCAATCGATCGCTGCCCGCACCTGCTCGCCCGTCCAGCATCACTACTCTGGATGGCTCTGACTTAGAATACGTGGACAACTACAAATACCTGGGTGTCTGGTTAGATTGTAAACTCTCCTTCCAGACTCACATTAAGCATTTCCAATCCAAAATTAAATCTAGAATCGGCTTCCTATATTGCAACAAAGCTTCCTTCACTCATGCTGCCAAACATACCCTCGTAAAACTGACCCTCCTACCGATCCTCGACTTCGCTGATGTCATCTATAAAATAAAATAGCCTCCAACACTCTACTCAACAAACTGGATGCAGTCTATCACAGTGCCATCCGTTTTGTCACCAAAGCCGCATACACTACCCACCATTGTCACGATTTACTAGGAGTGGTGGGTGGAATCAGGTGGAGAGAGCAGGGTTCAGTAGATTGTCAATTTATTCTCCGGCGCAAAAAAACGGTCACGCCAACACACAGGGCGCATACAATAGACCAGCCCAAACACAGGACCAAAATAGTCCGGAGAATAACCACACAAAAACCACCATACAACAGAGTAACAAAAACAATCCCGCACAAAACAAGGGCCGGACAACCTACTATATATAAGGACGCTAATTAAACAAAAATACACACAGGTGAAACTAATAAGACAAAACCAACAGACAAACGAAAAAGGGATCGGTAGTGGCTAGTAGGACGGTGACGACGACCGCCGAGCACCACCCGAACAGGCAGGGGAGCCAACTTCGGCGGAAGTTGTGACAACCATTGCGACCTGTAAGCTCTCGTTGGTTGGCCCTCGCTTCATACTCCCGCTAACCTTAGTGAATCCTGAACGGCTTTCCAGGTGTCCTTGGAGCGCTGTACCCATTTCTCCACCGCAGGAGCCTCGGTCTGGCTCTGATGCCATGGGGCCAGGACCGGCTGGTAACCTAACACACACTCAAAAGGGGACAAGTTAGTTGAGGAGTGGCGTAGGGAGTTCTGAGCGAGTTCAGCCCAAGGAACATACCTTGCCCACTCACCAGGCCGGTCCCGGCAATAGGACCGCAGAAACCTGCCCACATCCTGGTTTACGCGCTCCACCTGCCCATTACTCTCGGGGTGAAAACCTGAGGTTAAACTGACGAGACCCCCAGTCTCTCCATAAACGCCCTCCACACTCTGGACGTGAATTGGGGACCCCGATCAGAAACTATGTCCTCAGGCACCCCATAGTGCCGGAAGACATGGGTAAACAAGGCCTCCGCAGTCTGCAGGGCCGTAGGGAGACCGGGCAACGGGATGAGACGACAGGACTTAGAAAACCGATCCACAACGACCAGGATCGTAGTACTTCCCTGGGACGGGGGAAGGTCGGTAAGAAAGTCCACCGATAAGTGTGTCCACGGCCGTTGTGGAACGGGGAGGGGTTGTAACATCCCTCTAGGCAGGTGCCGAGGAGCCTTGCTCTGAGCACATACTGAGCAGGAGGAGACATAAAATCTCACATCTTTAGCCAGCGTGGGCCACCAGTATCTCCCTCTAAGACTCCGCACTGTCCTCTCGATGCCAGGATGACCCGAGGAGGGGAGAGTGTGAGCCCACCGGATCAGCTTATCCCGGACCCCCCTCGGCACGTACTGAGTCCCCACTAGACAGTTATGGGGGGCCGGCTCTAACCGTGAGGCCTCCTCTATCTCAGCGTCCACCTCCCATACCACCGGTGCCACGAGACATGACGGTGGAATGATGGGAGTTGGCTCAACGGACTGCTCCTCGGTATCATAGAGGCGGGACAGCGAGTCGGCTTTGGTGTTTTGGGAGCCTGGCCGGTAGGAGATGGTAAACCGAAACCTGGTAAAAAACATGGCCCATCTAGCCTGACGTGGATTTAGTCTCCTCGCTGCCCGGATATACTCGAGATTACGATGGTCAGTCCAGATGAGAAAAGGGTGTTTCGCCCCCTCAAGCCAATGTCTCCACACCTTCAGAGCCTTGACTACAGCTAACAACTCCCGGTCCCACACGTCATAGTTTCGCTCCACTGGACTGAGCTTGCTCGAAAAGAAAGCACACGGGCGGAGCTTGGGTGGCACGCCCGAGCACTGGGACAGCACGGCCCCGACCCCCGCCTCGGACACATCCACCTCCACTATGAACGCTAAAGAGTGGTCCGGATGCGCCAACACGGGCGCATTGGTGAACAGCTCTTTCAAACGACTGAAAGCTCTGCCCGCCTCTGCTGACCAACACAAGCGCACCGGTCCTCCCTTCAGCAGTGAGGTGATGGGAGCAGCCACCTGACCAAAACCCCGGATAAACCTCCGGTAGTAATTGGCAAACCCTAAAAATTGGCAAACCCTAAACTGCCAATTACGCACGGCTGTAACGCGGTCATCCTCCATCACCACCCCGGAGGTGGAAATACGATACCCCAGGAAGGAAACAGACTGTTTGAAAAACTCACATTTCTCCGCCTTGCAATACAGGTCATGCTCCAGCAGTCGCCCAAGTACCTTACGGACCAGAGACACATGCGCCGCAGAATAGATCAAGATATCATCGATGTACACTACCACTCCCTGCCCGAGCAGGTCTCGGAGAATCTCATCTACGAAGGTTTGGAAGACGGCTGGAGCATTCTTCAACCCATATGGCATGACGCGGTACTCATAATGACCAGATGTAGTACTAAATGCAGTTTTCCACTCATCTTCTCCCCGGATACGCACCAGATTATACGCGCTCCTCAGGTCCAGTTTTGTGAAGAAGCGCGCCCCGTGAAATGATTCCACCGCCGTAGCGATGAGAGATAGTGGGTAACTAAACCCCACTGTGATGGAATTTAGACCTCTATAATCAATGCACGGACGCAGACCTCCATCCTTCTTCTTCACAAAAAAGTAGCTCGAGGAGACGGGTGATGCGGAGGGCCGAATGTACTCCTGTCCCAGCGATTCAGCAACATATGTTTCCATCGCTACCGTCTCCTCCTGGGACAATGGATACACGTGACTCCTAGGAAGTGCAGCGTTCTCCAGAAGGTTTATCGCGCAGTCCTCTCGACGATGGGGTGGTAATTGGGTCGCCCTCTTTTTACCGAAGGCGATAGCCAAATCGGCATATTCAGAGGGAATGCGCACGGTGGAAACCTGGTCTGGACTCTCCACCGTAGTCGCACCAACGGCAACTCCTATACACCTACCTGAACACTCCTCTGACCACCCCTTAAGAGCCCCCTGTCGCCAGGAAATCACCGGGTTGTGTTGAGCTAGCCAGGGAATTCCCAACACCACTGGAAACGCAGGTGAATCTATAAGGAACAGACTAATCTGCTCCTTATGATCCCCCTGCGTTACCATGTCCAGCGGCACCGTAGCCTCCCTAACTACTCCTGACCCTAATGGTCGGCTATCTAAGGAGTGCACGGGGAAAGGTAGGTCTAACGACACCAGGGGAATCCCTAGCCTTAACGCGCCTTATGCTGTAGAGAGAGAAAAAAAACAGGGAAAGAAGTCAACACATACATATGACTGACAGGAAGCTCTGGGTGAGTCTGATGCTTACTCACCTGGGGTGATCGAGTAGTGCTCCGCCTGCCCTCCCGACTCCCAGACGAGTTCCTCCAGCACCGGTCGGCCGTGTGCCCTCGGCGACCACAACTGGTGCAGGAGGACACTCCTCCTCCGGTCCCCCTCGAAGCCGCCCCTCCTAATTCCATAGGGATAGAGGCAGGAGGGCTGGGAAGTGGAAACGACAGGACCTGATCCGAACGCCCACGGGCAGCCAGCAGGTTGTCGAGATGGATAGCCAAGTCAATGAGTTCATCCAGGGTGACATGCCAGCTCCCTATGGACGTCCTCCCTGAGACTGCATCGGAAATGATCTATCAAGGCCCTGTCTCCAGAGCAAAGTCCTGTACGCTCCTCGTCTCCTGACGCAGGTGGAACAGCCGTTCCCCCGCCGCCCGACCCTCTGGTGGATGGTCAAACACAGCTCGGAATCGGCGGGTGAACTCTGGGTAATTATCCCTCGCCGAGTCCAGACCATTCCACATTGCGTTGGCCCACTCGAGGGCTCGCCCAGTCAAGCAGGAGACGAGGGCGCTCACGCTCTCCTCTCCGGAGGGAGCAGGACGCACGGTAGCCAGGTATAGTTCCAGTTGGAACCCAGCCACCGTTCTGTCATACTCCCGTGGGAGCGTCAGCCGAAGAGCCCTGGAGCCAGATGTGATGGAGAGGATGGAACAGGAACAGGAGGTGCTGAAGGAGGGGGTGCTGGAGATGAGGTGGGAAGGCCACTCCTCTCCCATTGATCCATCCTCTCCATCATTTTGTCCATGACCGAACCAATCCTGTGAAGCATGCTGGTGTGATGGAGGACCCTCTCCTCCATCGATGGGAGAGGAGACGCGGCTGCTCTTGCTGATTCCATTGTTCCAGTGGTGCGGGATTCTGTCACGATTTACTAGGAGTGGTGGGTGGAATCAGAGCAGGGTTCAGTAGATTGTCAATTTATTCTCCGGCGCACAAAAACGGTCACGCCAACGCACAGGGCGCATACAATAGACCAGCCCAAACACAGGACCAAAATAGTCCGGAGAATAACCATACGAAAACCTCCATACAACAGAGTAACAAAAACAATCCCGCACAAAACAAGGGCGGGACAACCTACTATATATATAAGGACGCTAATTAAACTAAAATACACACAGGTGAAACTAATAAGACAAAACCAACAGACAAACGAAAAAGGGATCGGTAGTGGCTAGTAGGACGGTGACGACGACCGCCGAGCACCACCCGAACAGGCAGGGGAGCCAACTTCGGCGGAAGTTGTGACAACCATTGCGACCTGTAAGCTCTCGTTGGTTGGCCCTCGCTTCATACTCGTCGCCAAACCCACTGGCTACAGGTTATCTACAAGTCTCTGCTAGGTAAAGCTCTGCCTTATCTCAGCTTACTGGTTACCATAGCAGCACCCACTCGTAGCACACACTCCAGCAGGTATATCTCACTGGTCACCCCCAAAGCAAATTCCTCCTTTGGTCGTCTTTCCTTCCAGTTCTCTGCTGCCCATGACTGGAACGAATTGCAAAAATCTCTGAAGCTGGAGACTCACATCTCCCTCACTAGCTTTAAGCACCAGCTGTCAGAGCAGTTTACAGATCACTGCACCTGTACTTAGCCTATCTGAAACAGCCCATCTATCTACTTACCTCATCCCCATACTGGTATTTATTTATTTTGCTCCTTTGCACCCCAGTATCTCTACCTGCACATTAATCTTCTGCCGATCTACCATTCCAGTGTTTAATTGCTATATTGTAATTACTTCGCCACCATGGCCTATTTATTTCCTTAACTTACTTCATTTGCACTCACTATATATATACTTTTTGTTTTCTTTTGTTCTACTGTATTATTGACTCAGTTTTGTTTATTCCATGTGAAACTCTGTGTTGTTGTATGTGTCGAATTGCTACGCTTTATCTTGGCCAGGTCGCAGTTGCAAATGAGAACTTGTACACAACTAGCCTACCTGGTTAAATAAAGGTGAAATAAATTAAATACATTTAAAAACTTTAAACTTTTGACCCTCCAGTGCGGGACCAAGCCACAATGTCTGTGTGAGTAGACCATTTCAGTTTGTCAGTGATGTGCACGCCGAGGAACATTACGTTTTTGACCCTCCACTGCGGCCCCTTCAATGTGGACGGGGACGTCTTCTCTCTGCTGTCTCCTGAAGTCCACAATCGTTTTATTAATGTTGAGGGAGTGGTTATTTTCCTGGTACCACTCCACCAGGGCCCTTACTTCCTCCCTGTTGTAGGCTCTCATCATCTTTGGTAATCAGGCCTACCACTGTAGTGTCGTCAGCAATCTTGATGATTGAGTTGGAGATGTGCTTGGCCACACAGTCATGGGTAAACAGGGAGTACAGGAGGGGGCTGAGCACGCACCCTAATGGGGCCCCCGTGTTTAGGATCAGTGTGGCGGATGTGTTGTTGCCTACCTTCACCACCCGGGGTCGGCCTGTCGGGAAGTTCAGGCCCTGAGCTTAGTGATGAGCTTGGCGGGCACTATAGTGTTGAAAGCTGAGCTGTAGTCGATGAAATGCATTCTTACATAGGTATTCCTCTTGTCCAGATGGGATAGGGCAGTGTGCAGTGCGATGGTGATTGCGTCATCCGTGGATCTGTTGGGGTAGTATGCAAATTGTAGTGGGTCTAGTAATGTGAAGGTGATATGATCCTTAACTAGTCGCTCAAAGCTCTTCATGATGACAGAAGTGAGTGCTATTTGTCGAAAGTAATTTACTTCAGTTGCCTTCGTTTCTTGGGTACAGGCACAATGGTGGACATCTTGAAGCACGTGGGGACAACAGACTGGGATAGAGAGAGATTGAATATGTCCGTAAACACTCCAGCCAGCTGGCCTGCACATGCTCTAAGGACAAGGCTAGGAATGCCATCTGGGCCGGCAGCCTTTGCGAGGGTTAACATGTATGCACACACACACACACATTTTGCATGGTGTTATGCTTGAAGCTGTTATCAGGCTGCATCTGTTTCCTGCTGCTTAAGCTGGGTGACAGACTCCATTGAGTTACACATGAGAAACATGGTTGCTGCATTTAGCTAGTTATTAGCATGCACCTCTATGGGTGAGTCATGGAGATAGCGATGCTCTTCTGATGACCCCAACTATCATTTCTCTGTAGACCTATCCAAATAACACACAAACAAACTACAGGCCTGCAACCAGCAGCGTATCATAGCTCTAGCTATGTACCTCTACCTTGATTTCTACTGTTAAATTCATTATATAACTTGCGTATATTTCCTAACTCCTAACTTTTTTTACTTTCTTAACTGCAGCATCCAAGCTTGCAGACATTTTCTTTCTCTCCATCGAACACCACATCACACCAGTGAATAGAAACATGGGAAAATACTTTGACCCACTTATTCATGTGAAAGCAAGGGCATCGATCGATCAACCACAACTACATAATGTTTGGTTGTCAGTCTTATAAGCCATGTGCTTCTTGTAGAAGAATCAGCATTTACCCAGCTCACATCACACCTACCAGTCAACAGAAGGTTGAGTAGTCTATTAATGATATCCTATTGTCATAGGTTTCACAAAATGACGCACAAAATGTGAACCGAATCACTTTGGAGACATTTTCTGTTGCTATATTATTGAAGAGCATTAACATAAATCTTGACAAGAGAAAGAAAATGCACAAGACTGTAAGCCCAGTGCACAATTAGAGGGTGGGTGTACACACCATGGAAATACCGCTGATGAAGCATCCATTACGGCACCCTGAAGGGTAGAAAAAGAGTATCTCATTGCTTTAGTCAACACACACACACGGACGTACACATTCATGCACAAACGCCCACACACACATACAAGTACACACACACGCACACACATCCATGCAGATGTTGGGGATCTGTTAAACATACACTCCCCTTGAACAATCCCACTGGGGTGAGGTGAAACAGCTGTGGGTGATTTAGGCTACCTCTCCCATCACACACCCCCAACCCCTGGCCCCTGTCATCCCATCTCCCTCTCTCTTTCTCTCTGACCCAGTGCAGAGGAAAGGCTAATGCCACCCCCATTTCTATGGCCCAGCTGGAAAGGGGTGCCTTTGGGGGATCACGTGCTCCTATGAATCACCTTGGCACACAAAGCGGACTTGACTGAAGCGGATAATTGGGAGGTCTTGTTTGAGGAGAGGAAGGGGGGGGACTGTGCATGGCTGGTGATGTTGGGTTCTTCCCCATCTCTATAATTCCTCCCTCTAACCCTCCCTCTATGCCTCCTCCATTGAAAGAGACGGAAGAGTGATTATGAATGAAAAAAGAGAGAAAAAAAGCAGGGTTTTTAAACGCGCCATCGCCATGAACAATTACACTTAACAGAATGTCTGAGTCAATTCAAACACATCTAAATCCTTCCTGTAGGTCCCCCACTGATGCCCCATCATTCCTGTTTCACACAAAATCCCTCTAAAAGGGCAATCTCAGTATGGCCTCAGAAAAACATTTGACACCATTGTCTATTTAAGCAATGTGGTGTTTTGCCAATATACCATGGCCAAGGGCTGTTCATGGAGTGCCTGGATACAGCCTTTAGACATGGTATATTGGTCATATACCACAAACCCCTGAGGTGTCTTATTGCTATTATAAACTGGTTACCAACGTAATTAGAGCAGTACAAATAATTGTTTTGTCATACCCATCGTATACGCTCTAATATACAACAGTTGCCAGCCAATCAGCCTTCAGCGCTCGGACCGCCCAGTTTATAATCATCTTTGGATGGGGAAGCGTAAAATAGAAATCACTCAGGAATTTTTTCTTAATGTATGAAATCTGCCACAGCACAAGAACGTAAAAACATATTTATTGATCTGTCTAGGACTCCAGGTTCATCCAAATCTCCTGTGTCCCTCTGCTCTTTCATCTTTCCCCTCCTCCCTCTGACTCCTTCCTCAATTCCTATCTATTTCCTTCCCTTCACCCCACCACAGTCGATTGACGGTAACCGTGCCAATCAGTCAATCTTTAAGCAAACTGAGTATATGCCTTTCTGAGCACCATGCTCCAATAAAAGGGTACATTTTCCTCTTCTCCCCATCTGTCAGCAGCTGCATCACAGCAGAGCCCGGCAGGAGAAATCAATGGCCTGTATTCTTTTTTTACTGCTAACCCAGTCCAGGGAATAGCTCTTTAAAGCCATTTTGTAACAAGTTTACAATGTTTAATATGCAATGCAAACACATTCCATGGGGTTCTATAAAAGTACCTGGGTTTATTAGTTGTTTTTTTTATTTTTTATCTAAATGCACTCTTCACAATAACTGCCTGCCACAGTGCAGGGACTGACATATTTCTGGTTGTTGCGGTGCTGTTATGGAAAAACATTGGGTTATTTATGTCAATCTCAATAATCGTCTCATTAATTCATCATTAGCTTGCTGTGTTCAACAGATGTTACTTTGACTTCATTGTGCATTTTTTTTTGTTGGAAACGGCACAAACAACAGAAAACACTGCATAGCCACAAGAGTATTTTCACTGTTCAAACGATTAACATACAATCTGTACTGAGAGGCGATGAATTGAAGCAGTTGTAGCCTGAAAGTGAAAAATACATGTATATCTCTGTGTTGACAATACAAACAGTGCTACTAATTCGTTCAGTGAGGCTATTACACTGTCCACTGTATTTCTGCCTATGCATGGCCACTTTGCAACAACTTGATTTAAATACTTGATCTGCCAAAGACATAGGACCTAATACGACTATTACACACTTATGCTGCAAACTAGCCGAGAGCACTCCGGGTTAATGAAAGCCAATGGGAATTAATGGCACCCTTATGTGGACGATGGAGGGTGCGGTTCTGGAGTGCCCAACCCTCTTCGTAACCTGTGAGTAGGCATCCAATTACCTCTGCAATTACCACAAGTGTTGTTGAAGACACTTTAACAAAAGGTCATAACAAAAGGTAGTCTGGGAGAACTACATGCATTGGTTTGGAGGATCATCATGAAAAAGACCCGATATTGTCATATTCAGGTTTAGTCATAACAACTAAATTGTTAGGATATACTTCAAAAATGCTTTAACAAAACCCATCAAAACGGCAAGCTCTGGGAGAGCAGTGTTATGGAGAAAACTCCCAAGTAGGGAAGAAACCTTGTGAGAAACCAGACCCAGGATGGGTATAATCAATCTTACAGTATGACTTGAAGCAATATTGATTTTGTTATAATATATGTGACCCACCACCTGGATTCGGTCCAATGTTGCAAAATTTGAAATTGTGTTGTTTTTTTAACATTGGATAAAAGTACAGACTCAGAGCTAGAAATTTGTATATAATACACTGCAGTTGAGGAACAATGGGAAGGTAATTCTGCTTTGAAGTTTGATAAACTTTTGGTAACCTCACATTGAGAAAATGGCCCTTGAATGTTTTGGTACACCCACTGGAGAGCTCTTCTCTGTCTACACCCATTCAGCATCATTCACACCCTCTTAAGCCTTAGAGCCACCCATCTCTTTAATGATTCACCAGTGAGGCTAACATAGTGAATAGTGTAGTAAAGAGTTCAAGACTAAAAGTGGTAAAAGTAGAAGCCTACTATAAGAAAAAACTCAAGGTAAAAATACACTATCTAGTCCTTGGCCTATATCCTAATCTGACTTTGGTGCAGGTCATGTTGTTCTTCACATTACTGTCTCTGGTAAATACACACTATATCAAATAAAATCTAAGTTTATTTGTGACATGCACAGGATACAGAAGGTGTAAACGGTACAGTGAAAGAGTTACTTGCATAGTAGCAATATCAAAACCAGAAAGTGTCCAGATACAAATATTTTATAATTATTGGACTACGCTTACCCGACACACTTGTCTAAATTGTTGTGTCATGTGAAATAAATGCCATTTCCTCCCCCCTGCCACATCTACAGTGCATTCGGAAAGTATTTAGACCCTTCCTTTTTCCCCCAAAATGTTGTTATGTTACAGCCTTATTCTAAAATGGATCAAATCATATTTTTTCCCTCATAAATCTACACACAAGACCACGTAATGACAAAGTGAAAACAGGTTTTTGACATTTTGGCAAATGTATAAAAAACAACAGAAATACCTTATTTACATAAGTACTCAGACCCTTTGCTATGAGGACACAAAATTGAGCTAAGGTGCATCCTTTTTCCATTGATCATCATTGAGATGTTTCTACAACTAGATTGGGGTCCACCTGTGGTAAATTCAATTGATTGGACATGATTTGGAAAGGCACACACCTGTCTAAGGTCCCACAGTTGACAGTGCACGTCAGAGCAAAAACCAAGCCATAAGGTGGAAGGAATTGTCCGTAGAGCTCCGAGAGAGGATTCTGTCAAGGCACACATCTCGGGAAGGGTACCAAAACATTTCTGCAGCATTGAAGATCCCCAAGAACACACTGGCCTCCATCATTCTTAAATGGAAGATGTTTGGAAGCACCAAGACTTTCTAGAGCTGGCCTCCTGGCCAAACTGAGCAATCGGTGAAGAAAGGCCACGGAGGTGACCAAGAACTCGATGGTCACTCTGACAGAGCTCCAGAATTCCTCTGTGGAGATGGGAGAATCTTCAGAAGGACAACCATCTCTGCAGCACTCCCCCAATAGACACATGACAGCCCATTTGGAGTTTGCCAAGAGGTACCTAAAGGATTCTCAGACCATGAGAAACAAGATGATCTGGTCTGAACGCCAAGCATCGGTGAAGCATGGTGGTGGCAGCATCATGCCGTGGGGATGTTTTTCAGGGTCGAGGGAAAGATGAATGGATCAAAGTACAGAGAAATCCTTGATGAAAACCTGCTTAGGACATCAGACTGGGGCGATAGCTCACCTTCCAACAGGACAACGACCCTAAGCACACAGCCAAGACAATGCAGGAGTGTTTTCGGGACAAGTCTCTGATGTCCTTGAGTGGCCCAGCCAGAGCCCAGAGTTGAACATCTCTGGAGAGACCTGAAAATAGCTGTGCAACGATGCTCCACATCCAACCTGACAGAGATTAAGAGGATCTCAAATCAAATCAAAGTTTATTTGTCATGTGCGCCGAATACAACAGGTGTAGACCTAACCAATGATGCGAGAAAAAAAAGGTGTGTGTGTGTAGGTAAGTAAAGAAATAAAACAACAGTAAAAAGTCATTTGAAAAAAAGAGTAGCAAGGCTATATACAGACACCTGTTAGTCAGGCTTATTGAGGCAGTATGTACATGTAGGTATCGTTAAAGTGACTATGCATATATGATGAACAGAGAGTAGCAGAAGCATAAAAAGAGGGGTTGGCGGGTGGTGGGACACAATGCAGATAGCCCGGTTGCCAATGTGCGGGAGCACTGGTTGATCGAGCCAATTTAGGTAGTATGTACATGAATGTATAGTTAAAGTGATTATGCATATAAGATTAACAGAGAGTAGCAGCAGCGTAAAAGAGGAGTTGGCAGGGGGCACACAATGCAAATAGTCCGGGTAACCATTTGGTAACTCAGTCTTTTTGGCTTGGGGGTAAAAACTGTTGAGAAGCCTTTTTGTCCTAGACTTGGCACTCTGGTACCACTTGCCGTGCGGTAGTAGAGAGAACAGTCTATAACTGGGGTGGCTGGGGTCTTTGACCATTTTTAGGGCCTTCCTCTGACACCGCCTGGTGTAGAGGTCCTGGATGGCAGGCAACTTTGCCCCAGCGATGTACTGGGCCATACGCACTACCCTCTGAAGTACCAGGCAGTGATGCAACCAGTCAGTCATGCTCTCGATGTTGCAGCTGTAGAACCTTTTGAGGATCTCAGGACCCATGCCAAATCTTTTTAGTTTCCTGAGGGGGAATAGGCTTTGTCGTGCCCTCTTCACGACTGTCTTGGTGTGCTTGGACCAATCTAGTTTGTTGTTGATCCCTTTGTAGTCTGTAATAGTTTGCAAGCCCTGCCACAACCGACGAGCGTCGGAGCACGAGCAGTATGATTCAATCTTAGCCCTGTATTGACGCTTTGCCTGTTTGATGGTTCATCGCAGGGCATAGCGGGATTTCTTGTAAGCTTCCGGGTTAGAGTCCCACACCTTGAAAGCGGCAGCTCTACCCTTTTTCTCATCTCAGTGAGAATGTTGCCTGTAATCCATGGCTTCTGGTTGGGGTATGTACGTACAGTCACTGTGGGTACGACGTTCTCAATGCACTTATTGATAAAGCCAGTGACTGATGTGGTGTATTCCTCAATGTCATCGGAAGAATCCCAGAACATGTTCCAGTCTGTGATAGCAAAGCAGTCCTGTAGTTGAGCATCTGCTTCATCTGACCATTTTTTTTATAGACCGAGTCACTGGTGCTTCCTGCTTTAATTTTTGCTTGTAAGCAGGAATCAGGAGGATAGAGTTGTGGTTGGATTTACCAAATGGAGGGCGAGGGAGAGCTTTCTATGCGTCTCTGTGTGTGGAGTACAGTTTATCTAGAATTTTTTTCCCTCTGGTTGCACATTTAACATGTTGATAGAGATTTGGTAGAACTGATTTAAGTTTCCCTGCATTAAAGTCTCCGGCCACTAGGAGTGCCACCTCTGGGTGAGTGGTTTCCTGTTTGCTTATTTCCTTATACAGCTGACTGAGTGCAGTCTTCGTGCCAGCATCTGCTGTGGTGGTAAATAAACAGACACGAAAAGTATAGCTGAGATCTCTCTAGGCAAGTAGTGTGGCCTGCAGTTTATCGTAATATACTCTACTTCAGGCGTGCAAAATCTAGAGACTTCCTTAGCACCAGCTGTTGTTTACAAACATGCACAGACCGCCCCCCCCCCTCGTCTTACCGGAGTGTGCTGTTCTATCCTGCCGGTGCAGAGTGTATCACGCTGGGTGAATATCCATGTCGTCATTCAGCCAAAATTCCGTGAAGCATAGGATATTTGTCACGATCGTCGTATTGAGGAGACCAAAGCGCAGCGTGATGTGAATACATCTTTTTAATGAAAGACAAAAAACACGAAGTACACTAACCAAACAAACAAAATAACAAGATGAACGTGACCGCTACCAAAAATGAGTGCTAACATGCAACATCACATAGGCAATAACCCACAATACAAAACAGGCTACCTAAATATGGTTCCCAATCAGAGACAACGACAAACACCTGCCACTGATTGAGAACAATATCAGTCCAAAACACATAGAAACAGACTAACTAGACATGCAACATAGAATGCCCACTCATATCACACCCTGACCAAACAAAACATAGAAAGAAACAACTCAAATAATGGTCAGAGTGTGACAATATTACAGTTGTTGATGTCCCGTTGGTAGGATATTCGTGATCTTACCTCGTCTAGTTTATTGTCCAATGATTGCACGTTGGCGAGTAATATTGACGGTAACGGCAGCTTTCCTAGTTGTCTTCTGCGGGTCCGGACGAGGCATCCGGCTCTTCTTCCTCTGCGTCGCTTCCTTTTGGGAATAATTGGGATGTCTGCCCTGTGGGGTGTTTGGAGTCCTGCTTGTTGTTGTTGTTGAAGAAATCTTAGTCTAATCCGAGGTGAGTGATCGCTGTCCTGATATCCAGAAGCTCTTTTCTTCCATAAGATATGGTTGCAGAAACATTATGTACAAAATAATTTACAAATATTGCGAAAAACCCCCACAAATGTGCTTCAACAAGGTACTGAGTAAAGCGTCTAAATACTTATGTAAATGCGTATTTTCCTTTATTCATATAAAAAAATGTATGTCTAGAAACATGTTTGTGCTTTGTCATTATGGGGTATTGTGTAGATTGATGAGGGGAAAAAAACAGTTAATTCATTTTAGAATAAGGCTGTAAAGTAACAAAATGTGGGAAAAGTCAAGAGGTCTGAATACTGTAATAACCCTGGATTTGTAAGCGCAGATATCGACAGTCGATAGCGTGCTGGACTTCAGGCTAGAAGGTTGAGGGTTCGAAAGCTGCTCCCTGCTTGTTTCATTACATTCGTGTCAGAAGTGATCGGACCTTGCATCCAGAAACGTGTGTGTGCTTGGCCAGTGAGCGTGTTCCTATAAGATGTTGAGTCGCAAAACTAGCACGATGACATGCTCTTTGAAAGGAGGGAGTTGTGTAACGACCCTGGGTTTATAAGCGCGGATATCGAAAATTCTTCAGGATTGGTGTCCCTTCCACGGGATGGCTGAGTTAACGTAGACTGATGCGATTAGCATGAGTTGTAAGTAACAAGAATTTCCCAGAATATAGACATATCTGATATTGACAAAAAGCTTAAATTCTTGTTCATCTAATTGAACTGTCCAATTTACAGTAGCTATTACAGTGAAAGAATACCATGCTATTGTTTGAGGAGAGTGCACAATTTGGAACATAAAAAGGTATTAATTAACAAATTAGGCATATTTGGGCAGTCTTGATACAACATTTTGAACAGGAATGCAATGATTCATTAGATCAGTCTAAAACTTTGCACATACACTTCTGCCATCTAGTTGCCAAAATGTATATTGCACCTGGGCTGGAATAATACATTATGGCCTTTCTCTCGCATTCCAAAGATGATGGTACAAAAACAATACAAAAGAATGGTTGGTTTTTCTTTGTATTATCTTTTACCAGATCTATTGTGTTATATTCTCCTACATTCCTTTCACATTTCCACAAACTTCAAAGTGTTTCCTTTCAAATGGTACTAAGAATATGCATATCCTTGCTTCAGGGCATGAGCTACAGGCAGTTAGATTTCAGGTGAAAATTGAAAAAAAGGGGAGGATCCTTATTAAACATGCTTTTGGGGCACAGTCGATAACGTGCTGGACTTTGGGCTAGAAGGTTGAGGGTTTGAGACCTGCTCCCTGCTGCTCCCTGCTGTTTCATTACAATACTTGTTACAAAATGTTCATGAAATGCAATAGATGGCCATAATCACCCCCAGACACACCTGGCTAACTTGATGGGTCATGTAATCATCTGGTGAAGTGGAGTCTTTTGTTTATTCATGTAGCTAGATAGCTAGCTAAACAATGAAATGGCCCAATCCCAACTCATACTACTACAAACACAAACATTTTCGTAGCTGTAGTATGAATTTGCAGGGAGCTAAAGCTAACCAACTAGGTTCAATGTTAGCTAGCTAACATTAGGCTATAACTAGCAATGCAAATGTATTTCTGATTTGAATAATATTACTACACAGATCATACACTTAACGTTAGCTAGTGAGCCAGCAAGCTAACGTTCGCGAGCCAACTAACAGTATACTTTAACTTGCAATGAAAACAACTTTCTGACAAAGTTACAAACATATCATATCTGAAAATGTTGCTCTTACCTGTATACATGAATGAGCGCTTCACAGCAGACTGGAACCATTTAACTCTGTTTTGTTTGTAGCTACATCTTGTTTGGCCAGCGTTGTGTCAAGTCACTTCGGTTCACACTGACTGTGGTGTGTGCAGAAAGTAGTCCATCACAACTGATCTGTCGATAGCGCTTGCTAAATTCAGGGTATCAATGTTGTTGAGAAAGTAGAAAAACCTTTGTAGTTCTCGATGGCTAACAATATATCTTTCAAAAAATGCCGCGATAGAAAGGACTATCAACCCATAATGAGTAGCTCGCGTTATAAACAGAAGCATGCTACATGGCCAATCCAAACTCATCTCCCGGCAGGTCTAGCCCATCAATTATCTCAGCCAATTACAGGAATGTTCCTGTCTTTTTCTGTGGCTAAACCAACTAGGCTCGGAATTTAACAATTTTATTTGTATTTCCATATGGACTACCAGTTTGTTATTAAGGAAAATTAAAGTTTACATGTTCCAGAAGGCATTTCTGCAAAAAAACGTATTATGATTTTTTAAAAAGACGTTCAAATGCCTCTCCTGTGAAGTAGTGACGTGCGACATATGCCTAGCTTCCTGAAACGGGTCACATATGGTCAAACAATAGCTGAAACATTAAGCATACCATGGCTGGTCTACCTTGCTGTATGCTGTAACCAGAACCATATGAAGCCAGTGAGGATCATGTGTTTATCCACCTCCTCATATGATCAGCTGTGTAAGGGATGGCCAGCATCTGTTCTCCATGTCTTTGCCCTAGGGTCTAGGCCTTAACCACAGAGAGGAGATCCATCCATCTATGTCAGCAAATACAGATACAGATCCACACAGAAACAGCATGTACAGTATGTATGCATTCAATGCATCCAATGCCTACACCCTGGCCCATTTAGCCAAACATTTTAGCCAACAAAACAGGAACTAATTGAGTAAAACAAAGTAAAAGTGCGAGAAAAAGTTCTCTACTCTGGGATCATCTTGAACTCAAAGAACTCTTAATGCTCTGTTTAATCGTATTTCGCAACCATAACAGCTTTTACTTCAGTTAATTATTTTTAAATCTTGAAACAAATACATAAGGTACAACCCTTCAATTGGATTTTGATGTGCAAGTCAGGCCTTCCTAGGCAGTAGCCGGGGCTGTTTTGTAACCATTTTAACTGTGGGTAATCAAATGATTCGTAATGCTCGCTCTGTGTTCTCTGAGAGTAGGGGGAAAAAAGATAAGAAATCAGTTTCTGCTATTATGATCTGATTACATCTACCCAGAGTAATCCTTCTTGGTACTATCTCTCTCACTATCTCTTGGTGGTCTATACTGATTTAAAAGTCAATGATGAAGTTAAACATGAAATGGAGAAAGAGAGGATAATCCTTTAACCCAAAACTCAAATGAGCGATGTTGCCTTGTACTACGGTAGAATCTAAGATATTCATGTCTTGAGCATGATAAACCTATGCTAACAATGCTAATGACATGATCAATACGGTCAATCTTCTAAAAACTACAGTATGCTATTCTGCCTCGTTCAACTCCATTCATCAAACTGATATGATGAGTTAACTTTCTCTGCTGCTTCTGTAAACGTGTCACCTTTGGAACTCTCCCTTAAATAAGTGTCCATGGTCAGTTAATGGATGAGTTCTTGGAAGCTCTATCGCTCTTTCTTAGAATGATTGATCCACATGGTGAATGCATGTTTGACCCAGTAGAAGGAGAACAGCTACAGAGACGACTGCGGCATCTCTATGCAGTTGATGGATGGTCAACCAACGTTTATTTGGTTCAGAAAAGCAGAGCTGATACCACATTGTCTTTCTGCCCACAAGCCAGAGCCTCAAGCACTCCACATGGAGACATATCTGGAGTCCCTGGTGTGTTTCTGGATATCAATATCAGACCACAACATTCTCATTTGAAGTGAGTACATTCTATCCAGTTGGTATTATCCAAATAATATTCTTGCCAAAAATCTATCACTTTATTTTGACTACTGACATACATTGTTTGTGTTCTGCAAGCAATTGCAGTCCTGTATTTATTCTGGTGATCAAGGTATTGCATGTCTGAAAAATCCCTGAGATATATCAGCTACGTAGAGATGATAAAATCCTGTTGACATTCCTTTATCACTCTGCCATCAGGTTTGCCACCAGTGCCCCTTACAAGACTCTATACTAAATCTGTTAACTGGCCATCATTACAAACTAGGTCATCTGTTAACTGGCCTTCACTACAAACTAGGCATAAAATCCAATTGTCCCTGCTCACTTACATAACCCTCCTAGGTCTAACTCCCCTCTACTTGAGATCCTGGGTACTTAGCTCTGCTTCTACTTACAACACCAACTCTGTCCATCAGAGTTAAAGTTAAAGTTTCCTAAAACTCTCACACGCTCCTCATTTCAGTTTGCTGTAGCCAGTGACTGGAATGAGCTGCATTTTTGGGGGGTAAACTTGCGAAATGTGTATCTCTTTGTGCCTTTAAGAACTCAATCACTGACATCTGTACTTGTTACCCTATCAAAATCATGTCATTCATGGTTATTCTTACTCCCGCTGTGCACAAACTGGTTGACTCAATGTTTTTGCAACATTATTTGTCAACATATTGTGACGAGGAATCTACGTGGAAAATACATTGCATTTGAAAAATGTCAACATTGTAAACTGTTGTTTTGAGGGTGACATTTTGAGGGTGATGATTATGTCATCATTGTAACCAATTTTCAAAATAGACAAACCTTGTAGAAAATATGTTGATTTTGTACCTTTGAAACAACATCAAATCTTCAACATTATAGCCACAATAAAAAATACAGTGGGCTCGGCAGCACCTCCTACTGGAGTTGATTTGCAGCTATTCACTTGGTCTCCCATCCAAGGTTTTAACCAAGCCGAGCTTTTATATTTGTCACTACTACCAATTGTGATAATGATTATTGAGAGACCTCGTAATAACTACATATACTGAACTAAAATAAAATAAATAAACCCAACATGTAAAGTGTTTGTCCCATGTTTCATGAGCTGAAATAAACGATCCCAGAAATGTTCCGTTTGCACAAAAAGCATATTTCTCTCAAATTTTGTGCAAACATTTGTTTACACCCCTGTTAGTGAGCATTTCTCCTTTCCCAAGATAATGCAAACACCTGACAGTTGTGGCATATCAAGAATCTGATTAAACAGCATGATCATTACACAGGTGGACCTTGTGCAGGGGACAATATTAGGCCATTCTAAAATGTGCAGTTTTGACACACAAAACAATGTCACAGATGTCTCAAGTTTTAAGGGGGCATGCAATTGATATGCCAACTGCAAAAATGTCCAAATAAAATGGGTATAAATCAAATGAAATCTAACTTTAAATGCATTTGAAATAAAGTTTGATTTAATTTAGTCCTATTCATTCAATGTGATTCTTGGTTGAGATGGAGATGTGAATCCAGCATTTAATTTATTTAAGTGTGTATTGCAAAATTGATATTGAATTATGTTTGGTTGTCAACAAAGTCCAGTTTATCTACAAATTAATAATGTACAGTATATCTTGGATTCACGTCTCCAACTAAACCAAAAATAAAACTTAAAGAATAGGATTAAGCTAGTGGCTCAGATGAAACTATCCTGGACTGTCCAACAAAAACAATTCTAATACAGTAAACAGCCCAAAGTGAAGCCCTTCTTACAAACTAATGTAACAGTATTTATTCATCCTTAAAATTAATAACACATCCATGGCCACATTTTGAGGTCACTGTAACTATAAATGTCTTCTTATATAATCATATGAAGTGTGCATGTGAATGATAGTTTGCATTGGTCACAGGCCTGTGGAGATCTTTACAATTGCTGTTATAATCTGTGCAAATTCATGAACAGCATTGATCACTTGCACCCTGTACTTTTAGTGTGGTCTCAGTTGCAAATCCCGGTCATTTGGTTCTGCTATTAGATGAAGCACAGTGGTAACATGTGACATTTTTGTACGAATACAAAATATCTGACAATGTATTCCCATTTGCTGTGCTTTTAAATGGTTGAAAAGCATAAACAGTATAACACATTAAGATGACAAAGAAAACAACCATCAGACAGTTTTTCCATTGGAATTTCATTGTGCTTCTAGATGATTGAAAGCATAGTGATAACGCAAACTTCTGTCTGTCTTTTTGAGTGGGTGAATAAAGGTTGAAATCTCATTGATCAACGTCTCAACCAAACGTGGCCAACGTTTCCACGTTGACAGGACGTGGTGTGCACTGTGGGCTGGATGTAACTTGTTCCTCTGCCAAAGCATGTACACTTTCACAGACACTAACTTTTTATTCTAACAAATAACATGGAATATTATGGACATTCCCATGGACACTTTCCATTGTGCTTATACTGTACATATTGTACCTGATATTCTATTAAATGTATTGTTGACTGTCTACTCTCTATGCTGACTGTTTTCACTAAATGTTGTGTTGTTGCCATGTGTTTCTGACCGACTGTGTTGTGATATCGGTTCTCCTTGTGTTGTAACTGCTATGTATTGACCTATGTGTTTGTTATTTTAATTATTGCACCGCACTTCCCAGTTGTCACTGGCCAGGCCATCATTGTACATAAGAATTTGTTTTTAATTGACTGGCCTGGATAAATAAAGGTTAAATACCCTTTTAAAAAGCCCACATCACAAAGTGCAAAACAGTCTAAGGCCACACCAGACAGTGACACATTGCCTGAGGTCCCATTGGGTGATTCTACTGATTCTTCTCTGACAGGTTAGAATACCTAGGTGTTCAACATGCACGAACCTGTCCAGTGCCCTCTTTACAACTTATGGAATTTGTCCAACCCCCATCCAATAAAAACCATGTGAAATTGGGAATCCTATTATTTCAACATGCATAATCATCACATAAAGTATATTCCACATATTTTAAAAGCAATGCAACAACACATGATTGTAGAAATCATTGAAGCTATTATAGGTTTGGTCATACCAAATGAAATGATATTGAATTAGATTACGGAAGGAAATTGGCAGAGTACACACCAGTAAAAAGCAATCAGGGTGGTAAAATCGAACAGTAATGAGCGAACTACACCCTATCTAACCTGGTCGATGGTTATCTGTCTCACAAATGTCACATATAGCGCAAGTAAATCATGTTGCAGTCAATAGAGAATCAAAACGAGCAGAGGAGAGAAGCTAACACCTTCTCAGGGAGTATGTCAGAAGGTTTGACCACCAACAATATGGAACAGAAAATGAGCAGCTGTGAAAAGACCTGATGTGTCTCGGTACTTGAGGGTAATAAAATATTTGTCCACCTCTGTGGTCATGGGTGAGAGGTCAAAACCTCTAAAACCACAAGAAACCACCACACAAAACCACATCCTCACATAGCTCCCTCAATATCTATGCCTGTGTTTCAGTGAGTGGGGGTTCGGTTGCTAAGAAGCACTGATGTTACGTAAGACACACAAACCCCTGGTGAAGATAAATACTAGATTTTGCTTGCGTAGGGTGGAGAGATGTAGCTCCTAAAGTACGACTCATTGACGGATACCATCTCTTAGAAACTGCACACAAGGAGACAGCTGGTTTATGTCTGCTTTGGCGTCAAAGAAAGCACTTCAGCACAGCACCAACCCATGGGTTTAAATCATGCTAGTCTACTCCCTTCCAATGACATTCCTGTGTAACCACAGAGTAGAGAGTCCATGTAGCCTCTTGTGTGTACTCCCTAACCACCCAAACATTTTATTTTGATTGCTACGATTTAGCCTTAAGATGTGATGTCTGCCGCAAGTATTTCTCAGGAATCTACTCCAAATGATTGTTTTTCTTCTAAAGGAGTGTGTGTGTGCTTCACTTCAGGCTTCGGGAAGAGTAGAGAGAGAGGGAGAGCAAGAGAGAGAGTTTCCCTGGCCCACATCGGTTCAACATAAGAGCTTGTTGACAGCAATTCTCTTCTTCTCTCTTTGTGGCCTGATCATCCCTTCTGTGGATGCTAGCTGCTGCTTATCCAAGATTAAACAGAATGCATCTTGCCCCTCAGTCCAGCCCCTTGCCTTCACTCCTATCTGTACCTGAGCCAGGGTTCGGTCTAAGATAAGGGGTGTTTGTGTAAGGTATTCCATGAGAATATATTTTGAGTTTAAAAGTGAATTACACAGAATTATATGCCACAGTAGGGATATTTCGGCCAGTATTAGCCTGTGTTTAGCCGGGTTACAGTATCTCTACAGTACGTATTTTCATTGATTTCAGTTACATTTCATGGTAACGTTGGGAATACAACCATTGTTTGTATATTTATTACTGATGTAAAAGGATATTGAAGCCAGATAATTAAGTCAGATAATTTAATTAAATATACAAATTACATTTTTTAAAATTAAGGCCAAGCTATTTTGCTGGTGAATTGAAATCCACCCAAACCTATAATTGGGGAAAAGGCCATTTGGACAATCACAATTGTCCATTTGGTTTTAAAAGGCAAACAGATCGATGCACAGCATTAAAGGGGATCTGTGAGAGATCTAAATGCTTCTACAGCCACAATCTGTATTTCCTGTTTAGATATGTGCCCTTAATGATTGGCTTCAACTCAAAGCTGCAAGTAAGCTGTAGAGTCCATCAGATAGACTAGATAGGGTCTGACACCACTAGAAATTGACCTTTCTACCTCAAATCAAAACAAAGTGTATTGGTCGTGTACATAGATTTTCAGATGTTATCGCAGGTGCATCAAAATGCTTGTGTTTCTAGCTCCAATAGTGCAGTAATACCTATAAATAAAAAATTTAATAAAAACACAATACACAATCCAAAAAAGCCTGATAGAACAGTGACTAAGGTTAAGGGCAGGGTACTGGGCGGAGGCCGGCTAGTGAAAACTATTTAACAGTCTGAAGGCCTGGAGATAGAAGCTGCTTATCAGTCTCTCAGTCCCAGCTTTGATGCAACTGTACTGTATCCGCCTTCTAGATGGTAGCGGGGTGAACAGGCCGTGGCTCGGGTGGCTGAGGTCCTTGATGATCTTCTTGGCCTTCCTGTGACACCGGGTGCTGTAGATGTCCTGGAGGGCAGGCAGTGTGCTCCCGATGATGAATTGGGCTGACCGCACTACCATCTGGAGAGCCTTGCGGTTGCAGATGGTGCAATTGCCGTACTAGGCGTTGATACAGTCCGACAGGATGCTCTCAATGGTGCATCTGTGGAAGTTTGTGAGGGTTTTAGGGGCCAAGCCAAATTTCTACAGCCTCCTTCAGCCTCCTGAGGTTGAAGCTGTACTGTTGTACCTTCTTCACCACGCTGTCTGTGTGAAGGGACTCTTTCAGGTTGTCAGTGACGTGCATTCCGAGGAACATTTGACCCTTTCCACCACGGCCCTATCGATGTGGTTGGGAGACTGCTCTCTCTGCTGTCCTGTAGTCCACGATCATCTCCTTCATTTTGTTGACTTTGAGGGAGAGGTTATTATTCCTGACACCACTCCGCCAGGGATCTCACCTACTCCCTGAAGGCTGTCTCATCGTTGTCGTTAAATACCTTCTGTCATTAAACCATTACTGGTAAAGATATTCACCCATCTTACCTGAGTCAACACTAAAGAGGCTAAACTGGTAATTTATTTATCTAAGCAAATGTATTATTTGCATTGGGACAAGAATTATCTCTCAGAAAATATACAAAGCAAACATAATGTAATCTCCTCAGATCTACAACAATGTTAGTCTCAACCTGCAATTTGCAACCTACAAAATCCATGTAATGAGACAATATTCTACTGTTACCATCCCTGGCACTAACCTTAGACATCTCTGTAGTGTTCTGACCATGCACCTGTTTGTTGCCGTATTGATCTGGTCAGTGGTCAGTGGACGTCATGATGTTTTCTGGGAGAGGAAACAGCATTCTGAGCTCAAAGCTCTGAAGCACACTAAATGGGTGATTTTACAGAAAGTGGTGTAAATTGCTGTCCCACTGTCACGTTCTGACCTTAGTTCTTTTGTTATGTCTTTGTATGTTCAGGGCGTGAGTTGGGTTGGGTTATCTATGTTAGTTTTTCTATGATTTGCTATTTCTGTGTTTGGCCTGGTATGGTTCTCAATCAGAGGCAGCTGTCAATCATTTTCCCTGATTGAGAACCGTATTTAGGTAGCCTGTTTTCTATTGTGTTTCGTGGGTGATTATTTTCTGACTTTGTGTATGTTACCAGACAGGACTGTTTCGTTTCGTGTCATTCCCGTTTATCGTTTTGTTGTTTCGCTTGAGTATTCGTTTTCATTAAAAGGCATAATGAATACTTACCACGCTGCACCTTGGTCCTCCTCTCTTTCTCCCACAGACAAACGTTACAGAATCACCCACCACCAAAGGACCAAGCAGCGTGGTAACGGGCAGCAGCAAAGATCTCCAGACTCCTGGACATGGGAGGAGATCCTGGACGGCAAAGGACCCTGGGCGCAGGCTGGGGAATATCGCCGCCCCAAGGCAGAGCTGGAGGCAGCGAAAGCTGAGAGGCGACGGTATGAGGAGGCAGCACGGCAGCGCGGTTGGAAACCCGAGAGGCAACTCCAAAAATGTATTGGAGGGGGGCACACGGGGAGTGTGGCGAAGTCAGGTAGAAGACCTGCGCCAACTCCCCGTGCTTACCGTGGAGAGAGAGGGACCGGTCAGGCACCGTGTTATGCTGTGAGGTGCACAGTGTCCCCGGTGCGCAGGCATAGCCCGGTGCGGTACATAGCAGCGCCTCGTATCGGCCGGGCTAGGTTGGGCATCGAGCCAGGTGCCATGAAGCCGGCTCAGCGCATCTGGTCTCCAGTGCCTCTCCTCAGGCCGGGGTACGTGGCACCAGCCCTACGCATGGTGTCCCCGGTTCGCCAGCACAGCCGCACTGGCCTGGCTACGGGGAGCATTCAGCCAGTTAGGGTTGGGCAGGCTTGGTGCTCGAGACCTCCAGTGTGCCTTCACGGTCCGGTTTATCCGGTGCCACCTCCACGCACCAGCCCTCCGGTGGCAGTCCCCCGCCACAGGCTGTCTCTCCATCTCCTCCCCACAGGTGCTCCCGCCTGTCCAGCGCTGCCAGAGTCTTCCTCCTGCCCAGCGTTGCCAGAGTCTCCCGTCTGTCCTGAGCTGTCAGAGTCTCCCGTCTGTCCGGAGCTGCCGGAGTCTCCCGTCTGTCCGGAGCTGCCGGAGTCTCCCATCTGTCCGGAGCTGCCGGAGTCTCCCGTCTGTCCGGAACTGCCGGAGTCTCCCGTCTGTCCGGAGCTGCAGGAGTCTCCCGTCTGTCCGGAGCTGCCGGAGTCTCCCGACTGTCCGGAGCTGCCGGAGTCACCGGTCTGTCAGGAGCTGCCGGAGCCGCTCGTCAGCCAGGAGCTGCCGGAGCCGCCCGTCAGCCAGGAGCTGCCGGAGCCACCTGTCAGCCAGGAGCTGCCGGAGCCACCTGTCAGCCAGGAGCTGCCGGAGCCGTCCGTCAGCCAGGAGCTGCCGGAGCCGTCCGTCAGCCAGGAGCTGCCGGAATCGCCCGTCACTCCGGTGCTGCCGGAGTCATCCTTCACTCCGGCGCTGCCGGAGTCACCCGCTTGTCCGGTGCTGCCGGAATCTCCTGTCCATTCGGGACCCATTGCTAGCGTCCCCAGTCCGAGGTCGGCGGCAAGGGTCGCCGCGTCAAAGAGGCCACAGAGGCAGGGTAGAAGGCAGACAAAGACTATGGTGGAGTGGGGTCCATGTCCCGTGCCAGAGCTGCCACCGCGGACAGACACCCACCCAGACCCTCCCCCATAGGTTCAGGTTTTGCGGCCGGAGGGTACTGTCACATTCTGACCTTAGTTCTTTTGTTATGTCTTTGTTTTAGTATGGTCAGGGTGTGAGTTGGGTGGGTTGTCTATGTTAGTTTTTCTATGATTTGCTATATCTGTGTTTGGCCTGGTATGTTTCTCAATCAGAGGCAGCTGTCAATCGTTGTCCCTGATTAAGAACCATATTTAGGTAGCCTATTGTGTTCCGTGGGTGATTATTTTCTTTGTGTATGTTACTAGACAGGACTGTTTCGTTTCGCGTCATTCTCGTTTATCGTTTTGTTGTTATGTTCGAGTATTCGTTTTCGTTAAAAGGCATAATGAATACTTACCACGCTGCACCTTGGTCCTCCTCTCTTTCTCCCACAGACGAACGTTACACCCACCCCAAACACACGATTTAAAATATAGATACAGTGGGGCAAAAAAGTATTTAGTCAGCCACCAATTGTGCAAGTTCTCCCACTTAAAAAGATGAGAGAGGCCTGTAATTTTCATCATAGGTACTTCAACTATGACGGACAAAAGGAGAAAAAAAATCACATTGTAGGATTTTTTATTCATTTATTTGCAAATTATGGTGGAAAATAAGTATTTGGTCACCTACAAACAAGCAAGATTTCAGGCTCTCACAGACCTGTAACTTCTTCTTTAAGAGGCTCCTCTGTCCTCCACTCGTTACCTGTATTAATGGCACCTGTTTGAACATGTTATCAGTATAAAAGACACCTGTCCACAACCTCAAACAGTCACACTCCAAACTCCACTATGGCCAAGACCAAAGAGCTGTCAAAGGACACCAGAAACAAAATTGTAGACCTGAACCAGGCTGGGAAGACTGAATCTGCAATAGGTAAGCAGCTTGGTTTGAAGAAATCAACTGTGGGAGCAATTATTAGGAAATGGAAGACATACAAGACCACTGATAATCTCCCTCGATCTGGGGCTCCATGCAAGATCTCACCCCGTGGGGTCAAAATTATCTCAAGAACGGTGAGCAAAAATCCCAGAACCACACGGGGGGACCTAGTGAATGACCTGCAGAGAGCTGGGACCAAAGTTACAAAGCCAACCATCAGTAACACACTACGCCTCTAGGGACTCAAATCCTGCAGTGCCAGACATGTCCCCCTGCTTAAGCCAGTACATGTCCATGCCCGTCTGAAGTTTGCTAGAGAGCATTTGGATGATCCAGAAGAAGATTGGGAGAATGTCATATGGTCAGATGAAACCAAAATACAACATTTTGGTAAAAACTCAACTCGTCGTGTTTGGACGACAAAGAATGCTGAGTTGCATTGAAAGAACACCATACCTACTACGAAGCATGGGGGTGGAAACATCATGCTTCGGGGCTGTTTTTCTGCAAAGGGACCAGGGCGACTGATCCGTGTAAAGGAAAGAATGAATGGGGCCATGTATCGTGAGATTTTGAGTGAAAACCTCCTTCCATCAGCAAGGGCATTGAAGATGAAACGTGGCTGGGTCTTTCAGCATGGCAATGATCCCAAACACACCGCCCGGGCAACGAAGGAGTGGCTTCGTAAGAAGCATTTCAAGGTCCTGGAGTGGCCTAGCCAGTCTCCAGATCTCAACCCCATAGAAAATCTTTGGAGGGAGTTGAAAGTCCGTGTTGCCCAGTATTGACCAAATACTTATTTTCCACCATAATTTGCAAATAAATTCATAAAAAATCCTACAATGTGATTTTCTGGATTTTTTTCTTCTCATTTTGTCTGTCATATTTGAAGTGTACCTATGATGAAAATTACAGACCTCTCTCATCTTTTTAAGTGGGAGAACTTGCACAATTGGTGGCTGACTAAATACTTTTTTGCCCCACTGTAAGTCTCCAAACTTAGATCATAATATGTTCTAATATGTTCATAATATGTTCAAACAATATGTTTGTTCAATGAACAAACATATAGTTAAATTAATATATTATAAAGGCATTGTTTATACACCTATTTATATTGAGAGGTGGCTACCCCACACCCTGACTACTAAACCTCATGCTTGAAAATAAAGCAACTAATGATTTTTGTAATATTTTTTAACACAATTGTGTTAATTGTGTTATTAATTGTGTTATTTTTAACACAATCTTGAGTTGTTCTACTTTTATATTGAAAGATAGTCATATAATTTGTTATTTTGTAAATTTTTTAAATGTCTTTTTACAAAAAAATGCTGTCCCACATTTTAATGTCACTATTGAAACACACACATTAAAAGACTGTAGAATGAATGTGTCTTAAGCCAGACTCCTACAAAATATCACCAGGTGATGGGATTATACCCCTCTCCAGCATGGCCACATTGTGAGTAGTTTGTCTGCAAACATTTTTAAGAAAATGATTGAGTATGTTGATAAATCTTCATGTGTTTTTAAGAAGTGTCACCATCAAACATCTAATATTTCCAGAAATATGTCAAGTATGGTTTTGGGACTAAAATATATATTTGCTGGGATCATCTGTCCAAATGTAAGCTAGCCAGCCATATGCTAGCTATGGGGAATTATTCAAGTCTAAAATAAGCCTAAATCGTTCAACCAAAACAATTGACACCATAGAGAAAGAAAGAGGTCTCATCTATGTATCTGTGACAGAATGGGAAGCACCTTTCTCCATTTAAATGTTGAAAGCACCATGCTCTACCAACTGAGCTACAGAGGTCAACCATGTGGGTTGTGGACAAGTACACACTTCAGTAACATAAGAATATGGCATAGACAGTAGTGGACTTCAGCCCTCCAAAAGCCCAAACATTGACGTCTATAATGTTCTGTGCTGAACTATACTCTACTCTACTGTACTTTACTGGTACTGTACTCTACTGTTCTGTACTGTACAGTTATGTACTCTACTGTACTGTACTGTACTCTATTCAAGTTTACTCAAGATTCTTACAATTAAAAAGAGTGCCCATGGAGTCTTGATCTAGTGGTCTTTCGATCACTTGAGACCACGTAAATTCAGTCTCTAACTTGTTATGGTCTCAACTCACTGGGTCTTAGTCTGGCTCTTGGGATCAATGTCCTGGTTTACAACCTTGTCTTGGCTCATGATCTCAGACATTGCCTTATTATTTGGTTAACAAACCATAGGCAACCCAATTTGAAGAAAAAGACATTGCTCTCTGATCATTGGCTGATCGCCACCAACCCATAGGATTCCTCACCCAGTTGTCTACTTTAAAATGGTGGAATCCCTCGATGGCAATGTCCGTACTAAAATTGGTTATGTCAATCAAGACTAGAGTCCTCTATGTATCTTTATGATTGACACTTGATTGTTAATCCACTGTCTTTCTTTACATTTATTGGACAAAATATTTTATTGATTCTGATAATAATATATGTCAATCACATGTACCCCATTAGATATGGTATCAAATTAAGTAAGCAATTAAGTTCAGAATGCATATGCCGAAAAAAATATTTTTACAAAATTAACATAGGAAAAGTGACAATTTAAACATCTAACAATATAATGAATTAGATGCCCAAGTAATTCAATCAATACGTTTCAGATTCATACAATCAATGTTGAACATTTTATAGAGAACAATAGTGATTATATTTCTCTAAAAGATAGGCAAAGGTTTTGAAAACCAGGTTAAAAGTAATGTTTTACTATTTATAAAACGTTACATGCAAATACAAATTGATAAAATGAATCCGTAATACAAGGTTAATCAAAGTTATCAATACTTTGCATGGTTTTCCCTTTATTTCAACTTAGTATGTATGTCTACCTGACATTTGTTGTAAGACAAATGGATACAAATGTCCGTTTTTTTCCAACCCCCAATTTGCACCAGTTTGATAGAATCACCGGTATAGAATCACCGGTATAGAATCTCCAGTATAGAATCACAGAATAGAATCAACGGTATAGAATCAACGGTATAGAATCACCGGTATAGAATCACCGGTATAGAATCACCGGAATAGAATCACTGGTATAGAATCACCGGTATAGAATCACCGGTATAGAATCACCGGTATAGAATCACCGAATAGAATCAACGGTATAGAATCAACGGTATAGAATCACCGGTATAGAATCACCGGTAGAATCACTGAATAGAATCAACGGTATAGAATCAACGGTATAGAATCACCGGTATAGAATCACCGGAATAGAATCACCGGTATAGAATCACCGGTATAGAATCACCGGTATAGAATCACCGTATAGAATCAATGGTATAGAATCACCGGTATAGAATCACCATATAGAATCAACGGTATAGAGTCAACGGTATAGAATCACCGGTATAGAATCACCAGTTCGATAGAATCACCGGTATAGAATCACCGGTATAGAATCACCCGTATAGAATCATCGGTATAGATTCACCAGTTCGATAGAATCACCGGTATAGAATCACCCACATAGAATGACCCATATAGGGAATAGGATGCCATTTGGGACACACATCTTGTATCGTTCTCCGTTCCATCAGAACCTTAATTGCCACAAGCTTTGTCATGTTCGTCCAATAGTCAAGTGAATAAGAGACTTGGACAAGTGGCAACGCGATATTCGGAAAAGGAAAACCCACACTCACACACTTCAGTGTGACTTTTCCTTTTCCAATCTATATGCATTTTGAACCCTGCACCCAAATTCTTTTGATTACAAATTATTGAATCGAGCACGCCTATTCTTGATTTAAATTACAGATTCGTTCCATCAAGACTATAGTGTCTGATCCTACTGCAGATAAGTTTACACACCTGGTACAGTGACACAAATACACTGTTTCATGTAAAGCATGATCTACTATAGAGGTTTAAATAATGGCAAGGGTGTCAAACAGGTATAAAGAGCTGTTCTGTAGGCTTAGCAGTTTCTGCAGTGTCTGTGAGCCTTCACTTTGCATTACAACTAGTCCACAATTCCCAAATTTCAATTCAGGGAAAATATAACTTTTAAGTATTCATGCATGCAGTTTTGGTATTCATCATTGGTATTGGCCATCCCATTCTTCTTCTCGGGGCGAGTTCTTTCTGTTCCGTCTCTTCTAACCGAGTCTCTTTGTTCTATCTCAAACTGCTCCTCTCCCATAGAAGCCACTGAAGCTGCCACTGTTGTTTTGCTCTTTGATGTAAGACAGAGAGATGGCAGTAAGTTCTCACCTGTCAGCTTTCATGGCTCCCCGAAGGCCTGACTTTGAGCCGGTGTCTGATAAATTGGGATTGATCGCTACAATAGAAGATTCACGTATGGCACTGTGTTACAAGGAACGGTTCATTTTCTGACAGGCAACACAGCAACCCGGGGCTTGTTACTGGTTATTGGACAAAAAGCACTGGTTTTTATTACGGCAGTAGCGATTTGATGTGACCGTACTGAAACCAGTTATTTCAGGTTCAAGATATCTGTGGTGTTCGTGCTGTTCTCTCAGTCGGGGTGTCATGCAGACTCATGCTATGTAATGAATGCTCCATACAGTTTCATATGGCTGCAGAGGAAATATCAAGTAAGTGCATATTTTAATAAATCAGACTTTGATTATAGTGCTGTATCCATCAGGAAACGTCTCCCTCTCTGAATAAGAACAGAAGAATTTGGCCGGTGAGTCAGAAATTCCACAATCCCCATCCTCAACAGCCTACCACTCTTAAATCTGACACCAACCTCCAACGACACTTACAGTTTCTGTCTGAATGTGATCTTCAGCAACTGCCAAACTACTAGCGCCAAGGCCACGCTTTAGTCAAATTAACGTAGTAGCTCAAGGCTCTAGGGTGCATCCCAAATGGCATCTTTTTCCCTACATAGTGCACTACTTTTGACCAAAGCCCTATGGGCCCTCGTCAAAAGTAATACACTATATAGGGTTAAATGGTGCCATTTGGGATGCTTACTATTCCTTGTACATGCTAAGGATGATGCATCTATCCTGCGGATGCCCACCAGCTCCCCTTCTCTGAATTTGCCACTGAACACAACCAAGAGATTTGTTGATATGTATTCTGTGCAAATGAGTCACTGAGTCACAATAGTTGTTTTAACAACTCCAAGTGCCAGTTAAATCCATTGACCGCAAGTCACTGTCCACATGTTGTAGGCTGTCTTCATCTCATGTGTTCTGAGTATGCTTGGGCTACAAGTTTAATGTACAGCAGTCTACTGTACTGAAGTGATGGATTGGCACAGTACAGTGAATCAGGTTACATGAAAAAGGTTGTTGATCGGCCTGTGGAGAATACAAATTCCTCTCCTCTAAGCTGGTGGTGATTAGCACTGAGGGGCTGATAAATGCAGGGAATCTCAAACAGAAGCTGCTCCTGATCACCAATGATAAGTACGAGATAGAGAGAGAGAGAGAGAGAGAGAGAGACCATTAAACGGGAAGCCCCCCACGGATGGTCCTGTCAGCCCTGGGAGAACAGATGAAAGTGGTGCAGCCAGATACCATGGTCCTTTGATCGTTGCCTTTGTATGATAAACATTGCGCTGTGCCAACCAACGCTCTGAAGGTGAAGGGCTTTGAGTGGGTTTCCAGATCCCAGGACAGCAGGTAGGCATTCCTCCATGCCAGCTAGCTGTCTGCCACTCGGCTTTGAGACCCCAGCTCTCTCTGAAGAGTAGAGAGAACGAGAGAGCTGAGAGAACTGGCTCACCAGCAGATTGCGATGCCTATGCTATTCCCCATTAGAATGTTTTTTTCTTATGCAGCTTTTTGGAGGGTTGAGAGGCTCGTTAAACATGGCGTCTTCGTTCCACAGGCAACGGCTCCCGCTGAGTGGTGGGAGTCCTATTTGAACCAATAATCATCAAGCTTCAAAATAAAAAGTGGTGCAGGAGGAGAGTGCGCACATGAATTTTTACAATGTGTTGGAATAATAATATGGTTGTTGAATATTTTATATCCACTACAGCAGCTTCTAGCAAGGGAGGTGTGAAGGGAACTATGCAGTGCACTGTGCCAACTACTGCATAGACCCCTGAAGTAATATGTCTTTCATTAAATTAAATACGTAAAAAATATGATCCATGCTCCTCGAATAACAAGGGTTTAGGCCTAAACGGTGCAAGAAAACCACATATATTGAAGAGGAATATTCTTCTGTGTAAACTTCATGAATCCTAACCAGATCACACCTTTATGGGAAAAAAAAAAAAACATTTTGAAAATTGAAATGTCCACGTTTTGGACATCATTTTATTTTGCAACACTTCACATGTGATATTTCACTTGAAGTTTCACATGTGGATTTTCACAAGTGATCACATAACCTTCCACATGTGAAATCATGTAATACCATGTGGTTTTGGAACACTTCCCATGTGAGGATATTTCACGTCTGTGTCAATGACTGATTTCACCTGTATTCCTACTCTTTGGACATCAAAGTAAATCTCAGCTTTGTATAATACTGTAACGATGTGCGCTGAGAGTCAGGAAGCAAGTTCAGGGAGTGTTTTAATAAATAAACACAACATAATACAAAATATGAACAACGCAAGGACATGACACAGGAACAGAAACAATAACGCCTGGGGAAGGAACCAAAGAGAGTGACATATATAGGGAAGGTAATCAAGGAAGTGATGCAGTCCAGGTAAGTCTGATGCCGCGCAGGTCTGCTTAACGATGGTGATAGGTGTAACGAGCAGCCTGGTGACAAAGAGGCCGGAGAGGGAGCACACGTGACAAATACACTCAAGAGAAACTATTATGGGGATTCATAATAATATAAATAAGTATAGCCAGTTTTAATTGTAATGGCTTAGAAGATAATAAGAAAAGACGATCAGTATTTACCTGGCTAAAAGAGAACAATTTTAGATGAAGTTTTGTGGAAAAAGGACTGGGGGGGGGGGCAAATATATTTCTCCCATGGGCAAAGAAGTTCGAAAGGTGTGATGGTATTAATTAACAGTAATTTTGCAAATTGTCCAAACAGATCATCAAGGTAGATGGATTATTTGAAATATGTTATTGCGCAAAAAACAGATATGGCCTATTAACCTATACGGTCCAAATAATGATGATTCAAGCTTCTTTGAAAGTATATATAAGAATTTATCAACTCTACAAGCAACACTAGACTTTATTATTATGGTGGGAGATATTAATACCGTTTTAAATACCTCTATGGACCGTAAAGGAAATCACACTACAAACTATCACACTCAGGCACTTAAGGAAATCATGAATGTCATGGATATATTGGATTTAGTGGATATATGGAGGCTTTAAATACCCTGACCTAGTGAGATATACATTAAGGAGGCTTAATCAAGATAGTCATCTTGATTACTTTCTTATGTCATTCTCTCTGGACCCAAAAGTTAAAAAATTATTGATAGGGGACAGAATGCGGTCGGATCATCACATAATTGGCATATATATTACACTTACAGAATTTCCACGTGGGCGAGGATATTGGAAATTTAATCAAAGCCTACTGGATGATAACTTGTTTATAACTAGGACAGAAGAATTTATAACAGACGTTTTACCAACATAACAGGTACAGCAGATCCCATTATTGTACGGGACACTTTTAAATGTTCCTTTAGAGGCCATGCAGTTCAGTACTGATCTATAAAACAAAAGCAATTTAGGTCAAAATTAACAAAGGAAATTGAAGGACTAGGAATAAAAACTGTACCATAGAGGCACAGAATAAGTTAGAAGAAAAACAAAAATAAACAGAAGAACTTATTCAATAAAGATCGAGTGTAATATATTATAAAAAATAAAGCGACCTGGATGGAATATGGTGAAAAATGCACCAAATTCTTCAACAATTTTCAACATAGAAATGCTACCAAATGTATTTTATTGAAACTTATTACAAATGATTTAGTCACGCAGGATTTACCAAATGATATTTTGAAAGAGGAAGTAAAGTACTTTAAGAATATGTTTTTGTTTCAGTCTCCTCCATCTCCACTAACCGAAACTAATTGTATGATTTTTTTCCTATTAAAAATGCAAAAATGAACATCTGTACAGAAAAACTCATGTGAAGGCCAAGTTACAGAAGAGGAACTTCTTGATTCAACTAAACTCTTTAAGGCTGGGAAAACTCCAGGGCTGGATGACATACCAGTGGAAGTATACTTTTTTTTTTATATACTTAGAGGACTATTATTAGCATGTTTTAACCACTCCTATATAAACGGTAGCTTATCTGAAAAGCAACAAGGTCTGATTTCATTATTACTGAAACAGGATCCAAGTGGCACAGTTGAATCGGAAGTTTACATACACTTAGGTTGTAGTCATTAAAACCTGTTTTTCAAACACTCCACAAATGTCTTGTTAAAAAAAAATTATATCATGGCTTTAGAAGCTTCTGATGGGCTAATTGACATCATTTGAGTGAATTGGAGGTGCACCTGTGGATGTATTTCAAGGCCTACCTTCAAACTCAGTGCCTCTTTGCTTGATGGGAAATCCAAAGACCTCAGAAAAAACTTGTAGACCTCCACAAGTCTGGTTCATCCTTGGGAGCAATTCATTTCCAAACGCCTGAAGGTACCACGTTCATCTGTAAAAACAATAGTACGCAAGTATAAACACCATGGGACCACACAGCCGATGCTTGCAAGCCGAAGAACACCATCCCAACCGTGAAGCACAGGGGTGGCAGCATTATCACTTCACAAAATAGATGGCATCACAAGGTAGGACAATTATGTGGATATATTGAAGCAACATCTCAAGACATCAGTCAGGAAGTTAAATATTGGTCGCAAATGGGTCTTCCAAATGGACAATTACCCCAAGCATACTTCCAAAGTTGTGGCAAAATGGCTTAAGGACAACAAAGACAAGATATTGGAGTGGCCATCACAAAGCCCTGATCTCAATCCCATAGAAAATGTGTGGGAAGAACTGAAAAACCATGTGCGAGCATGGAGTCCAACAAACCTGACTCAGTTACACCAGCTCTGTCAGGAGGAATGGGACAAAATTCACCCAACTTATTGTGGAAAGCTTGTGGAAGGCTAACCGAAACGTTTGAACAAAGCTAAACAATTTAAAAGCAATGCTACCAAATACTAATTGAGTTTACTGTATGTAAACGTCTGACCCACTGGGAATGTGGTGAAAGAAATAAAAGCTGAAAGAAATACTTCTCTCTACTATTATTCTGACATTTCACATTCTTAAAATGAAGTGGTGATCCTAGCTGACCTAAAACAGGGAATTGTTTACTAGGATTACATGTCAGGAATTGTGAAAAATGGAGTTTAAATGTACTTTGCTAAGGTGTATGTAAACTTCCTACTTCAACTGTATATGGATATGTATGTGTATAGATATATATATATTTACCCCAAAAATATATGGGGGATTGGAAATGAAAAATAAAAAATAAACATTATAATATGCCCCAACAACATTATAAAACTATACAGAATTGCTAAAATAAGTAAATTGAATCAATGATGAGTGAATAATCAGATTAAGTTGCTAGATTTCCATTCAATCTATATTCTGGGCTCTAAAATATTTTTATTATGATCACGTTTGATCCTCACTGTGAAATATTTTCAAGTTTCCGACAAATCGAGAGATTTAATTAAATTAAATAGTTATCCATTCTGACTACTACATGTATTGTCACACAGGACTAGGCGCTGACACAGACCAATCATGGGTCGGCAGGCTACGAGAAGTCTCCATAGTTGACTCCTTCAGGCAAGTTGAAAACGACTACATCGACCATGATCCTTTGCTACTTACGGCCACTTTCCCCATGATCCGTAGTGATTTTTGGTTCTATTTAGCCCCATTCAGCGATATTGAGTGCTTCAAATTCAAATACTTCAGGAGTTTTCCATAGGAATACGTGGATGTCATCAACGCTATCACTATCAACTGGTTTGGATGTCTATGGTTTAGCCTACATGATGAGATTATTATGGACAAAATAAATACAAATTATTTGTCAAACTGCAGCCAAGCATCGATGATCATGTCACCAGAATAAGACCCTCAATATTTATTGGAAAGGAGCATCAAGCTCATCACCTTGTAATTTCACCACCCTGTGAAGTTATTTCATATTTATCTTAATCTGTCTGCTTTCCCGACGTGTCATAGTGGGAGGACCACACAATACGTCATTGCGACACCAAGTTTACTTCGATATTATGGTTATTATGTCAACATTTGCGCATAAAAGCATTTCCACAAACATTTCTCGCTTAATACATTTTACTGACACAAAAAGATCCCACCTTGTCTAGCGTATTTTGTTTTGTCAACATTTAGAAAGTTTACCAACAAATGTTAATTTCCCATCAGGCCTGTCATGATTTTTTTTTAATGACATGTACTTTATTTGCATAAATAGGTTGGATGGAAACCTGATTAATGATAACTAAAATAGCTATGTGCAGAGATGTAAACTGAACAAAAATATAAACGCAACATGTAAAATGTTGGTCCCATGTTTCATGAGCTGAAATAAACGAGCCTAGAAATGTTCCATATGAACAAACAGCTTATTTCTCTCAAATGTTGTGCATGAATATGTTTACATCCCTGTTAATGAGCATTTCTCCTTTGCCAATATAATCCATCCACCTGACAGGTATGGCATATCAAAAAGCTGATTAAACGGCATAATCATTACACAGGTGCATGTTGTGCTGGGGAAATAAAAGGCCACTCTAATATGTGTAGTTTTGTCACACAACACAATGCCACAGATGTCTCAAGTTTTGAGGGAGAGTGCAATTGGCATGCTGATTGCAGGAATGTAATTTCTCTACCATAAGCCGCCTCCAACGTTGTTTTAGAGAATTTGGCAGTAACACGTGTAACCATGCCAGCTCAGGACCGCCACATCCGGCTTCTTCACCTGCGGGATTGTCTGAGACCAGCTACCCGGACAGCTGATGAAACTGAGGATTTTTTCAGTCTTTAATAAAGCCCTTTTGTAGGGAAAAACTCATTCTGACTGGCTGGGCCTGGCTCCCCAGTGGGTGGGCCTATGCACTCATAGGCCCACCCATGGCTGCGCCCCTGCCCAGTCATGTGAAGTCAATAGATTAGGGCCTAATTAATCTATTTCAATTGACTGATTTCCTTATATGAACTGTAACTCAATAAAATTGTTGAAATTGTTACGTGTGAATGCGACAGACTTTGTGGTGCAGTAGAAAGATCAGCGTACGCCTGAGGTTGTGACACTAGCTGGATAGCCTACCACTTACCTTAAAACCCCCATACCATTTAATTACTCCCCCACATTTGAAATAACTGTTTTCACATGTTGAGCTGAAATTGTCACTTGAAAACAAAATAGACACGTGTCAGTTGTTCACATGTGAAACCATATGTTAACATGTATTCAATATAGAGTTCACATGTTAACACCACCTTTTCACGTGTGAGGAGAATAACATGTTTTGAATTGCAGATTCACATGTGGAATTTGCACTTTCACATGTGAAAAAACATCACATGTCAAAACCTAACTGTCACATGCTGAGTTGCATTTTCACAAAAACTTTCACATTTGAACACTGAATTTGTACTTTCACGTGGAAAACATTCAAATATTGTCACGTGTAGTTTATGAAATCACATGTTGAAATTTTGCATCCCAATGTTGTGAAACAAATTTCACATGAGATCATGTTTTCACAAGTTTTATGTCATCACATGATGCTTTTAAATGTTATCATATTAACTTCACATAAGATCACGTAAGTGTTTTTTCCGTGAGGGCAATCACAGCTGTTTAATCAAAGAAATTAAGGACAAAGAAACATCTGAGAGTAACAATTCAAAAATGTATTGACCAATATAAACATTTTTCAAAGTTAAGGATTTGAGCCAGCGATCCAAACGACCATCTGGACTTGATACAGAACAGACAAATACTAAGTAACAGATATGACGATATTGACTGGTGGGAATGGGATGTTTGCTGTCACCTTACTCTGATATAGGCGTCCAGAAGGCTTTGGATAAGGGATGCTTTAGCTTATCTGCAGCTCTATGTAGATTGGTTACTTTGGTCTTATACTGTATTTTGTTTTCATTTTCTATGTCTAGTGTCTCTTAACGTGTAATAATGGAGTCAAAAATGTTTTATAATTCTTAGGGTATATGATGATCGGATGTGTGGTGCAGTGCATGGGGAGAGAGAGAGAGAGAATTAGGAATGCTATGCATGTGTGGGAAGTGGTTCTGTCTGAGTTATAAATTAATGATCTCAACATGTGCTATAGTTGAGAATCATCAAAAACTCAAGTGCAGACAAAAGCACTATCAGCCACGGACGGCCTGCAGATGGAAAAGTGTCTTGACTAGGAGACAGAAACTGGGGGAAACTTAAAAAGCAGGGTCCTTTTAAATGAAATGTAAAATTGAATGCTGGGAAAGTCCATGTGTGCTTGTCTGGTATCTAAAACACACCAGTAATTCAAAGCAATTCACAGTTTAGTCTATGCACTCAAGTCCATTTACAGACTATGTGTTTGATTGGAGGGGGTAAGAGCATTCTGCACCAGTGAGGATTTGAATACATGAGCGATGTCACTCACTAGGTGTCCATGGTAATTCTTTATCAATGTGAGGGGCGAGAATTCAGACAAGCGTGTGCTTTTGACACCTGGAAATGACGTGCTATCATCCACGCATATGAAATATTTATCACCGATGCATATTTCCTGGAGATGGAATATTTATGAATATATGGACCTTGGTTCAGAGTGTGTGTGTGTGTGTGTGTCTCCCTGCACTATTGGGCTAGGGGCCTCGCAGTGCCAGTGGAGGCTCGTACGGTGGGAGCACCCTGTCATATGTGGGAGATAGGAGTCTGAAATTCCACGAGACTACGTACAGATAAAAGTGGTCTCCCATGTAACACTAATGAAGGTCATTTCATGCTTACATTCCAGTACAGTGTGTGTCTGTTTGAGAGTGGGTGGGTGGTAGGAATGTTTCACTCTTCAAATGATAGTGTTACTACATGGCCGGGTGTACTTTTCTTTTTAAACAGACAGTATGATAAAGGAAAGTTTCTGAATAAGTGCACACGTTCTATATAGCAGCATACTTTTCACATTGACCATATACATCTATATCAGTAGAATTTCAAACATTGACTTATAACTCGTGCACACCTAATATTTGCAGTATTATACTATATGAATCCTATCAGTAGCAACAACACAATAGAATGGTTCCTTCAAGACACTAGTATTCTATTGAGTGGTGTATCACTAAGTATATCAGTGTGTGGACGGGGTTTGTCAGAATCTATGGAGTGTAGCCAACATTGTCATTGTATCAGGCCTGTCTGGCTATAGAGAACATCCACAGGGCTGACAAGAGGTAAGCTACATCGCTACATCTCCAGTCTGCATCAAAGAGGCATCAGTTGTGGATCACTACCTTCAATCAAAGAGCGGGGAGGGAAGGCAGGGCTGCATAATGTGACAGGTCCTGTCTCTCTTTGATGCCTAGGCTGCTCTGCTCTGCTCACCATAACCCTGCTAGTGGTGCTGCGCCTATAGGCCCTAGAGCTCAGCCCTAGACAAAAACTCAAATTGAGACTAATTCTAGACTATAAAGCACACCCAATGGAGAATTGTCAATGAAAGTAGTGTTAAGCCTCATACTGGGCTTGATTCATTAATCTGAGTCTGGGAAACTGGCCCGAAGAGAAATAAGGACATGTATAAAGTGGGTTTCTAACTACATGCAGCAATATGGCTATAGAGGCTTTGTAACTCTTAACACTGGAGCTATACTGGCACAGTATCCTTCTGTATAATATCACCGAGCGACTGACCCCAGTGTCACCAGAGATTTGATATATCGTCAGATACATTTCATTATAGAATCCTCCAGAGACCGCCCAAATATATCGCACATAATGACAGTCAGATTGAATTACATTAAGAAGCATTAAAATGAACAAAGTCATTGTCTGATGTTATCTCGTTATCTCATTGTTTCATACCGATTACCAGATCTAATATCTTGTTTCATATCTCCATCTAATGCAGTATGACAAATTAGGAAATCTGAGAGAGAGATGTGCATTTTTAACAGTGTTTCATTGTTAACATTGTTTATTGTGGTTGTGTAATTACAGAATGCATAATGAGGAATCTAATTTATTAGAAGGTTGATAGCATTGTAAGTTTATAACTGTAAGATTGAGACAATCTCCATTTATTTTTCCATTGTAAACAGTGCCCTCTAGTGCGTCTCATTGTTGCACTTGTATGTGCTGGGCATATTCATAGCAAGTTAGGCCAGGGGTACAGAAATACTCACAGCTCAGTCTCAAAATTGCAACAAAAATGAATGAAAATCAACAAAGAGAAGGCAGATTGTGCTTCTCTCAAAAGAAAAAGGGTCAGATAGAGTGTCACTCTGTTATTCAAACATTAGCGTGTAGTGAAGAAAACACAAGTCACTACGTACTGTTGCTATTTACATTTCATTGGTTTGTGTATTGAGTAATTATCTACTTTTGGAAGGCTTGGATGACTTGAATCCAGAAATCTCTTTTCCAAGAGCGTTTCCCTTTATTAGTTGTGAAAACTAGGCAGTAAGCTAAGAAAAAACCTTTGAAAACAACACACATATCCATCTGGAAAAGGGATATTCCCTCCATTGAGTTGTGGTTGTGAACACTAGGGTCATCCAAGGATACGTCGCCTTGTGCTGAGCGAAGCTGGAAACTGACACTCATATCACGACCACATTCTTTTTTCTCCAGCGCTACGGAAAATATGGTATTAACCAGATTCACTGGCCAATCAGACACAACTGTGCTACATCCCAAATGGCACCCAATTCCCTATGTAGTGCACTACTTTTCATCAGGGCCCATAGGGCTCTGGTCAAAAGTAGTGCACTATATAGGGATAGGGTGCAATTTGAGATTCACCCTTTGTCCCGGTCCATTCCCAAGTCCAGATCTAAAAATATCCCACATAACTATGACCAGACTAAAGGAACTTTGAGCTATATTTCTTATTCCACAATGGCTAAATATCAAGGAAAATATTAGTCAAAACTTGCCACTTGTGTGTAAATGAGACCAAGATGGATTACAAGCCCTGGGTTCTATTTGAGGCCTCTTGGCTCACAGTGCACCGCACAATTTCCATCCATCCCTGCTTGGCTGAATGAATCAAAGCCCCAGATGTGTGGGGCCACAACTTTAAAAAGTGAATTCCTTTTGGTAAGCCTTTACTGTAGGTAAAGGAATTATAACAGATTAAATCTGAACCCTCCACTTGTGGGATTTGATGTACATTACCAACAGTGAGAAATGGCCAGTCTGAAATACAATATACCACTTCAGATGGAAGACGGAAGGAGAAAGTGGAGGGAGAGAGGGGAATGTGTTCTGGGTATTTCCTGGAAGTTTGAAGTGCCTCACAAGCAAATATACAGCTAAAAGCTTTACAAAGGAAGCTGAAATGGTTCTCCATGGCACCCAAGCCATTGTGTAAATGAATCAAGGTGGCAAAGCAGCTTTGATGCTTGGTGGGTCCTATGTCAAATGCCATAGAAATGTATCCCTGTCAAATTACAGTTCATTCGGAAAGTATTCAGACCCCTTGACCTTTTCAACATTTTGTTACGTTACAGCCTTATTCTAAAATTGATTAAATTGTTTTTTCTCTCATCAATCTACACACAACACCCCATAAGGACAAAGCAAAAAACGTTTTTTGAAATCTTTGCAAATGTATATAAAACAAGTATATAAAACAAATATATATATCAGATATACATAAGTAGTCAGACCCTTTACTCATTACTTTGTTGAAGCACATTTGGCAGAGATTACAGCCTCAAGTCGTTTGGGGTATGACGCTACAAGCTTGGCACACCTGTATTTGGGGAGTTTCTCACATTCTTCACTGCAGATCCACTCAAGCTCTGTCAGGTTGGATGGAGAGAGTCGCTGCAAAGCTATTTTCAGGTCTCTCCAGAGATGTTCAATCAGGTACAAGTCCGGGCTCTGGCTGAGCCACTCAAGGACATTTGACATCCTGAAGTCACTCCTGCGTTGTCTTGGCTGTGTGCTTAGGGTCACTGTTCTCTTGGAAGGTGAACCTTAATCCCAGTCTGAGGTCCGGAGCGCTCTGGAGCAGGTTGTCATCAAGGATCTCTCTGTACTTTGTCCGTTCATCTTTCCCTTCGATCCTGACTAGTCTCCCAGTACCAGCCGCATTAAGGCCAAAGAGATCAATCTTGGTTTCATCAGACCAAAGAATCTTGTTCAGATGGTCTTAGAGTCTTTACAGTGCCTTGCAAAAGTGTTCATCCCCCTTGGCGTTTTTCCTATTTTGTTGCATTTCAAAATGGAATTTAAATTGATTTTTATTTGGATTTCATGCAATGGACATACACAAAATAGTCCAAAATGGTGAAGTGAAATGAAAACAATTACTTGTTTCAAAAAATGCAAAAGAATGTAAACCGGAAAACTGGTGCGTGCATATGTATTCACCCCCTTTGCAATGAAGCCCCTAAATAAGATCTGGTGCAACCAATTGCCTTTAGAAGTCACATAATTAGTTAAATAAAATCCATCTGTGTGCAATCTAAGTGTCACATTATCTGTCACATGATCTCAGTACATATACACTTGTTCTGAAAGGCCTCAGAGTCTGCAACACCACTAAGAAAGGGGCACCACCAAGCAAGCTGCACTATGAAGACCAAGGAGCTCTCCAAACAGGTTAGGGACAAAGTTGTCTGCAACACCACTAAGAAAGGGGCACCACCAAGCAAGCTGCACTATGAAGACCAAGGAGCTCTCCAAACAGGTTAGGGACAAAGTTGTGGAGAAGTACAAAACAGGGCTGGGTTATAAAAAAATACCAGAAACTTTGAACATCCCACGGAGCACCATTAAATAAAAATGGTTAAAATGGAAAGAATATGGCACTATAACAAACCTGCCAAGAGAGGGCCGCCCACCAAAACTCGCGCACCAGGCAAGGAGGGCATTAATCAGAGAGACAACAAAGAGACCAAAGATAACCTTGAAGGAGGTGCAAAGCTCCACAGCGGAGATTGGAGTATCTGTCCATAGGACCACTTTAAGCCGTACACTCCACAGAGCTGGGCTTTACGGAAGAGTGGTCAGAAAAAAAGCCATTGCTTAAAGGAAAAAATAAGCGAACACATTTGGTGTTCGCCAAAAGGCATGTGGGAGACTCCCCAAACATATGGAAGAAGGTACTCTGGTCAGATGAGACTATAATTTAGCTTTTTGGCCATCAAGGAAAGTGCTATGTCTGGCGCAAACTCAACACCTCTCATCACCCCGAGACCACATCCCCATCATCCCCACAGTGAAGCATGGTGGTGGCAGCATCATGCTGTGGGGATATTTTTACTCAGCATTGACTGGGAAACTGATCAGATTTGAAGGAATGATGGGTGGCGCTAAATACAGGGAAGCTCTTGAGGGAACCTGTTTCAGTTTTTCAGAGATTTGAGACTGGGACGTAGGTTCCCCTTCCAGCAGGACAGTGACCCTAAGCATACTGCTACAGCAACACTCGAGTGGTTTAAGGGGAAACATTTAAATGTCTTGGAATGGCCTAGTCAAAGCCCAGACCTCAATCCAATTGAGAATCTGTGGTATGACTTAAAGATTGCTGTACTCTAGCAGAACCCATCCAACTTGAAAGAGCAGGAGCAGTTTTGCCTTGAAGAATGGGCAAAAATCCCAGTGGCTAGACGTGCCAAGGTTATAGAGACATACCCCAAGAGACTTGCAGCTATAAAAGGCTGCAAAAGGTGACTCTACAAAGTATTGACTTTGGGGGGGTGAATAGTTATGCATGCTCAAGTTTTCTGTCTTTTTGTCTTATTTCTTGTTTGTTTCACAATAAAAAAATATTTTGCATCTTCAAAGTGGTGGGCATGTTGTTTAAATCAAATGGTACAAATGCCCCAAAATCTCTTTTAATTCCAGGTTGTAAGCCAACAAAATTGGAAAAATGCCAAGGAGGGTGAATACTTTCGCAAGCCACTGTATGGCAGCTCTGCTTCTGGCTCCTAAGGAGCTTTGCAGTGTTTAGTATTTTTTGTGAGTTATTTCTTACATTATTAGTCCAGATTTTGTTATGTGTTATTACCTACAGCCGGAAATAACTTTTGGATATCAAAGAGGCGGTAACTCAACAGCATTACAGCGAGGAATACCACTTTTCCAAATTGGATGCTTTGTTCGTACCACCCAGGGCAATTTACTTATTCCAGAGGCTGCTCCAAAACACAGCATCCGGAGAAGAGGTATTCGGAGTGGACTTCTAGTCCAACTCAGGATGCATGCACACCATCCACTGCTTCCGAGTATGTTCCTCGCTAATGTACAATCTCTAGATAATTAGATAACTAGATGAGTTCAGGGCGAGGATCTCCTTCCAGAAAGACATCAGGGAGTGTAAAACATGGCTCTCTTGGGATATACTGTCCCCGTCCATATAGCCAGCTGTGTTCTCAGTACATAGGAATCAAAAACTATCCAGGAAGAAGAAATGTGGGGATGTTTCTTTCATGATTAACTACTCATGGTGTGATTATGATAACATACAGAAACTCAAGTCCTTATGCTCACCTGACCTAGAATAACTCACAATTAAATGCAGACCGTATTAACTCCCAAGAGTTAATACAACCTTTATGCAACCTGGAAACCACATATCCTGAGGTGCATTTATTGTAGCTGGGGATTTCAACAAAGCAAATTTGAGGAAAACGCTACCAATTGACTGTAGTACTCGCTATGGAAAAATATTGGACCACTTTTACTCAACTTTCGAAATGCCTACTAGGCCCTCCCCGCCCTCTGCAAATCTGATCATGACTCCATTTTTCTACTCCCTTCCTATAGGCAGAAACCCAAACAGGAAGTACTCGTGCTGAGGTCTATTCAAAGCTGGTCTGACCAATCAGAATCCCTGCTTCAAGATTGTTTTGATCATGCGGACTGGGATATGTTCCTGGTAGCCTCTGATAATATCATCGACAAATACACGGATACGGTGACTGAGTTCATCAGAAAGTGTATAGGAGATGTTCTTTCCACTATGACTAATTAAACCTACCCAAACCAGAAACCGTGGATAGATGGCAGCATTCGCACAAAACTGAGATCACAAACCAATGCATTTAACCATGGCAAGGTGACTGGGAATATGGCCGAATACAAACAGTGTCGTTATTCCCTCCGTAAGGCAATTAAGCCGGCAGAATGTCAGTACAGAGACAAAGTCTCCTAATACAACAGCTCAGACACAAGACTTATGTGGCCTTTACCACCTTACCTTACTTGACACCCTAGACCCACTTCAATTATTTTATCGCCCAAATAGATCCACAGACGATGCAATCGCCAACACACTGCACACTGCCCTATCCCATCTGGACAAGAGGAATAACTATGTAAGAATGTTGTTAATTGACTATAGCTCAGCATTCAACACCATAGTACACTCCAAGCTCATCATTAAGCTCAAGGCCCTGGGTCTGAACCCCGCCCTGTGCAACTGGGTCCTGGACTTATGACGGGTAGGAAACAACATCTCCACTTCACTGATCCTCAACACAGTGGCCCCACCAGGGTGCGTGCTCAGCCCCCTCCTGTACTCCCTGTTCAGCCATGACTACATGGTCACGCATGCCTCCAACTCAGTCATGAAGTTTGCAGACGACACAACAGTAGTAGGCCTGATTACCAACAATGACGAGACAGCATTCAGGGAGGAGTTGAGGGCCCTGGGTAAGGATAATGACCTCTCACTCAATATCAACAAAACAAAGAAGCTGATCGTGGACATCAGGAAACAGCAGAGGGAGCACGTCCCTATCCACATCAACAGGACCACAGTTGACAAGGTGGAAAGCTTCAAGTTTCTTGGCGTACACGTCACTGATGATCTTAAATGGTCCACCCACACAGACAGTGTGGTGAAGAAGGCGCTACAGTGCAACAGCGCCTCTTCAACCTCAGGAGGCTGAAGAAATTTGGCCTTGCCCCTAAAACCCTCAAAAACTTTTACAGATGCACAATTGGGAGCATCCTGCCTGGCATGGCAGCTGCAACACCCGCAACCGCAGGACTCTCCAGAGGGTGATGCGGTCTGCCCAACACATCACTGGGGGCAAACTGCCTGCCCTCCAGGACACCTGCAGCACCTGATGTCACATCAACCACCCGAGCCACGGCCTTTCCACCCCGTTATCATCCAGAAGGAGAGGTCAGTACAGGTGCATCAAAGCTGGGACCGAGATACTGAAAAACAGCTTCTAATTCTAGGCCATCAGACTGTTAATTAGCCATCACTAGCCGACTTCCACCTGGTTACGCAACCCTGCACCTTAGAGGCTGCTGCCCTATACACATAGACTTGGAATCACTGTTTATATACGGTTTTCTATTCTACTGTATTTTGGTCAATGCCAATCCAACATTGCTCAATCTAATATTTATATATTTCTTAACTCCATTCTTTTACTTTGGATGTGTGTGTATTATTGCGAATTGTTAGATATTACTGCACTGTTGGAGCTAGAAACACAAGCATTTCGTTACACCCGAAATAACATCTATTAAGTACTGTATGTGTATGTGACAAATAAAATTTGATTTGATTTGAGGTTTCTTCCTGGGTACCATCCTTTCTAGGGAGTTTTTCCAAGCCACCGTGCTTCTACATCTTCATTTCTTGCTCTCTGGGGTTTTTGGCTCAGTTTCTGGAAAATCAAATCAAATCAAATTGTATTGGTCACATACACGTGATTAGCATATGTTATTGCGGGTGTAGCGAAATGCTTGTGCTTCTAGCTCCGACAGGACTTTATAAATACATTTGATTGATTGATTGATTGATTTATTGATTGATGGTAATAGAATAATCTTATTCAATTAGCCTACTGTAATGTAAACAACAACAAAAAAAGCCAGACTAAGCCTTTAGTTTTTAGACTTTGTCTCCAAACAAAGATGGTTGAATCTGGTTCCAATGTTAAGTTCAAAATGTGCAGTTTTATAGGAAAGACTTTGTATTGGAACATTTCTAAAGGAGCACAATTTAACATGATGTAACTACCTGAGTGTACGCGGGAGCACACAGAGACATTATAGTAAGGTCAGAAATAGACCGTAGAGTGGGACCTTCTTTATGGTAGACTTTTAACTCTACCTCTGATCCTTTTACCTTCTCTTATCTACGTCCTTGTTCATTGTATAACTGAGCTTTTATAAGGGATGTTAAATTCAAGGTCCCCGTTATTTCCAAGAGATTCCAGGTAAAAACATGTCTTCACTAATCGCTTGCCAGAAATGATTTGATGAATATGGTTGCCAGGGTCAGACTTCAGACATCCGGTATAACTGAGTCATAGAGCTTTCAAATCCGTATTAAACTGTATGTTATGGTAAGAAAACAAAAAAGTCAGCAGTATTCTTTGACTGCAGCGAACCTCCTCTGTGTGACTAGTGCCCACTCAACCCTCACCGGAGCAGAACAGGGTTCCTTACACCCCTTCTCATTCCTCCTCTCTGGCTTATATCCCTGCTCTCTCTCCCCAGAGGGAGGTCAGATGTTCACAGGCCAGCTAGCCTCAGGGCTAAGCCATCTATACTGTAGATCCACATGATCCACAGGACATCTCTCTCTGCAGGGGGTTAGCATGGGGGTGGCCCACCTAATTCCAACTCTGCAGGACCGGGGGGATTTTTAAAAAACGTAACAGTGATCAACCCTGTGGTGATGGATCAAGGATGTCATCAAAGGGTTAACGCTAACAGTTGTATTCACTGTATCACAATTCCAGTGGGTCAGAAGTTTACATACACTAAGTTGACTGTGCCTTGAAACAGCTTGGAAAATTCCAGAAAATGATGTCACGGCATTAGAAGCTTCTGATAGGCTATTGGAGGTGTACCTGTGTATGTATTTCAAAGGCCTACCTTCATACTCAGTGCCTCTTTGCTTGACATCATGGGAAAATCCAAAGATATTAGAATAAAACATTGTAGACCTCCACAAGTCTGGTTCTTCCTTGGGAGCAATTTCCAAACGCCTGAAGGTACCACGTTCATCTGTACAAGCAACAGTACGCAAGTATAAATACCATGGGACCACATAGCTGTCATACCGCTCACGAAGGAGACACATTCTGTCGCCTAGAGATTTACGTACTTTGGTGCGAAAAGGGCAAATCAATCCCAGAACAACAGCAAAGGACCTTGTGAAGATGCTGGAGGAAACAGATGCAAAAGTAGTAAAAATAGTCCCATATCAACATAACCTGAAAGGCCACTCAGCAATGAAGAAGCCACTGCTCCAAAACCGCCATAAAAAAGCCAGACTACAGTTTGCAACTGCACATGGGTACAAAGATCGTACTTTTTGGAGAAATGTCCTCTGGTCTGATGAAACAAAAATAGAACTGTTTGGCCATAATGACCATCGCAATGTTTGGAGGAAAAAGGGGGAGGTTTGCAAGCCGAAGAACATCATCCCAACCGTGAAGCCCGGGGGTGGCAGCATCATGTTGTGCTGGTGCTTTGATGCAGGAGGGACTGGTGCACTTCACAAAATAGATGGCATCATGAGGAGGAAAATTATGTGAATATATTGAAGCAACATCTCAAGACATCCGTCAGGGAGTTAAAGCTTGGTCGCAAATGGGTCTTACAATTGAACAATGACCCCAAGCATACTTCCAAAGTTGTGGCAAAATGGCTTAAGGACAACAAGGTCAAGGTATTGGAGTGGCCATCACAAAGCCCTGACCTCAATCCTGTTGAAAATATGGTGGCAGAACTGAAAAAGTGTGTGGAAGCAAGGAGACCTAGAAACATGATTAAGTTACACCAGCTCTGTCAGGAGGAATGGGCCAAAATTGACCCAACCTTTTGTGGGAAGCTTGTGGAAGGCTACCCAAAATGTTTGACCCAAGTTAAACAATTTAAAGGCAATGCTACCAAATACTAATTGAGCATATGTATACTTCTGACCCACTGGGAATGTGATAAAATAAAATAAAAGCTGAAATATAGAATTCTCTCTAATATTATTCTGACATTTCACATTTCTAAAATAAAATGTTTATCCTAACTGACCTAAGACAGGGAATTTTTGCTAAGATTAAATGTCAGGAATTGTGATAAATGTATTTGGCTAAGGTGTACGTATGTAAACTTCCGACTTCAGCTGTATATCACATTTGAATGTGTCCTTCCCCACTCTTGCAAGCACACAAGCTTCTCCATCTCATGGTCAAGCATGGAGAAAGTAATCTATCATGAAAGAATCAGACTTGCTTCTTTAATCTAAAATATTAATTGCATCTTACATATTCTACACCCATAAATAATTCTAAATTCAAAGAGAAGTAGAATTATTTTCATAATGAATCTATAGTTGAATACAGCACTTAGAATAAATAAAAACCGAATAATATTGCACACCGTTTAACAAGCTAATGAGTGACGTGATCTTTGCCTTTCAGTGCCACTTATCCCCTGACCCCTTGGCTCAGAGGTTAATGACATCATTAGCATTCTGTTGGGGCTTGCCTGGCCTGGTCCTCTCTCTTTCCCGGCAGGCCCGGCCTGTGGTGTACTCAGATGGTGGGTCCCAAATGGCACCCTATTTCCTCGATATTGCACTACTTTTGACCATGTGAAAAGTGGTGCAGTAATAAGGGAATAGGGTGCCATTTGGGTCACATACAGAGCCTCAGAGGCTGAGTAAGCTGGGGACTTAGTGCGAGCCTGTAAGCACTAGCCGATCCAGAAAGTGTCATAAGATACTGGCAGAATGAGTCAGAGGAGGAGGAGGAGGAGGAGGCGGAGAAGGAGGAGGAGGAGGAGGAAGAAGAGAGAGAGGATGGATGAGCAGAGAGAGAGAGGATGAGCAAAGAGAATGGGAGTTACAGCAGGGGGGACAGAACATGTTGGAGAGGAAGGGTGATGGTACAGATGAGTCACAGGGAGTGTCCCCCCGGCTAAAACCATCTACGTGACATGATCATGTTACACCCTGTACACCCTGTCCAGTCTCAGGGCCAAGGCTATGATGGTGTAAATAAGGCTATTATGGTGTCAATAATGAGATTCCAGCAGCCAACTACTCCACCCTCATTGTGTGTGTGTGTGTGTGTGTGTGTGTGTGTGTGTGTGTGTGTGTGTGTGTGTGTGTGTGTGTGTGTGTGTGTGTGTGTGTGTGTTTCTAGCAGCTAACTATGCCACTCCATTGACAACAGGTGAATGACACCCTGTTCCTTATATAGTGCTTTACCGTAGATCAAAGCCTGGGTCAAAAGTAGTGCACTGTTTAGAATAAATAGGGTGCCATTTCAGCCACATGTTATTCTGGTAGCTGGAGCCTTTATGGAAACACCATGGCCCGAGTTGCTGCCCTCTGTAATCTGTGTGTTGTAATTACTTTCATTTTGGTGTGTGTGTGTTTCTTTCGCCAACACAGGAGGAGATGGAACACTTATGTAACTGTGACTGCTGGTGTTTCCCCAAAGTGCTTTCCTTATGGGATGACAGTTCCTTAATAGAATTTCCCTTTATATATTTCCATATGATTAATTTCCATTTTCAATTGGTTTGAATATGCTTGCATAATATGCAGTATGGTACGCTATAGCATAGGGTAGAAATATGGTGTTGATTGCCTGTGATTTAAATATTTACTGCCCTGTAAACTCCAGTAACAGAGAGAGAGAGATTTTTGGCACATTCATAAATAACAGCATTATGAATCCAGTAGCATTTAGGCAATGACTGCTTGATGATTATACCCCTTTGATGACATTTCCCTCTCAGCATGTTTTGACTCAGTGTGGAGGAGGCAAGGGGAAAATGCCAACAACTCCAGCCAAGTTCTTCCCTCTCTCTCTCTGCCTTCTCACCCTCAGGTGACTGTGCAGTTCTGATGATCTATTGACACAGAGGTGCGAGAGAGGAGGAAGTTATTTTCCATGTGGATAAGTCATACTCCAGGCACCCGGATAGGATACCTCATGCGCTAACAGTGAGCAAGCACAGCTCACACCAGTGTGTCCATTCTGACAGGGTCTGCACCTCTGTGCCAGGATCCAAGAATGTACCAAATATAACTGAGTCGCCGTGGCGATGACCGACACTATTATAGTGACTCACTGAGATTGTTTTTGTGTTGTTTTTTGTGGTATGTTGTTGACACATTCTAATCTAAGTTGGTCATAGTTTTTTATATACATGTATTTTGTCTGTGGTTTAAGGTGGTGAAAGAGAGAGAGAAAGAGAAAGAGAGAAACTGGACTGGACGCATCAAATTCAGACTGAGAGCCCACTATTGCTGTTGGCAGGCGAAGGAAAGTCTCTTCAGTTCAGTAGTTCAGAGACCTCAGCTTAGGGAGTAGGGTATTTTCCCTGTTCATTCAAACACACCAAGAATCGAGTCACTTGTGAATCAGCACCCTGTGCCACCTTTGACGGGAGGTGTTTCAATGCGGCCCATAAGAGCTATAACGTTATAAGTGTGGATCGCTGCGCCTCCTTGTCAAGCATTGTTACCAATACTGCGTGCTGCATGCTAAAACAACCCTTCCCACCTGTAAATTACCACCATTATCTGCCTGTCAGTCTAGTTCTGATTAAACCATTTCGTACATTCAATGCTGTCCGAATTAAAAGCTCCACAGTTATATTGAAGCAGAAGCCAGGGGTGTAATGTGGCAGCTTTAATGTCTTGGTTAATTGATTCAAGCCCATGAAGAGAGAAATAAACATATTTAAGGGAACAATGCTTTAAAAGACAGCAGCGTACAGTATGTTGGTGTTCAGATTTTATGCACAGCTTTAAACCTTGGCTCTCTGCCTTTAGCTTGTCAGCTCCTTGTTTATGGCTGATGATATAGCGTCAGGGCGTGTAGTGCCGTTCAAAAAGGAATGGGGCAATTTGCATGGAATTGATGCAGTGTAGTGCAAGGTAAAGTGGTATAAAAAGTTATATACAGTCGTGGCCAAAAGTTTTGAGAATGACACAAATATTTATTTTCACAAAGTCTGCTGCCTCAGTTTGTATGATGGCAATTTGCATATACTCCAGAATGTCATGAAGATTGATCAGATGCATTGCAATTAATTGCAAAGTCCCTCTTTGCTATGCAAATTAACTGAATCCCAAAAAACACTTCCACTGCATTTCAGCCCTGCCACAAAAGGACCAGCTGACATCTTGTCAGTGATTCTTTTGTTAACACAGGTGTGAGTGTTGACTAGGACAAGGCTGGAGATCACTCTGTCATGCTGAATGAGTTCGAATAACAGACTGGAAGCTTCAAAAGGAGGGTGATGCTTGGAATCATTGTTCTTCCTCTGTCAATCATAGTTACCTGCAAGGAAACACGTGCAGTCATCATTACTTTGCACAAAAAGGGCTTCACAGGCAAGGATATTGCTGCCAGTATGATTGCACCTAAATCAACCATTTATCAGATCATCAAGAACTTCAAGGAGAGCGGTTCAATTGTTGTGAAGAAGGCTTCAGGGCGCCCAAGGAAGTCCAGCAAGCGCCAGGACCGTCTCCTAAAGTTGATTCAGCTGCGGGATCTGGGCACAGTGAGGCAAAGACCTTTGGAGGATGGTCTGGTGTCAAGAAGGGCAGCAAAGAAGCCACTTCTCTTCAGGAAAAACATCAGAGACAGACTGATATTCTGCTAAAGGTACAGGGATTGGACTGCTGAGGACTGAGGTAAAGTAATTTTCTCTGATGAATCCCCTTTCCAATTGTTTGGGGTATCCAGAAAAAAGCTAGTCCGGAGAAGACAAGGTGAGTGCTACCATCAGTCCTGTGTCATGCCATCAGTAAAGCATCCTGAGACCATTCATTTGTGGGGTTGCTTCTCAGCCAAGGGAGTGGGCTCACTCACAATTTTGCCTAAGAACACAGCCATGAATAAAGAATGGTACCACCACATCCTCCGAGAGCAACTTCTCCCAACCATCCAGGAACAGTTTGGTGACAAACAATGCCTTTTCCAGCATGATGGAGCACCTTGCCATAAGGCAAAAGTGATAACTAAGTGGCCCGGGGAACAAAACATCAATATTTTGGGTCCATGGCCAGGAAACTCCCCAGACCTTAATCCCATTGAGAACTTGTGGTCAATCCTCAAGAGGTGGGTGGACAAACAAAAACCCACAAATTCTGACAAACTCCAAACATTGATTATGCAAGAACGGGCTGCCATTAGTCAGGATGTGGCCCAGAATCTAATTGACAGCATGCCAAGGCGGATTGCAGAGGTCTTGAAAAAGAAGGGTCAACACTGCAAATATTGATTCTTTGCATCAACTTCATGTAGTTGTCAAAAAAAGCCTTTGAAACTGAAATGCTTGTAATTATACTTCAGTGTTCCATAGTAACATCCAACAAAATATCCAACACTGAAGGAGAAAACTTTGTGAAAATTAATATATGTGTCATTCTCAAATCTTTTGGCCACAACTGTAGAAGAGCCATGTCTCAACTATTACTGTATGTGGTCTAACAGGGTCGACAAATGCATAGCTTACAAATGATTCATTTCCTGTAACCTGCCTGAGTACAGAGCCTTGTAACACTGTAACTCAAGTGGTGCTATGGAGAGTAGCCTATATTGTAGCTAATCATTAGCAATATCTCAAAATAAACATATTGGCATTAATACCTATTTAAAGTCACAATTTAACTTAAAGGTGGTGGTGCAGTCCAAAATGGGATTTTGTGTCTTTTATATATATTTGACACTTTGAGGTTGGAATAATACTGTGAAATTGTGAAAAAATATGATAATGCCCTTTTAGCATGAGAACCTTTTGAAAAGACCACCTGATATTTCAGCTTGTTTGGCTGGGTAGGTTTTATGGACCACCTGGTGACATCACCAGGTGATATAATTTATTTTCCTCTTTGCCAATAACAGCTAGTTTTCAGGTTACACATCCCTCCAATTAGGCTCCTCCAGTTAGACCCCTCTTTCAGACCACTCATAGACAGTCAACAAAATTGTTGATTGAGAAATGTCATTTTTCTAGGAAGCTATTTTTGTTTCTTTTTGACCATTTTAATTGAAAACAATCACAGTAAGGTACTTCATTCCTATACAGAAATGATTTGATATTTAGATAAAACAGCATTGGGCCTTTAATCATATAGCATTTCCCTATATTTTCTTCTTTATATCAGATGCTATACCCCACCATCATTCAATCAGGTCTCAGAGCATTTCATATGACCAGTGTTGGGAAACTGCACTTATTATTGTTCAACTATTTGTTTGTCTGATGACTAAGGCTTAACCTACTGCAGTAGGGTGGTACAGTATGTTGACTTGTACATGATCAGAGATGATCAGAGATTTCATGAAGTTTCGTCAGGGTTCCAAATGATAACTCTTCTACTATAATTACACAAGGGTCTAAACACTTGCAAAGTGTTGTACTGTGATTGCATAAAGGTCATTAACATTGGTTATTATTAACCATTGCCCGACAGTTGAAAAAGTCTGGCATCTGGCATCTGGGATTGATTACGATTAGTTCAGTGTCTAAATGCCTGGCATGGAGGCATATTGGTCATCATAACATTCCAGATCTCAGAACTGTTTTGTAGTGAATTCTTCTTTCATAACCCATTAAGGTTCTCATCTTGAAGGTACCTAAAAGTGCAAAGTATGAAAATCCTGAGACAGATACAACTTTCTAGATGTTTTCACTTCAAATGTTATATGAATAACCATCTGGAGATACATTTTATGTAACTAACTCATTGTTAACAAAAATGTCAGATAGAACCTTATAGACCTTAACCAAGGTCTCGAAATATGGACACGCAAACAACAACAACAACAAATAATTGATGAACAGTCAGTTCTGAAATGTTATAGAAAGGCATTCTGTTCACTTGTAAACTTCACTTTGCATTCTTCACTTTGGCCGACTCAATAGCAGTGGGTATACAGTGTCCAGGAAGCCAAGCATCTTAATTAGATTTGAATACTGTGTGAAACAGTGGTTCGTCCCATAATAATAGATTGGAATTGGCAGCTGCCAATACAATGTATGATGTCTGCATCATCTGGGGAAGTGAAATGAACGGGGCTGTCAGCTAGCCCAGTGGGGCAGGATGCTCAAGGCCATGGATGGAGGAGGAAAGTGGATAGACACACACAAACAAGCACATGCAAAAGGGCCACACGTGCACGCACATACACAGTCATGAATACACGCACACATACACGCAGCATCACTGCATGGAACGTTCCAAGGACATATGGGTCATCAAATTCAACAGACCAGGAGGAAAACATGAATACACATGCGGGTTGGAAGCATCTCATGGACACACCTGACATACGTCTTCAAAGCTACAAGGAATCAAACACAGTAAATATGTAAACAGTTCCGGTCATGAAAGATTGTGTGATTTGTTCCATTTTTTTGTCACCCTGGGAGCAGAGACAGTCCACAAGCCCTGACCTTCTCCATTTAACCCCAAGCTTGGGATCAGTAAAACAGATTTACATACTATCTCCCCACCTGTCCATCTCCTGTGACCTTAGGGAGGCAGTCACAGGGGATATGGGCTTAACTAAATCTCACACTGCCGACCTGAAAAATGACTTTCAGGTCATTTCCCATCCCAGGTGAATTCTATGGCTTTAAAGGAATGCTTTGAATTCAGCTATAGTTCTGTCTGCTGAGAACAATCAAGGTTCATGGCTGGCTGATTATATACGCTAGTTATGTGTGGAGGTTGGTGGTAGGTGGTTAAAGATATTCACATTCATGTATGCATCTCAGCATGACTTGGTTCTTTATTCATCTCATGCGCTGCACACCTCCACGTATGAAATAAAATATAATCAGAAAAATCCCACGGTGCAGAACACCTACTCAGTATCCTGGATTTATAAAATCACAGGATGTTCCGGTCTTGCATTGTGAATCGTGTCTTAACTGAATCAATCAGAATGGTGAAAAAAATGCTACAACAATTAGCTTGGATGAGGTACGATTTGGGGTCACTTAGAAATGTCCTTGTTTTTGAAAGAAAAGCTATTTTTTGTCCATAAAATAACACATTTATAAGAAATACAGTGTAGATATTGTTAAGGTTGTAAATGACTATTGTAGCTGGAAACGGCAGATTTTTTATGGAATATCTACAGGGGTGTAGAGGCCCATTATCAGCAACCATCACTCCTGTGTTCCAATGGCACGTTGGGATAGCTAATCCAAGTTTATCATTTTAAAAGGCTAACTGTTTGTTAGAAAACCCTTTTGCAATTATGTTAGCACAGCTGAACACTGTTGTACTGATTAAAGAAGCAATACAACTGGCCTTCTTTAGACTAGTTGAGTATCTGGAGCATCAGCATTTGTGGGTTCGATTACAGGCTCAAAATGGCCAGAAACAAATAACTTTCTTCTGAAACCCATCAGTCTATTCTTGTTCTGAGAAATGAAGGCTATTCCATGCGATAAATTGCCAAGAAACTGAATATCTCGTACAACGCTGTGTACTACTCCCTTCACAGAACAGCGCAAACTGGCTCTAACCAGGATAGAAAGAGGAGTGGGAGGCCCCGGTGCACAACTGAGCAAGAGGACAAGTACATTAGAGTGTCTAGCTTGAGAAACAGACGCTTCACAAGTCCTCAACAGGCAGCTTCATTTAATAGTACCCGCAAAACAGCAGTCTCAACGTCAACAGTGATGAGGCGACTCCGGGATGCTGGCCTTCAAGGCAGAGTTGCAAAGAAAAAGCCATATCTCAGACTGGCCAATAAAAATAAAAGATTAAGATGGGCAAAAGAACACAAACACTGGACAGAGGAAAATTGGAACAAAGTATGATGGACAGACAAATCTAAGATGGAGGTGTTTGGATCACAAAGAAGAATAATCGTGAAACACAGAAAAAATGAAAAGACGCTGGAGGAGTGCTTGACACAATCTGTCAAGCATGGTGGAGGCAATGTGGTGGTCTGGGGGTGCTTTGGTGGTGGTAAAGTGGGATATTTGTAAAGGGTAAAAGGGATCTTGAAGATGGAAGGCTATCACTCCATTTTGCAACACCATGCCATACCCTGTGGACGGCCTTAATTGGAGCCAATTTCTTCCTAGAACAGGACAATGATGCAAGAACTATTTAGGGAAGAAGCAGTCAGCTCGTATTCTGTCTATAATGGAGTGGCCAGCACAGTCACCGGATCTCAACCCTATTGAACTGTTGTGGGAGCAGCTTGACCATATGGTACGTAAGAAGTGCCCATCAAGCCAACCCAACTTGTGGGAGGTGCTTCAGGAAGCATGGGGTGAAATCTCTTCCGATTACCTCAACAAATTCACAACTAGAATGCCAAAGGTCTGCAAGTCTGTAATTGCTGCAAAAGGAGGATTATTTGACAATAGCAAAGTTTGAAGGATACAATTATTATTTCAATTCAAAATCATTATTTATAACCTTTTCAACATCTTGACTATATTTCCTATTCATTTTGCAACTCATTTCATCAATGTTTTCATGGAAAACAAGGACATTTCTAAGTGACCCCAAACTTTTGAACGGTAGTGTATATAAACTCAGCAAAAAATAAACGTCCTCTCACTGTCAACTGCGTTTATTTTCAGCAAACTTAATGTTGGGAATAGGGGGCAGTATTTTCACTTTGGATAAATTGCGTGCCCATAGTGAACTGCATCCTACTCTGTCCTAGATTGCTAATATATGCATAATATTATTACTATTGGATAGAAAACACTCTGAAGTTTCTAATACTGTTTGAATTATGTCTGTGAGTATAACAGAACTCATAGGGCAGGCAATCTTCCAAACAAGAAGTGAAATTCTGAATGTGGGTCACATTTGACGTCAACCCCCCTTCCTTTCCAAACAAGATATGGATCTGGTAGCACTTCCTACGCCTTCCACTAGATGTCCTCATTCAGTAGAACGTGGAATGGAGCTTCTGGTGTGAACTTTGACCGAATGGGAGGGGAAATAGTCAGTGTCCCGACAGAATGCCATTTTCCTGTGGCGCATTTCTCTGTGGGTGCCACCGTCGTTCCATTTGGCTGCAGCTGAAAACGTATGATCCGGTTGGAACGTTATTGGATATATATGAAAATAACATCCTGAAGATTGATTCTCTACTTAGTTTGACCAGTTTATTCGACCTGGAATATATATTTTTGATGTTTTCATGCAAGTTGTCCTGGACCAGCGTCAGCTTTTGGGCACATGAGCTGAAAGTGCTAGCAAATGCAGCTAATTGGACACTATTATTGGACATTATGGAACAAAAAAACGATTTATTGTGGAACTAGGACTCCTTGCACTGCATTCTGATGAAAGATCATCAAAGGTAAGGGAATATTTATGATGTAATTTCGTATTTCTGTTGACTCCAACATGGCGGAGAAATACTTTTACGTCTGAGCGCTGTCTCAGATTATTGCATGGTAGGCTTTTTTCGTAACATTTAAAAAAAATCTGACACAGCGGTTGCATTAAGAACCAGTGTATCTTTAATTATATGTAGAACATGTATCTTTAGTCAAAGTTTATGATGAGTATTTCTGTTATCTGGCGTAGCTTTCTATAATTCCTCCGGATATTTTGGAAGCATTTCTGAACATGGCGTCAATGTAAACCGAGATTTGTGGATATAAATATGCATATTATCGAACAAAACATAAATGTATTGTGTAACATGTCATATGAGTGTCATCTGATGAAGATTTTCAAAAGGTTCGTGATTCATTTTATCTCTAATCCTGCTTTTGTAACTCTATCTTTGGCTGGAAAAAATGGCAGTGTTTTTCCTTTGATTTGGTGGTGGTCTAACATAAATATATGTTGTGTTTTCGCTGTAAATCATTTAAAAAATCGGACATGATGGGTAGATGAACAAGATGTTTATCTTTCATTTGCTGTATTGGACTTGTTAATGTGTGAAAGTTGAATATTTCTAAAGAATATTTTTGAATTCCCTGCGCCACCTTTTCAGCTGAATGGGGGGGTGGAGTTCCCCTCAGGGATCGCCTTGCCATAACGTGTAAATATTTGTATGAACATTACAAGATTCAACAACTGAGACATAAACTAAACAAGTTCCACAGACGTGACTAACAGGGTCAAAATCAAAAGTAACAGTCAGTATCTGGTGTGGCCACCAGCTGTATTAAGTACTGCAGTGCATCTCCTTCTTATGGACTGCACCAGATTTGCCATTTTTGGTTGTGAGATGTTACCCCACTCTTCCACCAAGGCACCAGCAAGTTCCTGGACATTTCTGGGGGGATGGCCCTAGCCCTCACCCTCCGATTCAACAGGTCCCTGACGTGCTCAATGGGGTTGGGATCTGTGCTCTTTGCTGGCCATGGCAGAACACTGACATTCCTGTCTTGCAGGAAATCACGCACAGAATGAGCAGTATGGCTGGTGGCATTGTCATGCTGGTGGGTCAGGATGAGCCTGCAGGAAGAGTACCACATGAGCGAGGAGGATGTCTTCCCTGTAATGCACAGCGTTGAGATTGCCTGCAATGACAACAAGCTTAGTCCAATGATGCTGTAACATACCGCCCCAGACCATGACAAACCCTTCACCTCCAAATCGATACTCGATCAAATCGAGTACAGGCCTCTGTGTAAAGCTCATTCCTTCGACGATAAAGGCGAATCCGTCCATCACCGTGGTGAGACAAAATTGCGACTCGTCAGTGAAGAGCACTTTTTGCCAGTCGGTGATGTCTGGTGAGGACCTGCCTTACAACAGGCCTACAAGCCCTCAGTCCAGCCTCTCTCAGCCTTTTGCGGACAGTCTGAGCACTGATGGAGGGATTGTGCGTTCCTGGTGCAACTCGGCCGAGGGCGATCAGCTGTCCGTCCTGTCTCCCTGTCTTAGGCATCTCACAGTACGGACATTGCATTTTATTGCTCTGGCCACATCTGCATTCCTCATGCCTCCTTGCAGCATGTCTAAGGCACGTTCACGCAGATTAGCAGGGACCCTGGGCTTCTTTCTTTTGGTGTTTTTCAGAGTCAGTAGAAAGGCCTCTTTAGTGTCCTAAGTTTTCGTAACTGTGACCTTAATTGCCTACCTTCTGTAAGTTGTTAATGTCTTAATGACTGTTCCACAGGTTCATGTTCATTAATTGATTGTTTCATTGAACATGCATGGGATGTTCAATGAAACCAACACACACACACACACACACACACGCACACACACTCGATTGGATATAGTGGACTGGGGCAATATAATCTGGACTCTGGAGGTCAGAAGCTAACGAGATTCCTCTGTTCAGTTAAACAGTCATTTCGGTAATATACTGAGCTCCATACAAGCCAGACATAAATCATCCTAATTTAATAAATGTAAGAATAATGATGAGACATGCGCCGAGGACATTTACTCACAGTCCACAGTCATGGCTAGTTTAATAGTTAGAGTGTAAAACAGGAAAGCGTCAGATATCCTTTAGATGGAAATGCATCTTAAATACTTGGGTCAAACCTCTATCTGTAGGGTAATTCTTCACAAAACCAGGACAACAAAACAATACCATGATTTTGGGGATTTTCAAAACATTAAATCCATAAATTTAGAGGAAAGATTGTTGACATACTGTATATTTGCCTTTTTTTAATCTAAAATAATAATTGAGAAATAATTCATTAAAGTTGGCATATTTATGACATTTTGGCCTTTCCAATGCCTCCTTTAAGACTCTATAGTTGTTTATCTGTAGGTGTTATAAAGCAGATATCTGTGTCATATGAAGCTTTACTGCTTGCTCTGTAATATGAGTAGTATTTTCATTTCAATAACAATTTTCTTACATGAATTTAAGAATATTGAAAATATACCATTTTGGATTTGGCAATTTTTTTGTTGTTGTTATTGTTGAACATCACATGCTTTACGGGAAAATCAAAGTTCCAGACTGGGATTTACAGCTTTAATTCATTCTCAATTATGCTTTTAGGTACAAATGTCAAATATGTCAACAATCCTTCCTCCAAAGGCCCATTCTATGGATTAAATGTTGTAAACATCCCCAAAATCCTGGTATGTTTTTGTTCTGGTTTCATGAGAAATCACTACCCTATAATGTACACCCTGAAAAAAAGGTGTACAAGTCAAGGGATGTGAATACTTTCTGAAGGTACTGCAGGGACCCCAAAAGGGTACCCTGGAACCAAAAAGTATTCTCCTGTTGGGACAGCCAAAGAACTTGTTTCTAAGTGTGTACATGTACCTTTGGATAAGAATTCAAATCCCATATTAACTATTTTCTCTGACATTATTTTGTAGTTTGTAGTGGACCTAATGGTTAGAATAATGGCATATCATTATTATACGGAGATGTAGCCTACATAACCATTGGACGAAATCATAAGGCCTAGATGGATGGAGACTTTAGAGAGGTAATGTTAGGGTAAAATAATGTGGCTCTCTTATAAGAAATGCCACACTGAACTCTGTCAAATTTCAATTTGGACAAATTAGCACATAATATGTACCAGCAAATCTGAAGACTTTATTAGCAACGTTGTGGTTTTTGTTTGTCTGAGGCTTAGTAAGGAAGTGAGAGGAAAAATATGGAGTTTTTATAAACCCCCAGGGTGTATCCAATAGTTTGCTTCAGTGGCATGACTGCAGACGTTTGCTCAGAGGGATTTTATTAGGGTTTTAATTCCACAGCTGTGTCCCAAATTCCACCATATTCCCTCCCTTTAATAATTAAAGTGCATTACTTTTGCCCAGAGCAAAAATAGGGTGCCACTTGGACACAGCCCATGACTCTTCCAGTGGCATTTACTCTACGTAAGTGTTTGGAGGAAGTGCCAACAGTGACATTGTGATAGAGGTGATAGACTTCTACTGAGTTCATTGGAGAATGTAAAATAACAACAGTGAGGATGTGACCACATACAGAAAGACTAACGCATGTTAAATTTCATTCTTGTAAACCTTCTTGTATCAGTGCAACTACTCTTTATCGAGCTACTTGCAGAATTTCCAGATAAACAGTTCAGGCAAAGAAGTACAATATTTAGTTTCTAATACCAGCTGCATCTCTCCAAGTCGGTCAGGGTTGTCACTTATATAACAGTAGTGCCCCCTGGAGGTGAAGAGAGGGTGATGCTGTTAACTTTATCATATCAGAAAGATGACGGATAACATATCACATTTGCTGTACAATAGCATAGTCTAGCCAATGTTGTCAAATAATTTAACAGCTATATTAGGCCTAGAGTCAGTCATAATGGAAGCCAGTGTTATTGTTTCTGGCCACCATGGACAGTGTCAGACACTTCATCTGACTTCACAGAAAGATGTTGGCAGAGCCAACTATAAAACATGCCATTGGATCCGACAGCAGAGGACATCCAACATCCTGAAAAATCTATGAAATCTATTGGACTTTCAGCTTCAAAATGCCACAGAGTAAGAAAGCAACATTTCTCCCATGCCCTATCACAACCATTAATTCTTCATGACATTTTAGAGCAATTTGCTACAGTATGCAAATGCCGTCCAGCCATCTGATTTCTATAAATGTCATTCATGAGTTGGGAATTGGAAATATATATTTTTTTACTTATTTCCTTTTAATTTTAAGTGGCATCTGTTCTAGTTAGATAAGGCATGAAGGTTATAAGTGCATTTAAAGCATTCCAGCAAATTTTTCTCTAGCCTACATGTCTATATTTTTGTGTATGTTTTTGTATCAGAAGTAGTGCATTACAGCAGTGGTGGCTGTTGAGGGGAGAACGGCTCATAATAATGGCTGGAATGGAGTGTAATGGCTGGAATGGAGTGTAATGGCTGGAATGGAGTGAACAGAATGGTATCAAATGTGTTTGATACCATTCCCTTTACGCCATTCCAGCCATTATTATGAGCCGTCCTCCCCTCAACAGCCTCCGCTGCACTATATAGGGAATAGGGTGACATTTGGGATGCACAACCAGGCCTCTGATCTCCAGGGGTCTCCTCTGAAAACAGGGTAGTGATTTTGGTGCCCCTGGGGCCTGTCAAACGTCCCTGTGTAGAAATCTGAGATCCGAGGCAAGGTGTTCCAGACGATAGGATAAGAAGAACATGATGCTGCAGACAGACAAACATATACCCTGCTGCAAGAACACTGGGCTCTGTGCCCACATTCCCTGTGTGTGTGTGTGTGTGTGTGTGTGTGTGTGTGTGTGTGTGTGTGTGTGTGTGTGTGTGTGTGTGTGTGTGTGTGTGTGTGTGTGTGTGTGTGTGTGTGTGTGTGTGTGTGTGTGTGTGTTCATGTGTGTTTGCGTTTACGTGTGTAAGTGCCTGAGGGTGTGTGTGCTTGTGTGTGTGCATAGAGCTGGGCAGGGGGAACTTGTTAGTCACTTGTCCACCCCCCTGAGTGGAAGTGGGATCTGGGCAGCGTTCAGTGTTGAGTGAGCGATGAGGCGCTGAACGTTTTGCAGAGTGAGTGGATAAGGATGAAAGCCAAGGCTAAGAGCCCAGAGTTCTGACTGGGAACATTTTTAACAAGTTCTGGGACCTCGAGCCTCCCTCCTGTCAGCTTTGCTCGGCAAAAACATTTTCGTTTGTGCCGCCCAGAGCCTCTGCCCATTGAACTCTGTCCAAAGATGTATTCCTCAGTAAACATCACAAACTCTATTCAAATTCAGTTTCTCAGTATCGTTTTCTTTCTTTCAACCATTTTATTTCACATTTTCAATATTTCACTGTCTCCAACAACAACATAGAGTAACACATGCAACCTATACACAAAACACACACAAAAACGTATACGCAAAACACACACATAAATACAGTGCCTTCAAAAAGTATTCTAACCCCTTGACTTTTCCACATTTTGTTGTGTTACAGCCTGAATTTAAAATGGATTAAATTGAGATTGTGTGTCACTGGCCTACACACAATACCCCATAATGTCAAAGTGGAATTATGTTTTTAGATATTTTTTACAAATGATTTAAACATTTTAAGCTGAAATGTCTTGAGTCAATAAGTATTCAACTGCTTTGTTATTGCAATTCACATAATCTGTGTGCAACAATACTGCTTAACATGATTTTTGAACATCTCTGTACCCCACACATACAATCAGCTGTAAGGTCCTTCAGTCGAGCAGTGAATTTCAAACACAGATTCAACCACAAAGACCAGGGAGGTTTTCAATGCCTAGCAAAGAAGGGTACATTGAATATCCCTTTGTATGGTGAAGTTATTAATGACGCTTTAGATGATGTATCAATACACCTAGTCACTACAAAGATACAGGCAACCTTCCTAACTCAGTAGCTGAGAGGAAGGAAACCACTCAGGGATTTCACCATGAGGTCAACGGTGACTTTAAATCAGTTACTGAATTTAATGGCTGTGATAGGAGAAAACTGAGAATGGATCAACAACATTATAGTTACTCCACAATGCTAACCTAAACGGCAGAGTGAAAAGAAGGAAGCCTGTACAGAATAAAAATATGCATCCTGTTTGCAATAAGGCACTAAAGTAAAACTGCAACAAATGTGGCAAAGAAATTAACTTCATGTGCTGAATACAAGTGTTATGTTTGGGGCAAATCCAACAAAACACATCACTGAGTACCACTCTTCATATTTTCAAGCATGGTGGTGGCTGAATCATGTTATGGGTATGCTTGTGATCGGAAGGGACTAGGGAGTTTTTTTTCTACAAAAATAAACGGAATGGACCTAAGCACAGGGAAAATCCTAGCAGAAAACCTTGTTCAGTCTGCTTTCCAACAGACACTGGGAGACTAATTTACTTTTAAGAAGGACAATAACCTAAAACACAAGGCCAAACATACACTGGAGTTGTGAATACTTATGCTAATGAGATATTCCTATATTTCCTTTTCTATAAATTTGCAACAATTTCTAAAATATGTTTTCGTCACGCCCTGACCTGAGATATCTCTGTTTTCTTTATATTTTGGTTAGGTCAGGGTGTGACTAGGGTGGGTACCCTAGTTTTTGTATTGTCTATGGGTTTTGTATTGTCTAGAGTTTTTGAATGTCCAGGGTTTTTGAATGTCTAGGGTTTTTGTATGTCTAGGATTTTGTAGGTCTAGGTGATTTGTATGTTTATGGTGGCCTGATTTGGTTCCCAATCAAATCAAATCAAATGTATTTGTCACATACACATGGTTAGCAGATGTTAATGCGAGTGTAGTGAAATGCTTGTGCTTCTAGTTCCGACAATGCAGTAATAACCAACAAGTAATCTAACCTAACAATTCCAAAACTACTACCTTATACACACAAGTTTAAAGGGATAAAGAATATGTACATAAAGATATATGAATGAGTGATGGTACAGAACGGCAAGGCAAGATGCAGTAGATGTTATCGAGTACAGTATATACATATGAGATGAGTAATGTATGGTATCTAAACAAAGTGGCATAGTTTAAAGTGGCTAGTGATACATGTATTACATAAAGATGCAGTAGATGATAGAGTACAGTATCTACATATACATATGAGATGAATAATGTAGGGTATGTAAACGTTATATTAAGTAGCATTGTTTAAAGTGGCTAGTGATATATTTTACATCAATTCCCATCAATTCCCATTATTAAAGTGGCTGGAGTTGAGTCAGTGTGTTGGCAGCAGCTACTCAATGTTAGTGGTGGCTGTTTAACAGTCTGATGGCCTTGAGATAGAAGCTGTTTTTCAGTCTCTCGGTCCCAGCTTTGATGCACCTGTACTGGCCTCGCCTTCTGGATGATAGCGGGGTGAACAGGCAGTGGCTCGGGTGGTTGTTGTCCTTGATGATCTTTATGGCCTTCCTGTGACATCAGGTGGTGTAGGTGTCCTGGAGGGTGGTAGTTTGCCCCCGGTGATGTGTTGTGCAGACCTCACCACCCTCTGGAGAGCCTTACAGTTGTGGGCGGAGCAGTTGCCGTACCAGGCGGTGATACAGCCCGACAGGATGCTCTCGATTGTGCATCTGTAGAAGTTTGTGAGTGTTTTTGGTGACAAGCCAAATTTCTTCAGCCTCCTGAGGTTGAAGAGGCGCTGCTGCGCCTTCTTCATGATGCTGTCTGTGTGGGTGGACCAATTCAGTTTGTCTGTGATGTGTACGCCGAGGAACTTAAAACGTACTACCCTCTCCACTACTGTCCCATCGATGAGGATAGGGGGGTGCTCCCTCTGCTGTTTCCTGAAGTCCACAATCATCTCCTTAGTTTTCTTGATGTTGAGTGTGAGGTTATTTTCCTGACACCACACTCTGACGGCCCTCACCTCCTCCCTGTAGGCCGTCTCGTCGTTGTTGGTAATCAAGCCTACCACTGTATGTGTCGTCCGCAATCTTGATGATTGAGTTGGAGGCGTGCGTGGCCACACAGTCGTGGGTGAACAGGGAGTACAGGAGAGGGCTCAGAACACACCCTTTTGGGGCCCCAGTGTTGAGGATCAACGGGGTGGAGATGTTGTTACCTACCCTCACCACCTGGGGCTGGCCGTCAGGAAGTCCAGTACCCAGTTGCACAGGGCGGGGTCGAGACCCAGGGACTCGAGCTTGATGACGAGTTTGGAGGGTACTATGGTGTTAAATGCTGAGCTGTAGTCGATGAACAGCATTCTCACATAGGTATTCCTCTTGTCCAGATGGGTTAGGGCAGTGTGCAGTGTGGTTGAGATTGCATCGTCTGTGGACCTATTTGGGCGGTAAGCAAATTGGAGTGGGTCTAGGGTGTCAGGTAGGGTGGAGGTGATATGGTCCTTGACTAGTCTCTCAAAGCACTTCATAATGACAGAAGTGAGTGCTATGGGGCGGTAGTCGTTTAGCTCAGTTACCTTAGCTTTCTTGGGAACAGGAACAATGGTGGCCCTCTTGAAGCATGTGGGAACAGCAGACTGGGATAAGGATTGATTGAATATGTCCGTAAACACACCAGCCAGCTGGTCTGCGCATGCTCTGAGGGCATGGCTGAGGATGCCGTCTGGGCCTGCAGCCTTGCGAGGGTTAACACGTTTAAATGTTTTACTCACGTCGGCTGCAGTGAAGGAGAGACCGCATGTTTTGGTTGCGGGCCGTGTCTGTGGCACTGTATTGTCTTCAAAGCGGGCAAAAAAGTTATTTAGTCTGCCTGGGAGCAAGACATCCTGGTCCGTGACGGGGCTGGTTTTCTTTTTGTAATCCGTGATTGACTGTAGACCCTGCCACATACCTCTTGTGTCTGAGCCATTGGATTGTGACTCTACTTTATCTCTATACTGACACTTAGCTTGTTTTATTGCCTTGCGGAGGGAATAGTTACACTGTTTGTATTCGGTCATGTTTCCAGTCACCTTGCCCTGATTAAAAGCAGTGGTTCGCACTTTCAGTTTCACGCGAATGCTGCCATCAATCCACGGTTTCCGGTTTGGGAATGTTTTAATTGTTGCTATGGGAACGAAATCTTCAATGCACGTTCTAATGAACTCGCACACCGAATCAGCGTATTCGTCAATGTTGTTGTTCGCCGCAATGCGGAACATATCCCAGTCCACGTGATGGAAGCAGTCTTGGAGCGTGGAATCAGAGGCAGCTGTTTAGCGTTGTCTCTGATTGGGATCATATTTAGGTAGCCATTTCCCTTTGGTATTTGTGGGATCTTGTTCTATGTTTAGTTGCCTGTCTGCACTACTCATGTTAGCATCACGGTTCGTATTGTTAATTTGTTTGTTTGTTCAGTGGTCATTCTTAAATAAAGAAGAATGTATGCATACCACGCTGCACCTTGGTCTCCTCCTTACAACGAACGTGACAGAAGATCCCACTAAAAATGAACCAAGCAGCGTGTTCAGGAGGAATGGACCTGGGCGGAGATCCTGGATGGAGCATGACCCTGGACGCAGGCTGGGGAGTATCGCCTTCCTAAGGAGGAGATAGAGGCAGCGAAGGCGGAACGGCGATATTACGAGGAGTTATACCAACGAGGTAGGACACAGAAACCCCAAGAAAATTGGAGGTGGGCACATGGAGTCAGTCAGGGAGTCGCCTAGATGCATGAGAGGACAGCAACGACATCGGAAGAAAGCCACAGAAAGCCAAAGAAGATTTTTGGGGGGATGGCACATGAAGCAGTCGGCAAAGTTGAGGGGTGAGTCAGAGACTGTCGGAGTTATTGGAGGAGAGTGAACGGAGGGGAGAGTATGAGACCGTCGAAGAGTTGTTGATCAAATTGGAGGAGAGTGAAGAGAGAGAGATGTTGGCTTGGCGTAGTATGCACAGCATTCGCCCTAAGGTTAGCTGTCCGATGCTACCTGTGTCAGTTCCTCGTACTCGTCCTCAAATGTGTGTTAAAGTTCCAGAACAATTGATGCCGGCTATACACACCAGGTCTTCAGTGTACCTTCACAGCCAAGTGTGTCCTGTTCAAATCAAATCGAATCGAATCAAATCAAATGTATTTATATAGCCCTTCGTACATCAGCTGATATCTCAAAGCGCTGTACAGAAACCCAGCCTAAAACCCCAAACAGCAAGCAATGCAGGTGTAGAAGCACGGTGGCTAGGAAAAACTCCCTAGAAAGGCCAAAACCTAGGAAGAAACCTAGAGAGGAACCAGGCTATGTGGGGCGGCCAGTCCTCTTCTGGCTGTGCCGGGTGGAGATTATAACAGAACATGGCCAAGATGTTCAAATGTTCATAAATGACCAGCATGGTCCAATAATAATAAGGCAGAACAGTTGAAACTGGAGCAGCAGCACGGCCAGGTGGACTGGGGACAGCAAGGAGTCATCATGTCAGGTAGTCCTGAGGCATGGTCCTAGGACTCAGGTCCTCTGAGAGAGAGAAAGAAAGAGAGAAAGAGAGAATTAGAGAGAGCACACTTAAATTCACACAGGACACCGAATAGGACAGGAGAAGTACTCCAGATATAACAAACTGACCCTAGCCCCCCGACACGTAAACTACTGCAGCATAAATACTGGAGGCTGAGACAGGAGGGGTCAGGAGGCACTGTGGCCCCATCCGAGGACACAACCCCACCCACTTTTCCAAAGCACAGCCCCCACACCACTAGAGGGATATCTTCAACCACCAACTTACCATCCTGAGACAAGGCTGAGTATAGCCCACAAAGATCTCCGCCACGGCTCAACCCAAGGGGGGGGGCGCCAACCCAGACATGATGACCACATCAGTGACTCAACACACTCAGGTGACGCACCCCTCCCAGGGACGGTATGAGAGAGCCCCAGTAATAGGGTTAGAGGCAGAGAATCCCAGTGGAAAGAGGGGAACCGGCCAGGCAGAGACAGCAAGGGAGGTTCGTTGCTCCAGAGCCTTTCCGTTCACCTTCCCACTCCTGGGCCAGACTACACTCAATCATATGACCCACTGAAGAGATGAGTCTTCAGTAAAGACTTAAAGGTTGAGACCGCGTTTGCGTCTCTGACATGGGTAGGCAGACCGTTCCATAAAAATGGAGCTCTATAGGAGAAAGCCCTGCCTCCAGCTGTTTGCTTAGAAATTCTAGGGACAATTAGGAGGCCTGCGTCTTGTGACCGTAGCGTACGTGTAGGTATGTACGGCAGGACCAAATCAGAGAGATAGGTAGGAGCAAGCCCATGTAATGCTTTGTAGGTTAGCAGTAAAACCTTGAAATCAGCCCTTGCTTTGACAGGAAGCCAGTGTAGGGAGGCTAGCACTGGAGTAATATGATCACATTTTTGGGTTCTAGTCAGGATTCTAGCAGCCGTATTTAGCACTAACTGAAGTTTATTTAGTGCTTTATCCGGGTAGCCGGAAAGTAGAGCATTGCCGTAGTCTAACCTAGAAGTGACAAAAGCATGGATTAATTGGACAGATTTGGACAGAATGTTTCTGATTTTTGCAATGTTACGTAGATGGAAAAAAGCTGTCCTTGAAATGGTCTTGATATGTTCTTCAAAAGAGAGATCAGGGTCCAGAGTAACGCCGAGGTCCTTCACAGTTTTATTTGAGACGACTGTACAACCATTACTGATTAATTGTCAGATTCAACAGAAGATCTCTTTGTTTCTTGGGACCTAGAACAAGCATGTCTGTTTTGTCCGAGTTTAAAAGTAGAAAGTTTGCAGCCATCCACTTCCTTATGTCTGAGACACATGCTTCTAGCAAGGGCAATTTTGGGGCTTCACCATGTTTAATTGAAATGTACAGCTGTGTGTCATCCGCATAGCAGTGAAAGTTAACATTAGGTTTCGAATGACATCCCCAAGAGGTAAAATATATAGTGAAAACAATAGTGGTCCTAAAACGGAACCTTGAGGATCACCAAAATTTACAGTTGATTTGGTTTCATGCATGTCAACATCAGAAGCCTCCTCCCTAAGTTTGTTTTACTCACTGCTTTAGCACACTCTGCTAAGCCTGATGTCCTTGCCATGTCTGAATCCTGGCTCAGGAAGGCCACCAAAAATTCTGAGATTTCCATACCCAACTATAACATTTTCCGTCAAGATAGAACTGCCAAAGGGGGAGGAGTTGCAGTCTACTGCAGATATAGCCTGCAAAGTAATGTCATTACTTTCCAGGTCCATACCCAAACAGTTCGAACTACTAATTTTGAAAATTACTCTCTCCAGAAATAAGTCTCTCACTGTTGCTGCCTGCTACCGACCCCCCTCAGCTCCTAGCTGTGCCCTGGACAACATTTGTGAATTGATCGCCCCCCATCTAGCTTCAGAGTTTGTTCTGTTAGGTGACGTAAACTGGGATATGCTTAGGCAGTCCTACAATCTAAGCTAGATGCCCTCAATCTCACACAAATCATCAAGGAACCCATCAGGTACAACCCTAAATCTGTAAACAAGGGCACCCTCATAGACGTCATCCTGACAGACTGGCCCTCCAAATACACCTCCGCTGTCTTCAACCAGGATCTCAGCGATCACTGCCTCATTGCCTGTATCCGCTACGGAGCCGCAGTCAAACGACCACCCCTCATCACTGTCAAACGCTCTCTAAAACACTTCTGTGAGCAGGCCTTTCTAATCGACCTGGCCCGGGTATCCTGGAAGGACATTGACCTCATCCTGTCAGTTGAGGATGCCTGGTCATTCTTTAAAAGTAACTTCCTCACCATTTTAGATAAGCATGCTCCGTTCAAAAAATGCAGAACTAAGAACAGATATAGCCCTTGGTTCACTCCAGACCTGACTGCCCTTGACCAGCACAAAAACATCCTGTGGCGGACTGCAATAGCATTGAATAGTCCCCGCGATATGCAACTGTTCAGGGAAGTCAGGAACCAATACACGCAGTCAGTCAGGAAAGCTAAGGCCAGCTTCTTCAGGCAGAAATTTGCATCCTGTAGCTCCAACTCCAAAAATTTCTGGGACACTGTGAAGTCCATGGAGAACAAGAGCACCTCCTCCCAGCTGCCCACTGCACTGAGGCTACGTAACACGGTTACCCTACCGATAAATCCATGATTATCGAAAACTTCAACAAGCATTTCTCAACGGCTGGCCATGCCTTCCGCCTGGCTACTCCAACCTCGGCCAACAGCTCCCCCCCCCCCCCCCCCCCCCCCCCCGCAGCTATTCGCCCAAGCCTCTCCAGGTTCTCCTTTACCCAAATCCAGATAGCAGATGTTCTGAAAGAGCTGCAAAACCTGGACCCGTACAAATCAGCTGGGCTTGACAATCTGGACCCTCTATTTCTGAAACTATCCGCCGCCATTGTCGCAACCCCTATTACCAGCCTGTTCAACCTCTCTTTCATATCGTCTGAGATCCCCAAGGATTGGAAAGCTGCCGCAGTCATCCCCCTCTTCAAAGGGGGAGACACCCTGGACCCAAACTGTTACAGACCTATATTCATCCTGCCCTGCCTATCTAAGGTCTTCGAAAGCCAAGTCAACAAACAGGTCACTGACCATCTCGAATCCCACCGTACCTTCTCCGCTGTGCAATCTGGTTTCCGAAACGGTCACGGGAGCATCCCAGCCACGCTCAAGGTACTAAACAATATCATAACCGCCATCGATAAAAGACAGTACTGTGCAGCCGTCTTCATCGACCTTGCCAAGGCTTTCGACTCTGTCAATCACCATATTCTTATCGGCAGACTCAGTAGCCTCGGTTTTTCTGATGACTGCCTTGCCTGGTTCACCAATTACTTTGCAGACAGAGTTCAGTGTGCCAAATTGGAGGGCATGCTGTCCGGTCCTCTGGCAGTCTCTATGGGGGTGCCACAGGGTTCAATCCTCGGGCCGACTCTTTTCTCTGTATATATCAATGATGTTGCTCTTGCTGCGGGCGATTCCCTGATCCACCTCTACGCAGACGACACCATTCTATATACTTCCGGCCCGTCCTTGGACACTGTGCTATCTAACCTCCAAACGAGCTTCAATGCCATACAACACTCCTTCCGTGGCCTCCAACTGCTCTTAAACGCTGGTAAAACCAAATGCATGCTTTTCAACCGTTCGCTGCCTGCACCCGCACGCCTGACCAGCATCACCACCCTGGATGGATCCGACCTTGAATAGGTGGACATCTATAAGTACCTAGGTGTCTGGCTAGACTGTAAACTCTCCTTCCAGACTCATATCAAACATCTCCAATCGAAAATCAAATCAAGAGTCGGCTTTCTATTCTGCAACAAAGCCTCCTTCACTCACGCCGCCAAACTTACCCTCGTAAAACTGACTATCCTACCGATCCTCGACTTCGGCGATGTCATCTACAAAATTGCTTCCAACACTCTACTCAGCAAACTGGATGTAGTTTATCACAGTGCCATCTGTTTTGTCACTAAAGCACCTTATACCACCCACCACTGCAACTTGTATGCTCTAGTCGGCTGGCCCTCGCTACATATTCGTCGCCAGACCCACTGGCTCCAGGTCATCTACAAGTCCATGCTAGGTAAAGCTCCGCCTTATCTCAGTTTACTGGTCACGATGGCAACACCCATCCGTAGCACGCGCTCCAGCAGGTGTATCTCACTGATCATCCCTAAAGCCAACACCTCATTCGGCCGCCTTTCGTTCCAGTTCTCTGCTGCCTGTGACTGGAACGAATTGCAAAAATCGCTGAAGTTGGAGACTTTTATCTCCCTCACCAACTTCAAACATCTGCTATCTGAGCAGCTAACCGATCGCTGCAGCTGTACATAGTCTATCGGTAAATAGCCCACCCATTTTTACCTACCTCATCCCCATACTGTTTTTATTTATTTACTTTTCTGCTCTTTTGCACACCAATATCTCTACCTGTACATGACCATCTGATCATTTATCACTCCAGTGTTAATCTGCAAAATTGTAATTATTCGCCTACCTCCTCATGTCTTTTGCACACAATGTATATAGACTCCCCTTTTTTTCTACTGTGTTATTGACTTGTTAATTGTTTACTCCATGTGTAACTCTGTGTTGTCTGTTCACACTGCTATGCTTTATCTTGGCCAGGTCGCAGTTGCAAATGAGAACTTGTTCTCAACTAGCCTACCTGGTTAAATAAAGGTGAAATAAATAAAAATTTGTCAGAGGACAAACCATTCACAGAGACAAACTGATATCTTTCCGACAGATAAGATCTAAACCAGGCCAGAACTTGTCCGTGTAGACCAATTTGGGTTTCCAATCTCTCCAAAAGAATGTGGTGATCGATGGTATCAAAAGCTGCACTAAGGTCTAGGAGCACGAGGACAGATGCAGAGCCTCGGTCTGATGCCATTAAAAGGTCATTTACCACCGTCACAAGTGCAGTCTCAGTGCTATGATGGGGTCTAAAACCAGACTGAAGCATTTCGTATACATTGTTTGAATACAAAACAATGTATACATGCGCTTCCACAATCCAGTACGTCCTGTGCCTCTTCCTCGCACTCACCCTGAGGTGCGTGTCATCAGCCCGGTGCCACCTATACCGGTCCCATGCATCAGGTCTCCAGTGCGCCTCCACAGTCCAGTATGTCCTGTGCCTCTTCCTCGCACTCGCCCTGAGGTGCGTGTCATCAGCCCGGTGCCACCTATACCAGTCCCACGCATCAGGTCTCCAGTGCAGGTAGGTCTAGGTGATTTGTATGTTTATGGAAGCCTGATATGGTTCCCAATCAGAGGTAGCTGTTTATCGTTGTCTCTGATTGGGGACTAGGCAGGGTAGCCTAGTGGTTAGAGCGTTGGACTAGTAACTGAAAGGTTGCAAGTTCAAATCCCCGAGCTGACAAGGAACAAATCTTTCGTTCTGCCCCTGAACAGGCAGTTAACCCACTGTTCCTAGGCTGTCATTGAAAATAAGAATTTGTTCTTAACTGACTTGCCTAGTTAAATAAAGGTCAAATTAAATATTTAGGTAGTCATTTCCCTTTCCTGTTTGTGGGATCTTGTTCTATGTTTAGTTGCCTGTCTGCACTACTCATATTAGCTTCACGGTTTGTTTTGTTATTTTGTTTGTTCAGTGTTCATTCTTAAATAAAGAAGAATTTATGCATACCACGCTGCGCCTTGGTCTCCTCCTTACAAAGAATGTGACAGTTTTCAGTTTGTCATTATGGGGTATTATGTGTATATGGGTGAGAAATGTATTTACTCTATTTTGCATTTTCAGGCTGAAAGACAACAAAATGTGGAAAAAGTCAAGGAGGTATGTATACTCCCTGAAAGCACCGGACATAAAACAAAACAACAATGTCGTCGAAGTCTTCTAAAAAGTAAAACGTTACAATAACAAAATAAGACAATTCATTACTCTTTTTTTCAGTTCTCTATTTTTTCTTACCATTTCTTTGTATTGTTTTCCTGGCAATTGATCAAGCATCTTCCAAAAAAATAATGGTAGATATGAAGAGTTTATTTCCAAAACGCTATATTCACAAATTGTTCATGTTTGTGTTTTTTTCCCCTCAGGAATTATTACTTATGGGCACCTTCATGTGTGTGGAAAATATTACTGTTCTCAGATTTGTAATTAATAGATTTGAGAAAATGTTTGAAAATGTTGTAGTTTTTTTGCTGAACACTATATATCAGTTGTTTATCTGGAATGGAAGGTTCATATCAAATCAAATCAAATCAAATCAAATTTATTTGTCACATACACATGGTTAGCAGATGTTAATGCGAGTGTAGCGAAATGCTTGTGCTTCTAGTTCCGACAATGCAGTAATAACCAACAAGTAATCTAACTAACAATTCCAAAAAAAAAACTACTGTCTTATACACAGTGTAAGGGGATAAAGAATATGTACATAAGGATACATGAATGAGTGATGGTACAGAGCAGCATAGGCAAGATACAGTAGATGATATCGAGTACAGTATATACATATGAGATGAGTATGTAAACCAAGTGGCATAGTTAAAGTGGCTAGTGATACATGTATTACATAAGGATGCAGTCGATGATATAGAGTACAGTATCTACGTATGCATATGAGATGAATAATGTAGGGTAAGTAACATTATATAAGGTAGCATTGTTTAAAGTGGCTAGTGATATATTTACATCATTTCCCGTCAATTCCCATGATTAAAGTGGCTGGAGTAGAGTCAGTGGCATTGACAGTGTGTTGGCAGTAGCCACTCAATGTTAGTGGTGGCTGTTTAACAGTCTGATGGCCTTGAGATAGAAGCTGTTTTTCAGTCTCTCGGTCCCAGCTTTGATGCACCTGTACTGACCTCGCCTTCTGGATGACAGCGGGGTGAACAGGCAGTGGCTCGGGTGGTTGATGTCCTTGATGATCTTTATGGCCTTCCTGTAGCATCGGGTGGTGTAGGTGTCCTGGAGGGCAGGTAGTTTGCCCCCGGTGATGCATTGTGCAGACCTCACTACCCTCTGGAGAGCCTTACGGTTGAGGGCGGTGCAGTTGCCATACCAGGCGGTGATACAGCCCGCCAGGATGCTCTCGATTGTGCATCTGTAGAAGTTTGTGAGTGCTTTTGGTGACAAGCCGAATTTCTTCAGCCTCCTGAGGTTGAAGAGGCGCTGCTGCGCCTTCCTCACGATGCTGTCTGTGTGAGTGGACCAATTCAGTTTGTCTGTGATGTGTATGCCGAGGAACTTAAAACTTGCTACCCTCTCCACTACTGTTCCATCGATGTGGATGGGGGGGTGTTCCCTCTGCTGTTTCCTGAAGTCCACAATCATCTCCTTAGTTTTGTTGACGTTGAGTGTGAGGTTATTTTCCTGACACCACACTCCGAGGGCCCTCACCTCCTCCCTGTAGGCCGTCTCGTCGTTGTTGGTAATCAAGCCTACCACTGTTGTGTCGTCCGCAAACTTGATGATTGAGTTGGAGGCGTGCGTGGCCACGCAGTCGTGGGCCACGCAGTCGTTGACTGTGATGTGTGCTTGTCTCACCTAGCTTTTTTAAGATGGCTGCACTGCATAAGAGCATCTGCTAAATGACTAATGTCAAATGTAAATGTTTTACATTCAAATCAGTTTTTATTGGTCACATACACATGTTTAGCAGATGTTTTTGCTGGTGTAGCGAAATGCTTGTCCTTCTAGTTCCGATAGTGCAGCAATACCTACCATTTTTCACAACAAATACCTAATACACACAAATGTAAGTAAAGCAATGGAATTAAAAATACAGAAATACATGGATGAGCAATGTCAGAGCGGCACAGACAAAGATACAGTAGATAGTATAGAATACATATGAGATGAGTAATGCAAGATATGTAAACATTATTAAAGTGACTAGTGTTCCATTTATTAAAGCGGCCAATGATTTCAAGTCTGTATGTAGGCAGCAGCCTCTCTGTGCTAGCGATGGCTGTTTAGCAGTCTGATGTCCTTGAGATAGAAACTATTTCTCGGGTCCCAGCTTTGATGCACATGTACTGACCTCACCTTCTGGATGATAGGGGGGTGAACAGGCAGTGGCTCGGGTGAGAAGCCAAATTTCTTTGGCCTCCTGAGGTTGGACATTTCAGTTTGTCAGTGATATGTACGCAATCCCGGCGATGTGGATAGGGGGGTGCTCCCTCTGCTGTTTCTTGAAGTCCACGATCATCTCCTTTGTTTTGTTGACATTGAGTGAGAGGTTATTTTCCTGACACCACACTCCCAGAGTCCTCACCTCCACCCTGTACACTGTCTCGTCGTTGTTGGTAATCAAGCCTACTACTGTTGTGTCGTCTGCAAACTTGATGATTGCATCGTCTGTGGACCTATTGGTGTTGTAAGCAAATTGAAGAGTGTCTAGGATGACAGTTAAGATGGAGGTGATATGATCCTTGACTAGTCTCTCAAAGCACTTCATGATAATGGAAGTGAGTGCTACGGGGCGATTGTCATTTAGTTCAGTTACCTTTGTATTCTTGGGTACAGGAACAAGGGTGGCCATCTTAAAGCATGTGGAGACAGCAGATTGAGAGAGATTGAATATGTCTGTAAACACACCAGCCAGGTGGTCTGCGCATGCACTGAGTATGCGGCTAGGGATGCCTTCTGGGCCGGCTGCGTTGCGATGGTTAACGCGTTTTTAATGTCTTACTCACGACGGCAACGGAGAAGGAGAGCCCACAGTCCTTGGTAGCTGACCGTGGGCTCTCCTTCTCCGTGGCCGACGTGAGTAAGACATTTAAACGTGTTAACCCTCGGAAGGCTGCCGGCTCAGACGGCATCCCTAGCCACGTCCTCATACAGATCTCCATATTACTTATTTTTTAAATCTTTTTTTAAACATTCTTAATATCGATGTCTCAAATGTATCATTTGTAATGTATTCATTAAACATGTAGCTATTTGTTTCATTTGACTGTGTAAAACCTAGCAAAACTACTTATTTCTCTGAGAATGAGGCGGATATACATTGCCGTGTATAATCTTTCAGACTTTCAGGATTTCTTCACATTTAATTGTGTGATTTAAATTGATTTAAGTATCATTTTTGGTCAACAATCTACACAAAATACTCTGTCAAATGTGATTTTTTAAAAGATTAATAAAAAATAAATATATAATATAATAATATAAATATAGTCATTGCATAAGTATTCAGATCCCTGAGTCAATACAGCAATTACAGCTGTGAGTGTTCTTGGGTAAGTCTCTAAGAGCTTTGCACATTGTGCAATATTTGCCTATTATTCTTTCAACATTTCTTCAAGCTCTGTCAAGATGTTGGGGATCATGGCTAGACAGCAATTTTGAAGTCTTGTATCAAACAAATTACAGTCAAAACTAACTTGGCCACATAGGAACATTCAGTTGTCTTCTTGATAAGCAACTCCAGTGTAGACTTCACGTTGTGTTGTAGGTTATTGACCAGCTGAAAGGTGATTTCCTCTCACAGTGTCTGGTGTAAAGCAGACTGAAGCTCTATGATTTTGCCGGTGCTTAGCCTTATTCCATTTCCTTTTATCCTGAAACTCCCCAGTATTTGCCAATGTCAAGCATACCCATACCATGATGCAGCCACCACCATGCTTGAAAAGAGGCAATTACTCAGCGATGTGTTTTGTTGGATTTGCCCCAAACAAAACTTTGCATTTTTGTATTCCCTTGCCTTGTTTTTGCAGTATTACTTTAGTGCCTTGTTGCATAGAAGATGCAAGTTTTGTATATTTGTGTTCTTTTCACTATGTCATTTATTGCAGAGTCACTACAATGTTGTTCATCCATCCTCAGTTCTCTCCCATCACAGCCATTGCACTCTGTAACTGTTTTAAAATCCACAATGGCCTCATGGTAAAATCCCAGAGCAGTTTTATTCCTGTCCTGCTGCTTAGTTCAGAAGGACAACTCTATCTTTGAGGTGTCTGGGTGTTTTAATACATAATGCACAGCATAATTATTAACATGCTTAAAGAGATATTCAATGTCAGATTGTTTTATTGTTACCCATCTACCAATCACCACCCTTTTTTTATGAGCTTTCGAAAGCTCCCTGTTTTTTTGTAGTTGATCCTGTGCTTGAAATTCAAAACTTGACTGAGGGACATTACAGATGGTATATGTATGGGGGACAGGGGAAGGGTTAGTAATTAAAAAATCATGTCAACCCCTCTAATTTCACACAGCGAGTCCATTTTTCTTCCAATTTGACATTACAATATTATGTGAATATAATTGACAACTTAATTACAATTAATACAATTTTAATCACACTTTGTAACACAATAAAATGTGAAGAAATCCAGGGGGTCTGAATACTTTGGCAAGGCACTGTATAGGATTTTGCCCTAAAAAATTATGCAATCAAGTATTAGATTTTTAAACAAATGCATGTCTGTCATTCAAAAACCCTGTTCCATGATTAGATAGTAAAACAAAACACAACAATCTCTTTCATATTTTCTTTAAACAATAAAAACTAATTCACCAACATTTCTGAAAATAAACATAGCGTTTTGAAATGAAACTTTTCAAGTGTACACAGCACCAGTAATACGTTTGGACTCATCTACTCATTCAAGGTTTTTCTTTATTTTGCTACTTTCTACATTGTAGAATAATAGTGAAGACATCAAAACTATGAATTAACACATTTGGAATCATGTAGTAAGCAAAAAAGTGTTAAAGAAATCCAAATATATTTTAGATTCTTCAAAGTAGCCACCCTTTTCCTTGGTGACAGCTTTGCACAAAACATTAATTTAACCTGACAGAGGCAGCAACAACCAAATGAATTATGAGTTGGCGATCCCCTTCAATAATTTATTTGCACACTCATTTCCTATAAACAGAACTACAGGGCTCAGCAAGTTTAACTTTGAGGACAAGTCAGTCTTTCAAAGGAAACAACCACAACAGGTTTCTGAGCTACCAGGAAGGGTTTGGTTTTGCGTCATCGATCCATGATGGAACAATTGTTAATTTGTCAACGTACCACATTAGAAAAAATATTTTTACATGACATTTCAATAAAGCCCTTAAGGTAAAAAAAAAAACACATTATGTGGAAAATCACATGATTTCACATGACATTTCAATATCTTTTGCACATATGAAATTATGTGAAACCATGTGTTTTGGAACAATTCACATGTAATGACGTAGATTTTCAACATGTGAAACCTTGTGTTTTTGGAACACTTCACATGTGATCGCATAACTTGTCACATGTGGATTCAAATTATGACATGAGATTTCACAGGTGATGCCTTGCAAACAAAAATGGGATACACACACAATGTTGTCAACTTACATACTTAGCACACTTTGACTACATTGCATATGCTTATTCATACGGTAATTATTATTCAACATGTCCTTGCTTGGGATTTGAAACAGGAGATAAAGGGCTATAAGACAAAGGCTTAATCCTGGACACATGAAAAGTGGGATGTATACGCCAAAAATGGATGTTCCGTCCCTCCACTCTTCCAACGCCATTGTGACCGCCAGAAGTTCCCAATTTCCTATGTCATAGTTTCTCTCAGCGGGACTGAGATGATGGGACAGGAAGGCACAGGGACGCAGCCTTTGGTCCTGGGCAGAACGCTGGGACAGGACGGCCCCCACAGGACGGCCCCCACTCCAATGCCCCCACTCTAGAAGCGTCGACCTCAACCACAAACTGACAGGACGGATCCGAAAGGATGAGGATGGGGCTATAGTAAACTGCTTAAGGTTAAAAAATGCCATGTCAACAGAGCAACCATGTGAATGGCACCTTGGGAGAAGTGAGTACAGAGAGGAGAGAAGCCAGGGTGCTGGAGCCATGAATGAAGCAGCTGTAGAAATGAGCAAGTTAGCTGCACTCTGGATGTGGGTTGGGGCCAATCCACCACCGCACTAACCTTTTCAGGATCCATCTGAACATTCCCTTCAGTGATGACATATCCCAGAAAAGAAATAGTGGAGCGATGGAATTCCCACTTCTCCTCCAGTAGGCACTGAAAGACTTGTCAAACATGGAGGACATGTTCTTGAGCAGAACGGGAAAACACAAGGATGTCGTTGAGGTAGCCAAACATGTCACGGAGCAAATAATTGACCAGGGCTTGGAACACTGCGGGAGTGTTGGTGAGTCCAAACGGTATGACCAGGTACTCATAGTGTCCCTTAGCTGTGTTGAAGGCTGTCTTCCACTCGTCTCCTTTGTGTATCCGAACTAGATGGTAGGCGTTCCGAAGGTCCAACTTGGAAAAGATGATTGCCCCCTGGAGAGATTCAAAAGCCAAGGAGAGGAGTGGTAGAGGGTAACGATTCCTAACCGTGATGCATTGAGGTCCCGGTAGTCTATACATTCTTTCCCACGAAGAAGAACCCTGTGCCGACAGGGGAGGAAGAATGCTCCCAGCAGCCAGAGAGTCCTCAATGTACTCCTCCATGGCCTTGGTCTCAGGACCAGACATGGAATAAAGTGTGGTGCCGTAGGGACAATGCGGAGGAAGGGAGGTGACACGAGCCTTGCTGAAAACCTCCAGGAGGTCCTGGAACTCTGTGGGAACGGCGGAGAAATCCGAGGCTTTACCAGAGCTTGCAGGATGACGTCCCAGTGCAGGCTGGACCCCATTAGCCCAGGATAGAACCAGTGGTCCAGTCTATAAGGGGGGTGCTGCCTAGAAGTCCAGCATCCCAGAGTTGCCTCTTCACTGTTGACGTTGAGACTGGTGTTTTGCGGGTACTATTTACTGAAGCTGCCAGTTGAGGACTTGTGAGGCGTCTGTTTCTCAAACTAGACAATCTAATGCACTTGTCTTCTTGCTCAGTTGTGCACCGGGGCCTCCCACTCCTCATTCTATTCTGGTTAGAGCCAGTTTTCTCTGTTCTGTGAAGGGAGTAGTACACAGCGTTGTACGAGATCTTCAGTTTCTTGGCAATTTCTCGCATGGAATAGCCTTCATTTATCTGAACAAGAATAGACTGACGAGTGAGGTGACCAAGAACCCGATGGTCACTCTGACAGAGCTCCAGAATTCCTCTGTGGAGATGGGAGAATCTTCCAGAAGGACAACCATCTCTGTAGCACTCAACCAATCAGGCCTTTATGGTAGAGCGGCGAGACGGAAGCCACTCCTCAGTAAAAGGCATATGACTGCCCATTGGAGTTTGCCAAAAGGCACCTAAAGTACTCTCAGACCATCTAAACAAGATTCTCTGGTCTGATGAAACCAAGATTGAACTCTTTGGCCTGAATGCCAAGTGTCACGTCTGGAGGAAACCTGGCACCATCCCTATGGTGAAACATGGTGGTGGCAGCATCACGCTGTTGGGATGTTTTTCAGCAGCAGGGACTGGGAAACTAGTCAGGATCGAGGGAAAAATGAACAGAGTAAAGTACAGAGAGATCCTTGATGAAAACCTGCTCCAGAGCTCTCAGGACCTCCGACTGGGGCGGAGGTTCACCTTCCAACAGGACAGCGACCCAAAGCACACATCCAAGACCATGCTGGAGTGGCTTCGGGACAGGTCTCTGAATTTCCTTGAGTGGACCAGCCAGAGCCTGGACTTGAACCTGATCGAACATCTCTGGAGAGACCTGAAAATAACTGTGCAGCGACACTCCCCATCCAACCTGACAGAGCTTTAGAGGATCTGCAGAGAAGAATGGGAGAAACTCCCCAAATGCAGCTGTGCCAAACTTGTATCATCACACCCAAGAAGACTCGAGCCTGTAATTGCTGCCATAGGTGCTTCAACAAATTACTGAGTAAAGGGACTGAATTCTTATGTAAATTGTATATTTCCCCCCTAAAAAATATTTTAAAAACTGTTTTTGCTTTGTAATTATGGTGTATTTTGTGTAGATTGATGAGGATTTTTTTCAATCCATTTTAGAATAAGGCTGTAACGTAACAAAATGTTGAAAAAGTCAATGGGTCTGAATACATTCAGAATGCACTGTATATTCTGTATATATATATCTACTGATTCAGGTGTAACATTAAAACTGAATTTTATACCCCACCAACATTACACCACTAGACAGAAAACCTTTAAATTGCTGAAATGAGTTCATGTACTCATTGATGAAAGAAAAGTCTGATTAAATTTGAACTAAAAATCAGTGCAGATGGCAGTCCTATGCTAAGTGTATTTAATGTGTATGGGAATTCTACCGACTTTTTTGTGCAGCAGAAAGGTCAGTATGCCTTATAACTACAGCTTGTGAGTTCAAACTGTGGTGTGGTCATAGTTTAGCTGAACATGGATTGCACATGTGAAGAACATGATCGCATGATGTTTAAAAATATGATGATGATTTCACATGTAAAATTACACATTTGAAGTGTTCCAATAACACGTTTTAACAGGTGACATTTTACATGTAACAGTATGCTGCCAATCAGCAAGTTATGGGCATGTTGTAAAGATTGCTAGTGGCAGCAAGTTTACTGGCAACATTTTGTATAATGCCCCAAGGTTACTGTAGGTTACTGACAACATTTTGTCAGTAATGTAGTGACTTTTGCAATAACTTACTGTCAAGTAGTTTCCAATTAAGAAATGACAAATGCACAGCAACTTCTGGCAATTCCGTGAAGTTTCTGGAAAATGCACAATAAGCTCTTCAGTAATGGCGTCGGAGGAGGTGGCTGCCCTTTTACGGGCTCTTAACCAATTGTGCAATTTTGTGTTTTTTCGTGTTGTTTGTAACTTGTACATAATGTTTCTGCCACTGTCTCTTATAGCCAAAAAGAGCTTCTGGATATCAGAACTGCAATTACTCACCACGAACTGGACAAAGATTTTTCTTTTAGTCTGACGAGAACGATTTACTGCTGATACCAGACCAGGCCCAAATCCCGTCAATCGCATGAAGAAGAGACAGCAATACAAGGGACGCAGGTCCGGGTGCCTTGTGAGAATTCATCGACAAGTGGGTAACCCGCCTCTACCACCACTATCAACAACGCCTATTCCTCCTCAGGAGACTGAAAAGATGTTGCATGGGTCCTCAGATCCTCAAAAAGTTCTACAGCTTCACCATCGAGAGCAACCGGACTGGTTGCATCACTATCTGATATGGCAACTGCTCGGCCTCCGGCCCCAAGGCACTACAGAGGGTAGTGTATACGACCCAATACATCACCTGGGCAAAGCTTCTTGCCACCCAGGACCTCTATAGCAGGCGGTGTCAGAGGAAGGCCCTAAAAATTGCCAAAGGCTCAAGCCACTTTAGTCATAGACTGCTCTCTGCTACCACATGGCAAGTGGTACCAGAGCGCCAAGTCTAGGTCCAAAATGCTTCTTAATTTAACAGTTTTTACCCCAAGCCCTAAGACTTCTGAATAGCTAATCAAATGGCTACCCGGACCATTTGCATTGTTGTGTCCTTGGAGTGTCCTTGAGCACTGCTAATTTTACGTTAATGTTATGGTGAAAATTTGACAATTATTTGCTTGATTCTGGGCAGCTTTTAGCAATTTGAATAATTACATTCTTACCAATAAGTCTGTGGCCCACATCTCTTTCATGCTCACAGATCTGATGGTATAGCTGTGCTGTAACAGGACATGTCAGGTTGATAGCAACTGAGAAGTTATGAGTTGAAATCCCATGTAAGAAGGGGCACAACTTTGGTTTTAGAAGTGGTTGGTACTTGAGGTAAAGTGCAGAAGTGTATTCTTGGTAATAATGCATAGCCCATGTCCATTATGTCCACAGACCTGGTGGCGCAGCAGGGACTTCAGGTAGCTACAGTAGCAACAAGTGGTTCTTCTCAAAGCCCAAGCAAGGTTGAGTCCCAATCATACAGCACCATAATGTCCTTTCACATTAATGTCATCATTTTTAAAAAATAGCGTCATATTCATGGTATCACATGTTGAAATTTGGCCGTCACATTTATTTCAAGAGATTGTGTGTTCACATGTAGTGTCATGTTATCACGAGATGTTGCATCCCATGTTGTAATGTCATCATCCCATGCATACCATGTTGTAATTTCATTTTCAATGAGATCATGTGCTAACATGTTATCACATGTTGTCACATGTTACTGACAGTTGAGTCGGAATCCCTTTTTACTCCACCCAACACAGGATTTAATGTTCTCCAGCACACAACCCCGACACAGAAGACCCAGGCAGGTAAGTATGCTATATTTAAATGTCATGGGTTAACATGGCTCAGACCCAATCCCCACAAAGAGACCGTCTCCACTCAACATGTAAGAAACATGACAAAACACAGGGCTTTTAAAGGAAATCACAGCCCCTCCCCAGCTACCAGTCTGATTAACTAACTCGCTGCAGGTGCGTCTGATCACACAGACCCGCCACCAACTTATCCACTCATCTAACAATCCATCTCGTGACATGATCACACGAGATCACATGTGAAATTCATGTGTTTTTCCATAAGGAATGGTTCGTCGAGTGTAGACCAACGGGAGAGCCCAAAATGCTTGAAATGTCCCTTTCCAACAGAAATCATTATCATTGATTAATTAACATTAATTATTCATCTCTGTGCTGCTTACCTTTGGGAAATTCACCAGAACAAGCAGGGTCATATTTACTTCTGACAAAAGGTGTAGTTTGTAAATGATGTATAATTTTACACTATTGCTTGTGAGTTTTATAGGAACACCATATTGTCTTTGAATTGGTAAGAATAGCGTGCCATTCACAATTATCGACGGTCACCCCATGGTCTTTCTGTCATGCATGTTTTCTACTATCCGTATTGAGCTTGCCTAAAGAGAAAATCTGACACAAAGGACTTATGAAGAATAGTGCAGATCCAAAGTTTGATAACAGAATGACAGCACAAACCGTCTTTTTGGGGGTGGACAATTTTCTGTGGAAATTGTTAAAAGTAGTCCTTGTTTATAGAGTTGTATGGTTTGTTTAACTTTGCAATCATTATGTTTTGTTTGACAATCCATTTTAAAGTGAAAAGTCTGAGTCTCCGCACCGTTTTGGTACCGTGGAATTGCCCCTATGTAGCTTATCTTGTTTTTGAGGGATCTAGCATGGAGTATGATTTTTTTCTTTCCTTCCTGCTTGTTAGGGCCAGATCCATCCTTATAAAAGGACATTGAGTTAAAAAAGCTCAGAAGGAAATGGTAAAACTGTGAATGTGGTAAACCAGAGTCTTGTTGCAATTGGAGGAAAGAGCTTAAGGGTGCCATCATAGAATACATCATCAAGAGTCGTGATTAAAGCTTTGTACCAGTTTTTAAAACAATTATCTGTACATTAATCGTATCATTTCACGAAGCAGTGACATTGAAATATTCACTTAAGTTCTAGGAACTGTATCTCTCAATGAATTCTGAAGTCCACAGTGATTCCCATCACCAATGCAAGACAGAGGTTAGCAGGCTATGTGGAATAATAGCCCCTGGTCGCCAACACAAATTCACCAGGTGGTCAGTAGTGCCCCCTGGAGACCTGTATGAGCATGTTACTTGTCATGTTTCTTACACGTTTTTCGAAGCCACCTCGTATGAGAGCATTTACATGAAGCTAAACATCACAAAAAGCTAATCACACAGATGCATGAACCTAACCTTCATCAACAAGTTAAACTGTGGAGGTGCAAGACAGTAGAATGCACTGTTACACTATGAACAGCAGGTGGCAGCATGAAACCAAAGCTAGTGTTTTTACATGTTCTGAAGTTCTTTGCTAGCAGTTCTAATAAGGTGGAGCTAAGGTTCAGATAGTCACTCAGATGGGTCACGACGGCTGGATCTTGTAAAATATTGTATCTGTTGTTCACATAACTGCTTGGCTGGTGACAAACTGAGCAAATACTCCAGCTGAATACTGCTCTACCACACTCTAAAAACAATCTAGTTGTTCAAACTAATTATTATTAAGTAGCTGCTTCCAAAGCCTTTTTTAGTTTGCGCAACATTTTGGTCAGTGTTACCTGGACTCTTAGGCAAAAAATCAGTCAACTTATGTGTTTGCTCAACTCAATATGTTCATTCAACTAGAAATGATCATTTGGGCATCTGAACTAAAAAAGGCTTCACAACCTCCTACACACACTGTTGACACAGAATGTTTTCAACTTACATATTTAGACATGCATGACTACATTGTGCATGTTCATTTACACAGTAATTATTATTTAACATGCCCTCACGTGGGATTTGAACTCGCAACCTCTTGGTGAACAGCATTACTATCTTCCTGCTGCACCACCAAGTCTATGTCAATTATAAATTAATCTGACTATTCTCTCGTCGTTGATTTGATGTACTTATTTCAGCATTTTCTTCTGTATAGTTGGCTAACGTTTGTGGCGCATATTACTCTGTTTTAATGTTACTTATGAATCAATATGATAAATAAAACAGCCCAAATAATCATTTCTAGTTGAATTAACATTGTATTTGTGTACAACTACAACAGTGTTATTCAGCTATTGTGCCTCAGCACACTGGCATGACTTGAGCTCATGACTTGATGACTCATGACTCATGACTTGAACTCTCAGGTGACTTGGCATGACTTGAGGAACTCTCAGGTGTGCCATGAAACTTTTCCTAATCTTGATATTTTTGGGGAAAACACTCACTTATAAATGTGACCTGTGGAATGACCTTGAGATTTTGACACGGGAGCACCAAAGCCACTCAGATAATACATTGAATGCACAGGAAGTTGGTGGCACCTTAATTGGGGAGAACACTCTGGTGGTAATGGCTGGAGTGGAATGGTATGAAATACATCAAACACATGGTTCCTATGCGTTTGATGCCATTCCATTTGCTCCGTTCTGGCCATTTATGAGCCGTTCTCCCCTTAGCAACCTCCTGTGATTGAATGGCACACATGGTTACATCTGTATCTTTCAAGTCCGGTGCACTGGAGCTGTTGTCACATTTGTATCATTTGAGGGGCGTGCACGACCAGCAAAGTCATTTTTATCATTTTACTTTGCCTGTGAGAACCATTAGCAGTGGCAAGTCGGGTGCGGCTTAGCGTACCACAGCCTCTGCCAAAGAAACAAACGGAGGATGGCTTTGTGTCTGTGGTTGCACCTTCACAATGCAGAGTACTGCTTATTTCTAGACCTTCTGTTCAAATGTAAGATTCTTAAAGGGGTACACACAAATTAACCATCATTAGTAAGGAACTATGAAAATAGTTTAAATAAACCCTATTTAATCTATGAAAAATGTTTGTTCCAGAAAACGGCTGATTTGCGGTATGGATCAGATGAGATGGAGGTCATTACCACTAAATACATTATTAGGAAAAGTTTAGGTGTGCGACAGAATTTATCCCGTCAAGGTGTGCCACGGTTCAAAAGGTTGGGAACCACTGAACTAGAATACTAGTTAACAGTTATCATCCAGATGTACTACAAGCCATTCTAAACCTTTATCCAGGTTTTGTCATTCTGAATTTACATACCTATTGTCATGTTATGAATTTAAAGTAAAACAGTTAACCACTAAATGTACCTCCCTTACCTTTTGTTCAACTTTGAACACCATGTCTATACTGTGCGTCCCAAATACCGCACTATTCCCTATGTAGTGCACAACTTAAGACCAGTGCCAATGTGCACTAGTCAAAAATAGGGCTCTATATATGGAATAGGGTGCCATTTGGGACGAAACCTTCCTCTCTTCCCAGGTTGTCAGTGTGTCTTTGGGCTGTAGAGAGCTGAGAGAAGACAATTGTGATACTGCTGACTGAGGATGTCATGGATTGGCCAGGTTCCGAATGCAGGAAGGTCATAGAGGTCATTGCTGTCTTCCTGGTTAACGAGACTATCTTTGACCTCACACATCAGCATGAAGTAAGGAACTACTCTTAAGCAAACTTGTGGTCATAATTCCGTCTTTCTCTGGATTGTGAAGAGGAAATGGATCTGTTGACATATGACATTACTTCATAATAATATGTCTCTGAAATTATATACTATTAAATTATATAAATTAGATCCAGAAAAATGCAAAAAAACGAAACATTTTCCAGTATATCAAATGACTTTCAAGAAGCACATTACAGCATTCTCCCATTTACTCAAATAATCAGTTAAATAAATAGCAAGTCCTGAACTTCTGACACCACACATCAATATTTACAACTCAACAGAAGACTCAAGACGCTTCCTGAATTCTAACTGAACTGCTTTGGAGCTTTGAGTCAAATTATCTTCCATTTTTATGCCAGCAGTTTCTGTCATGCTGGCTGATTAGCCCACTAGCAGGCCTAAATAATGTTTATTACATTTTCATTGCTTTTGTTGGACTGTGAAACTAGCCCTCTGTGGTTTGTGAGGTCATGCTGTTTATGATCTCTGGATTGGTGCAACAGTGTGTTCATAGGGTCACAGTTTATACGTTTAATTTCATGCAGTGCCATGATCCACACACTTAAACACTAGTTTATTAGCATCAAGACAAACCCAGACGCACAGAAAATCTGGTGTAAATTCTGTAAAAAAGGTCATTTATTTATAAAGCCCTTTTTACATCATGTCACAAAGCGATGTCACAAAGCGCTGTACCGAAACCAGCCTAACACCCCAAACAGCAAGCAAAGCGATGTAGAAGCACCGTGGCTAGGAAAAACTCCCTAGAAAGGCAGGAACCTAGGAAGAAACCTAGAGAGGAACCAGGCTCTGAGGGTTGGCCAGTCCTTTCTGACGCCAATAAAAGGGCATTTACCACCTTCACGAGTGCAGTCTCAGTGCTATGATGGGGTCTAAAACAAGAAAGAAGCGTTTCGTACACATTGTTAGTCTTCAGGAAGGCAGTGAGTTTCTGCCCAACAGCTTTTTCAAAAAATGTAGTGGAATGGGAGATTTGATAGAGGCCGATAGTTTATATTTTCTGGGTCAAGGTTTGGCTTTTTCAAGAGAAGCTTTATTACTGCCACTTTTAATGAGTTTGGTACACATCCGGTGGATAGGGAGCCATTTATTATGTTCAACATTGTAGGGCCAAGCACAGGAAGCAGCTCTTTCAGTAGTTTAGTTGGAACAGGGTCCAGTATGCAGCTTGAAGGTTTAGAGGCCATGACTATTTTCATCAATGTGTCAAGTGATATAGTATTCAAAAACTTTAGTGTCTCCCTTGATCCTAGGTCCTGGCAGTGTTGTGCAGACTCAGGACAACTGAGCTTTGGAGAAATAAAGAGGAGTCCGTCATTTGCTTTCTAATTATCTTTTCGTCAAAGAAGTTCATGAATTTATCACTGCTGAAATGAAAGCCAACCTCTCTTGGGGAATGCTGCTTTTTAGTTAGCTTTGCAATTGCACATTTTTTAGGATTGTTCTTATTCTCCTCAATTAAGTTGGAAAAATAGGATGATCGAGCAGCAGTGAGGGCTCTTCGATATTGTCTTTCCAAGCTAATCGGAAGACTTCCAGTTTGGTGTGGCGCCATTTCCATTCCAAATTTTTGGAAACTTGCTCCAGGGCTCGGGTATTTTCTGTATACCAGGGAGCTAGTTTCTTATGACAATTATTTTGTTGTTTTTAGGAGTGTGACTGCATCTAGAGTATTACGCAAGGTTAAATGAAGTTCCTCAGGTGGTTAACCGATTGTTGTACTTTGACGTTCTTGGGTAGGTGGAGGGAGTCTGGAAGGGCATCTTGGAATCTTTGGGTTGTCTGAGAATTTATAGCACAGCTTTTGATGGTCCTTGGTTGGAGTTTGAGCAGATTATTCATTTCATTTGCAAACGTAATAAAATGGTGGTTCGATAGTCCAGGATTATGAGGAAAAACATTTCGATCCACAATTTTTATTCCACGGGACAAAACTAGGTCCAGAGTATGACTGTGGCAGTGAGTAGGTCTGGAGACATGTTGGACAAAACCCATTTAGTCGATGATGGCTCCGAAAGCCTTTAGGAGTGGGTCTGTGGACTTTTTCATGTGAATATTAAAGTCACCAAAAATGTGAATATTATCTGTTATGACTACAAGGTCCGATAGGAATTCAGGGAACACAGTAGCTATAAAAAGTGATTGAGTAGGCTGCATAGATTTCATGACTAGAAGCTCAAAAGACAAAAACGCAGTCATTTTTAATTGTAAATTGAAATTTGGCATCGTAAATGTTTGCAACGCCTCCACCTTTGCGGGATGCACGGGGAATATGGTCACTAGTGTAACCAGGAGGTGAGGCCTCATTTAACACAGTAAATTCATCAGGCTTAATAAGCCATGCTTCAGTCAGGCCAATCACATCAAGATTATAGTCAGTGATTAGTTCATTGACTATAACAGCCTTGGAAGTGAGGGATCTAACATTAAGTGACCCTATTTTGAGATGTGAGATATCACAATCTCTTTAAACAATGACAGGAATGGAGGAGGTCTTTATTCCAGTGAGATTGCTAAAGTGAACACCGCCATGTTTAGTTTTGATCAACCTAGAACGAGGCACAGACATGGTCTCAATGGGGATAGCTGAGCTGACCACACTGACTGTGCTAGTGGCAGACCCCACTAAGCTGGCAGACAGCCTGCTGCCTGGCCTACACCTTATCTCATTGTGGAGCTAGAGGAGTTAGAGCCCTGTCTATGTTCATAGATAAGATGAGAGCACCCCTCCAACTAAGATGGAGTCCGTCACTTCTTAGCAGGCCAGGCTTGGTCCTGTTTGTGGGTGAGTCACAGAAAGAGGGACAATTATCTACAAATTCTATCTTTTGGGGGGGACAGAAAACAGTTCGCTGTAGAGCTCATCACTCCCCCTAACTGGGAGAGGGCCAGAGACAATTACTCGATGCCGACACATCTTTCTAGCTGATTTACACGATGAGGCTATGTTGTGCTTTGTGACCTCTGACTGTTTCATCCTAACGTCGTTGGTGCCGACGTGGATAACAATATCCCTATACTCGCTAGTTTTAGCCTTAGCCTGCACCATCTTCAGATTAGCCTCAACATCGGTAGCCCTGCCCCCTGGTAAACAGTGTATGATCGCTGGATGATCCTATACTACTATCTGTATTTGTGGCACAGATGCTGTTTCATCCTTTCCTACACTGAAATGACCCTTGCCTAATGGTTGCGTCTGAAGCTGGGCTTGCAGCACGGCTATCCTCACCATAAGGCAATCGTTCTCCTGTAAATCAGCGACTGCAATTAGATGGCATAGTGTTAATGTTACTACTTAGCTTCGGCTGGTGGAGGTCCTGTAGAACCATGTCCAGATAAAGCGTCCAGGGTGAAAAAGTTTAATGAAAAAAGTTGCGTGAGGGAACAAATATACAACGGTTATTAAAAAGTAAAACCCATAAAGTTGGCAGGTAGCAAAGTAACGCTAGCAACAAAATGCACTGCAGCACTAAACAAGTCCACGAGTTGTGACAGGAAATGACGCCAGCACTCAAAATGCAGGGTTTGCGGTTATCACATCGACTGGTTACACATGGAGTGATAGACTACCGCGCATCTCTGAATTACACTAAAAGTGTCTGTTTTAGTGTAATACAGAGATTGTTCATTTATAATGCATTGATAAATAGTTTTCTATGCTATAAATGTTTAAAGATGAAATATCAGCAGAAATACATTCTACATTTGAAGGGAGGCAGAGGGAGTCTGCGGTAGCAGGGTATACAGCTGAGTCAGGTAACTAATGGGGCCCCAGTATATTTGTCAGGAGACCTGTCAGAGTAGAGAGGGGATATCATGTCACCAAGTCCCAATGGAGCTTATTCAGCAACACCATCTCAAACACAAATGCATGGGCACACACAATTCATTACAATGACCAAACTATGCTGATTCATTCAGTCTCTTCCATCCTCTCTGTGCTGATATATACTGTGCTGTATGCTGACATAGGCCTAGTCCTATATTGTGTGTACGGTTATCCTTGTCCCTTGTTGTATCTCCAGAGCTCCTCTATACTTCAGTCTGAACCCCTGGCTCCTCTCTTTTCTCTGTTCCTCCAGCAGCTGTACGCAGCAGCGACAGCCTAGAGGCCTCATTAAGGACAGCTAGGGGAACAGTCGCAACAGGGTCAGAGAGGAGAGGCTGGGGCCAGGGACACCACTGTCACACGCACACACACATTCACTGTCAGCCCTGCCATTGCAGCTGTCACAGCTGCAGACAGACAGGCAGGGTAAAATGAAGAAAGGCTCGGGCTCCATCGCCTTGACATCACTTAATCATGCCACTAAACACAGGGCGCAGGCTAGCTAACCCTCCTGTCTGCCGTTATAATGAGAGGGAGTGCATGACCAGGACCAGGCTGATTTAATGCACTGTTTTTAAGACTGGGGAGAGAGCAAGGAGGCTGCAGCTAGAGAAAGAAGGACAGGAAAACAATATCCAGGGTCCTCGTGACATATTTAAAGCCATTTTTCATGTGTTTCTCCACTTACTATGTATTCATTTGACCTTTGACTTCATAAATAGTGTCCTTCCTCGTGTATACCCTTGACATTTTACAACTTCATACTCCTGATTGCTATTCATCACTAACGCACAATATCCACACAAAACCTACTGGTTTTACTACTCGCTTCCCATTGAGATGTGTAGTAAACCAGTAGTGGTGAACACAACATATTTCCTATTCAAATCACTACATAATTCTCCCTTAATGACTGCTGTGTAACTACTGAGCTTTTTGGTATCTACTGCTTAAAACCTACACAATTCCTACGTGTTCACTATTGAAGTACTACTGCCATTTGTGTGTGTAGTGTTGTGTCACTACTGATCACTACTGAATTGCTCCTGATCCTTTATAATTTCCTACATAAACCCTTTTGAATTACTATTGAAAACACTGACACATTTACTACTTTCTGCCTATTCAAAATCACTATTTGTGTACATGCTATTTCCTAAAGTTTCTTACTGTAGTTATATCTTCAAACAAGAAATAATAAGCTTAAACAAACATTTTAATTTATTTTAAATTCATTACATATTAAATAACATACTTACACCTTTGTTAATCCCTTTGGGGCCTCTTCATTCAGCTTTGACAGAACTATCTTCAGATCCTCATTTTTGTGGCAGCCACATTTCTCCACCTCGCCACCTTTTAGAAAATAAAGACAAGAACATGATACAACCAATTATAATCCGATAAAATAGTTTATCAATGTTCGTATGTTGGTAAGAGGAACATTGATAAACAATTTTTTATCTTTCCAATGATGTCCTCCAGTCTTCTTTACATACAGTATGTCGAGGGCCTCCTTGACAACAAGGTCAAAAGAGCTAATTAGGATGAGTAAGTAGACCAATATGAACATACTGTACATTTGCATACAAACACACATACTTATTAGCCAGCATGAGGATACATAGTCACTACAGCATGAATAGGTTTGTGTAGTAATTCAGTAGTACTTTATTCCTGAGGGTGCAGCAGCTGGTGATTGGTTAGCACTTGCATTAAAGTAAAAAACTTGAGCGTGTGTGTGTGCATGTGCGAGTGTGTGCATTTGTGCATGTGTGTTACTTATTGTGCAAGGGTAAGGATTGTATCACGTTATAGGCTGAGGTGAAAGATAATGAGATTAGTGTTTGGACTGCGTACTGATCGGCATCTGTTTGTCCTGTCCCACATTCAATTATTATACAACACTAAGCATTGACAGAGCAGGTCCCAGAGGGTTTGGGGACACATGAAAGTGTCATTACCATGGGAAGAGATTAAACCTGTGATTTTTGACAACAATTTGTAATTAGATTGACCGCTTAGGTCAAGAGGTAAAAGCTGTTAACATAAGAACTTCCATAATAATGGTGACTGTTGCTATGGCCTTAGACTTACCCATGTAATCCAGAAGAAAAAGTTGTACAATTAAGCATGCATCACTTCTCTATGGCCACCACTGCCTGACTGCACAAACAGAGAGAGATGACTCTATCATGGTAGTGAGTGACTGTCTCTCCCCCAGGACTCTGAAGCAGGGCTAGGGTCTGTCTTAGCCTTAGCCAGCCACATGAAGGCTTCTATTTGAAAGCATAATGGATGAACCTTCTAAATGTGCTTCACTTATGAAGACTCATCTCTCGAGGGCCATATATTCAGAAATCATCCGGCAGAGTTGCAACTGAGAGGCTCTGTGAAGAATGTGCCTGTTCTACCTCTGGACATCCGCCAACCCAATCCATCAAAGCACCATTTACTTTCCAGGAGAGGCATTCCATTTGCTATGCTCTCAACCTTATACCTGAGTATGATACCACAACCCAGCCCCGGTCCAATCTCTCCCTCCCTGTGTGCTACACTCACTATATGCTAAACACATTGACTGACTGACTGACTGACAATGTTTTTGGAGTGTGTGTGTGTGTGAGAGAAATAGAGAGACGGAGAGAGAGAGAAAAAGAGAGAGAAGGATATATAATATATATATGAGAGATAGATATAGAGGGAGAGAGAGTCTCTCAGAGCTGTTGACATATCTTCAAGACAGGGCCAAGCCAGACAATCTGCTATCTGAATTAAGTGGGAGTCTCAAAATAACCTTTTCCCTGAACCAGCCTGAACGCAACCCCAGCAGGCCACCCATCTGACTCTAGCCACTGCATGGAGTTCAGGCTGCAGCAATGCAACCAGTCCTCTCAGATTGCTCCAGTGTTTTCAGGATATAGAGTGGAATAAAAAGGGGAAAAGCCACGACAGCACACACAGACACACACACACAGACACACACACACATGCATGCACACATGCGGGAACACACACACACATATGTCACAGCTGTGAGACATTATCATGTCAGGTTTCCCAGTCAGGTAAACGAAGGGGTCAGCTCACTGATGTTACTGTCAATCACAGCCACAGCAATTAACTTTATACAAACTGTTTGCTACTATAGGAGAGAAAATGGAGTGCAGAGAAGATGTTCAACTTGCTACTCACACACTCTAGCCTTAGTTTGATTTGTCTGTAAGTCCTAAATTGGCCACTAGGAGACAGCAGAATACCATGTGGACAATTCCATATCCTCACAACGTAGGGGTCAGAAGGGTTCAACCAACTCTACCCCATCAAGCTAATATGTTATCCTTATCGTGAACCATCAGTATGTAATTACATTTGATGCCATGTGGAGGCTGTGCGTGGGCTAAATGTGTGTCCCCCGGGTGGCCTGGATAGTGCATGGTGTATTTCATTGAGGAGGGGGTTAGGGCATAGACATAGCCTAATTGTTGTAGTGTTCTAGTCAAATTGTCGTGGTCTGTGGCTCTTTGTCCCTTCCAGTAATTATTTTTCTATGGGTTTGGGCCACTAAGGATTATAGTTCTGCCATACAGTCATGATTTCATAAAGCCGGGCCTGGACTGATAAGATCGATAGATTGAGAACGCATTAGATGTGGATATGATGGAGCATGTATCACAACAAATAAACTCAGTAGATTTGCAATATTTGAACACTCAACAGGTGGACAATAGAACAAATCTGTTTGTGCATGTGTGTTAATTGACAACAAGTCCATTCCACTAGCACTTTATTGAGCCATAAAGCCAACTTCTCTTTTATTCTTCTATGATTTAGAAATGCTTTTAGAGATCCTTTACAGTATGTGATTTGATCAAAGTTTTTTCCCCAGGTAATCTCTAAACCCAAGATGTGACTGCGTGCTGTTCACATACCTATCTCAAATACCATGTGAAAGTGATTATCCACTGTGCATTCGAGACAGTAACTTATGTGTCTAAATATCAGATTTTACATTCTTGGAAGAAGAGCAAACCATATATAGACAAGACTGAAAACAGGGGCATCTGGAGGAGGATCATCACAAGATTATGGGAGGTCAACTAAATCAAATCAAAGTGTATTGGTCGCGAACCAAGTTTAACAGATGTTATAGCATGTGTAACAAAATGCTTATTTCACCAGCTCCTAACAATGCAGTAAAACAGGCACACAAATAATCAAGAAAAAAACTAAAAACAGAAATAACAACAAGAAATCAAGACATGTCGGAACGAATCCAATGAACAGCCCAAAAAGCACTGTAACAGCACTGTATCCAAAATGCAATCTATACGTATCTACACTGGATTAATTTACACATGCTGTATATTAGGAATGATATGTACAGCAGTAGATATATTAGAGTGAGCTATGTCAGGTACAGGATGGCAACAACAACTGCCTGAGTTACACCAGGAACTCACAATCCCTCCATCAGTGCTCAGACTGTCCGCAATAGGCTGAGAGAGGCTGGACTGAGGGCTTGTAGGCCTGTTGTAAGGCAGGTCCTCACCAGACGTCACCGGCAACATCGTCGCCTATGAGCACAAACCCACCGTCGCTGGACCAGACAGGCCTGGCAAAAAGTGTTCTTCTTTGACGTGTCACAGTTTTGTCCAACCAGGTGTGATGGACGGAGTCACGTTTATCGTCGAAGGAATGAGTGTTACAACGAGGCCTGTACTCTGCAGCGGGATCGATTTGGAGGTGGAGGTTCCGTCATGGTCTGGGACGGTGTGCCACAGCATCATCAGACTGAGCTTGTTGTCATTGCAGGCAATCTCAACGCTGTGTGTTACAGGGAAGACGTTCTCCTCCCTCATGTGGTACCCTTCCTGCAGGCTCCTCCTGACATGACCTTCCAGCATGACAATGCCACCAGCCATACTACTCGCTCTATGCATGATTTTCTGCAAGACAGGAATGTCAGTGTTCTGCCGTGGCCAGCGGAGAGCCCGGATCTCAATCTCATTGAGCACGTCTGGGACCTGTTGCATCGGAGAGTGAGTGCTAGGGCCATTCCCCCCAGAAATGTCCGGGGAACTTGCAGGTGCCTTGGTGGAAGAGTGGGGTAACATCTCACAGCAAGAACGGGCAAATCTGGTGAAATCCATGAGGAGGAGATTAACCACTGACCCCCCCCCCCCCCCCCTGTTCAGGGACACATTATTCAATTTCTGTTAGTCACATGTCTGTAGAACTTGTTCAGTTTATGTCTCAGTTGTTGAATCTTATGTTCATACAAATATTTACACATGTTAAGTTTGCTGACAATAAACGCAATTGACAGGGAGAGGACGTTTCTTTTTCTGCTGAGTTTATTTAAAATGATTAAAATGACCAATGTACATAGGGCAGCGGTCTCTGAGGTGCAGGGTGGAGTACCGGATGGTAGCCAGCTAGTGACAGTGTCTAAGGTTCAGGTACTGGGTGGAGGACGGTTAGTGGTGACTGTTTAACAGTCTGATGGTCTGGAGATAGACGCTGCTTATCAGTCTCTCAGTCCCAGCTTTGATGCAACTGTACTGTATCCGCCTTCTAGATGGTAGCAGGGTGAACAGGCCGTGGCTCGGATGGCCTTGATGATCTTCTTAGCCTTCCTGTGACACTGGGTGCTGTAGATGTCCTGGAGGGCAGGCAACTAGATTAGAGACGTATAGATTTAATAAGCACCTTACATCAATATAACGACGGCATCCTGAAATAAACATGTCATTCCAAAATGTTAACTTATTTTGCGAACGTATCAAGAAACATGAAAGGTTTTCTGATTCTCATCGCGACAATGAGCTGTCCAGTAATATCATACATATACAGTGTATTACTACGCATTCGTATTTCAGGTCTTTATTGCTGGCTTGTTCATAGTCTCAACGGCAGTTTCGAAACAGTCTGTTCTGTATGTTAGTGTCCAAGGAGCCAGACTTAGTAACAGGCACCACTGGCTCTGTCATCTAGACACAACCTGATACAGCCCATAACAAGCAGATGGCACCGCCAGGACAAATAAACAGTGATGTGCCTGACTGAGATGTACGTTCAACGGCTTCGTTAGTCCACTGGTGAACGTAAGAAATTGACTTAATTCAGCGAGATTGACATCAAAGCAAGATCCTTATTGAATGCAGAGAAGCACCTGTGCCTCTGCCTGGTCTACGTCTGTTGCACAGCACCAGCAGTGTCATCCCAGCTCTATTAGGATGGTAGGACGACAACCGCTTAGTGTTTTCTTTCTGGGAATGACACGTGTTTGGAAATCTGAGAAGCATTTTGCAGACTCATTTGACGATGCTTAACTGCATGTGTTATCCATAATCAAGAGAAACCTGGCTGTTCCATTGTCCGATTAGCTAACTTCTACCTTGCTAGTTGTTTTGTCGAGATCATGAGATAAACTATGTAAATAGCAGTGGACGCATTGATGATGGATTGATAGTATGGCTGAGATGGCAGAGCCCACGATTGATCAGCGCATATGTTATTATTGATTGCTACACTAAGGGATGGTACATTTCATGCTAACATCATGCTTTCACTTTGTATTTGGAGCTCATAATCAGCTTACAAGTTAGAATGTTAGCAAGCTAAATGTCCCTTACCTTGAGCTAAGAGTTCATGGGGCATCTAAGCCCTGGTGGGGCATTTAAGCCCTGAACAATGTCTGACAGGCAACTTGTCTCTCAGGCTGTATGTCCCTCACAAGACCACAGCCAATCGCGTGCAAGCAACAACGCAGCTACAATGATTCATACCCCTTGACTTATTCCATATGTTGTATTGTTATAGCCTGCATTTTCTCACCCATCTAAACACAACACCCCATAATGACAAAGTGAAAACATGTTTTTTGAAATGTTTATTGAACATTTATTGATAATGAAATACAGAAATATTTAATTGACATAGAGTACCAGTCAAAAAGTTTGAACAGACATAATCATTCAAGGGTTTTTCTTTATTTTTAATATTTTCTACATTGTAGAATAATAGTAAAGACATCAAATCTATGAAATAACACAAATGCATGAATCCGGCTATCATGCCTGCATTGCTGCAAAGAAACCACTCTAAAGGACACCAACACAAAGAAGAGACTTGCCAAGAAACACGAGCAATGGACATTTGACCTGTGGAAATCTGTCCTTTGGTCTAATCCAAAAATCTGTCCTTTGGTCTTGTCCAAAAATCCAAATTTGAGATTTTTGGTTCCAACCACCGTGTCTTTATGAAACGCAGAGTAGGTGAACGGATTATCTCCCCATGTGTGATTCCCACCGTGAAGCATGGAAGAGGTAGTGTGATTCTGTGGGGGTGCTTTGATGGTGACACTGTCTGTGATTTATTTATAATTCAAGGCATACTTAACCAGCATGGCTACCACAGCATCTGGTTTGCACATAATGGGACTATCATTTGTTTTTCAACAGGACAATGACCCAAAACACACCTCCAGGCTGTCTAAGGGCTATTTGAACAAGAAAGAGAGTGATGGAGTGCTGCGTCAGATGACCTGGCCTCCACAATCCCCCGACCTCATCCCAATTGAGATGATTTGGGATGAGTTGGACCGCAGAGTGAAGGAAAAGCAGCCAACAAGTGGTCAGCATACTGTATGTGAGAACTCCTTCAAAACTGTTGAAAAAGCATTCCTCATGAAGCTGGTTGAGAGAATGCCAAGAGTGTGCAAAACTGTCAACAAGGCAAAGGGTGGCTATTTTGAAGAATCTAAAATATAACAAAACATTTTGTGTTTAACACTTTTCTGGTTACTACATGTTTCCATATGTGTTATTTCATAGTGTTGATGTCTTCACTATTATTCTACAATGTAGAAAATAGTATAAATAAATAAAAACCCTTGAATGAGTATGTGTTCTAAAACTTTTGACTTGTACTGTAAGTATTTACATCCCTGAGTCAGTACTTTGTAGTAGCATCTTTGGCAGCGATTACAGCTGTTGAGTCTTTCTGGGTAAATCACTTAGAGATTTCCACACCTGGATTGTGCAACATTTGCCCATTTATTTTTTTCTAAATTCTTCAAACTATGTCACATTGGTTGTTGGTCATTGCTTGACAACCATGTTCATGCCATAGATTTTCTTGGAGATTTAAATCAAAACTGTAACATTCACTGTCTTCTTGGTAAGCAACTCGAGTGTAGATTTGGTCTTGTGTTTTAGGTTATTGTCCTGCTGAAAGGTAAATTAATCTCCCAGTGTCTGGTGGAAAGCAGACTGAGCCAGGTTTTTCTCTAGGATTACCTGTGCTTCAGCTCCATTTAGTTAATTTTTTTTATCCTGAAAAATCTCACCAGTCCTTAATAATTACAATCATACCCATTACATGATGTAGCCACCATTATACGTGAAACTATGGAGTGGTACTCCGTAATGTGTTGTATTGGATTTGCCCCAAACATAACACCTTGTATTTAGGGCAAAAAGTAAATTGCTCTGCCACATTTTTTGCAGTATTACTTTAGTGCCTTGTTGTAAACAGGATGCATGTTTTGGAATATTTTTATTCTGTACAGTCTTCCTTCTTTTCACTTTGTCAATTAGGTTAGTATTGTGGAGTAACTACAACGTTGTTGATCCATCCTCAGTGTTCTCCTATCACAGCCATTAAACTCTATAACTGTTTTAAAGTCACCATTGACCTCATTTGTTTTTGTATTTCTTCTTAAGGCAGTCATACAATTTGAAAAACATTACAATACATTCATTACACGACACACTAAGTTCGTGCCCGCAGTCCCCTACTCCACCACTACCACATATCTACAGTACAAAACCCATGTGTACGTGTGTGTATAGTGCGCATGTTATCGTGTGTGTAATGTATGCGTCTGTGTTGCTTCACAGTCCCAACTGTTCAATAAGGTGTTTTTTATCTGTTTTTTAAATATAGTTTTACTGCTTGCATCAGTTACTTGATGTGGAATAGAATTCCATGTAGTCATGTAGTACTGTGCACCTCCCATAGTCTGTTCTGGACTTGGGGACTGTGAAGACACCTCTTGTGGCATGTCTTGTAGGGTTTGCATGGGTGTCTGAGCTGTGTGCCAGTAGTTCAAACAGACAGCTCGGTACATTCAACATGTCAATACCTCTCATAAATAAAAGTAGTGATGAAGTCAATCACTTTGAGCCAGGAGAGATGGACATGCATATGACTAATATTAGCTCTCTGTGCACATCCAAGGGCAAGCCATGCTGCCCTATTCTGAGCCAATTGCAATTTTCCTAAGTCCTTTCTTGTGGCACCTGACCACACTACTGAACAGTAGTCCAGGTGTGACAAAACAATGGCCTGTAGGACCTGCCTTGTTGATAGTGCTGTTAAGAAGGTAGAGCAGCTCTTTATTATGGTCATACTTCTCCACATCTTACTTTACTTTCTTTAGTGACTTTATTGTCCCCATGGGGGATTTTGTTGCAGTGTCATGTGCATGTTTAAAGTGGCGTTTAAATTCAAAACAAATTGACAATACAACTTTCATAAGTTTACATACCAATAAAAATAGACTAGCCTCCTGGCCTTACTGGGTCCAGAGGAACATTAGCCTCCTGGCCTTACTGGGTCCAGAGGAACATTAGCCTCCTGGCCTTACTGGGTCCAGAGGAACATTAGCCTCCTGGCCTTACTGGGTCCAGAGGAACATTAGCCTCCTGGCCTTACTGGGTCCAGAGGAACATTAGCCTCCTGGCCTTACTGGGTCCAGAGGAACATTAGCCTCCTGGCCTTACTGGGTCCAGAGGAACATTAGCCTCCTGGCCTTACTGGGTCCAGAGGAACATTAGCCTCCTGGCCTTACTGGGTCCAGAGGAACATTAGCCTCCTGGCCTTAGTGGGTCCAGAGGAACATTAGCCTCCTGGCCTTAGTGGGTCCAGAGGAACATTAGCCTCCTGGCCTTAGTGGGTCCAGAGGAACATTAGCCTCCTGGCCTTACTGGGTCCAGAGGAACATTAGCCTCCTGGCCTTACTGGGTCCAGAGGAACATTAGCCTCCTGGCCTTACTGGGTCCAGAGGAACATTAGCCTCCTGGCCTTACTGGGTCCAGAGGAACATTAGCCTCCTGGCCTTACTGGGTCCAGAGGAACATTAGCCTCCTGGCCTTACTGGGTCCAGAGGAACATTAGCCTCCTGGCCTTACTGGGTCCAGAGGAACATTAGCCTCCTGGCCTTACTGGGTCCAGAGGAACATTAGCCTCCTGGCCTTACTGGGTCCAGAGGAACATTAGCCTCCTGGCCTTACTGGGTCCAGAGGAACATTAGCCTCCTGGCCTTACTGGGTCCAGAGGAACATTAGCCTCCTGGCCTTACTGGGTCCAGAGGAACATTAGCCTCCTGGCCTTAGTGGGTCCAGAGGAACATTAGCCTCCTGGCCTTAGTGGGTCCAGAGGAACATTAGCCTCCTGGCCTTACTGGGTCCAGAGGAACATTAGCCTCCTGGCCTTACTGGGTCCAGAGGAACATTAGCCTCCTGGCCTTACTGGGTCCAGAGGAACATTAGCCTCCTGGCCTTACTGGGTCCAGAGGAACATTAGCCTCCTGGCCTTACTGGGTCCAGAGGAACATTAGCCTCCTGGCCTTACTGGGTCCAGAGGAACATTAGCCTCCTGGCCTTACTGGGTCCAGAGGAACATTAGCCTCCTGGCCTTACTGGGTCCAGAGGAACATTAGCCTCCTGGCCTTACTGGGTCCAGAGGAACATTAGCCTCCTGGCCTTACTGGGTCCAGAGGAACATTAGCCTCCTGGCCTTACTGGGTCCAGAGGAACATTAGCCTCCTGGCCTTACTGGGTCCAGAGGAACATTAGCCTCCTGGCCTTACTGGGTCCAGAGGAACATTAGCCTCCTGGCCTTACTGGGTCCAGAGGAACATTAGCCTCCTGGCCTTACTGGGTCCAGAGGAACATTAGCCTCCTGGCCTTACTGGGTCCAGAGGAACATTAGCCTCCTGGCCTTACTGGGTCCAGAGGAACATTAGCCTCCTGGCCTTACTGGGTCCAGAGGAACATTAGCCTCCTGGCCTTACTGGGTCCAGAGGAACATTAGCCTCCTGGCCTTACTGGGTCCAGAGGAACATTAGCCTCCTGGCCTTACTGGGTCCAGAGGAACATTAGCCCGAGCTATTTAGGAGGGATATCACACCTGGCACAAATTATTGTCCAGTTCTGTTTTTCCTGCTGAGGGGTGCCCTATACCTGCTCCCAGAGGGGAGTAGTACAAAGTCTGGGTACAGGGGGTGGTTTGGGTCTAAAATGATTTTGTAAGCCTTGCGGAGGGCCCTGACCTTAAAGAGCTCATCCAGGCCTGTCTGTTGAAAGTACAGTCTCTGTTGACTCTTTTTGTAGATAAGGTCTGTACATTTACTCCACAGAAGCTTATTGTCCAAGAGGACACCAAGATAATTGTATTCCTCTACAATCTCTATGTTCTGACCTCCAATAGATGTTGCAGAGGTAGGTGTTGTACGCTTCTTGAAGTCTATGCTCATCTCTTTTGGTCTTATTGGTATTGAGGACCAAGTGTAATTCGTCACACCACTCTACAAATTAATTTAGGACCGGGCCATGGTGTTCCTCGACATCATGCAACAGGCTGATCAAGGCAGTGTCATCAGCCAACTTAACGAGGTGTCTGTCAGGATGGCAACTAGTAGAACTATTAGTGTACAAGATGTACAGGAGTGGGGACAAAACACATCCCTGAGGAGAGCCTGTGTTGGTAGTGTGTATGTCCGACACGTGGGGACCTACCTTTTTGGCCCGCTGTGACAGGTGGCTCAGGAAGTCCAACAGTCACAAAACCAGCCCCCATCTAAGGATAAGTCCCAAATGAGCTGGATTGTGTTGAAGGCAGAAGAAAAGTCAACAAACCAAACTTTGACATGAGATTTGGCACCCTCCAGATGTCTATAGACCATGTTGAAGAGAGTAAGACTAGCATAATCAACTCCACTGCTGGGCTGAAAGGCAAACTGAAACTTGTCGAGGAGCTTCTGGGTGGCGCTGAGAACATGACTTTGCACAATTTTCTCAAGGCATTTCATTACTAAGGATGTCAAGGCAACGCATGTAGTCATTCAGCACAGAGGGATTAGATGCTTTAGCAATTGGTATAATTATTGAGTTTTTCCACAATACTGGCACATGTTGCTGGTCGAGCGAGGATTGAAAAATGTCTGTAAAAACCCCAGCCAATTGTTCAGCACAGTGCTTTAACACATGTCCACTTATTTTGTCTGGGGCTTTTGTGTGCGTTACATCCCCTGAACAACTTCAAAACATAAACCTGTTTAACAACAACCCTCTCAAACATTTGTAACAATGCTTCCATTTTGTTTTTATCTCTGATTCAAATCTTGAGAAGAAAACATTCAGTTCATTAGCCATGTTCTGGCCCTCATGTCTCCCAAGGTCAGCACTGGTTTTTCCACTGCCTATGTGGGGGGCACTAGCCATGGATTTAATCCCTTGCCAGGCCACCCTTGAGTTTCCTGAGGAGAGGGTTCTCTCCACCCTTGTATGCCTCCTTGTCCACCAGTATCTGTCTTTTGATCTCACATTGTACGTCTCTTAAAGCCTGTCCATCACCCTCAGCAGAAACTGCCGTCTTCCTATGAAGCTACTACTTAGCTCCTGTTGTATCAATATGTTTTGACCATGACAGTTTACAATCCAGGGTTACTCCAAGCAGTTTAGTCACCTCAATTTGCTCAATTTCCACATGATTTATTACAAGATTTACTTGAATGATTTGTCTCAAATACAATGCTTTTAGCTGTAGAAATATTTAGGACTAACTTATTCCTTCCCACCCACTCTGAAAGTAACTTCAACTCTTTGTTAAGTGTTGCAGTCATTTCAGTCACTGTAGTAGCTGACGTGTATAGTGTAGAGTCATCCGCAGACATAGACACTCTGACATTCCTCAAAGTCAGTGGCATGTCATTAGTAAAGATTGAAAAAAGTAAGGGGGCTGCATAGCTGCCCTGGAGAATTCCTGATTCTACCTGGATTATGTTGGAGAGGATTCCATTAAAGAACACCCTCTGTGTTCTGTTAGACATGTAACTCTTTATCCCCAATATAGCAGGGGGTGTAAAGCCATAACACAAACGTTTTTCCAGCAACAGACTATGATCGATAGTGTCAAAAGCCACACTGAAGTCTAACAAAACAGCTCCTACAATCTTTTTATCATACATTTCTCTCAGCCAATCATCAGTCATTTGAATGTCCTTTCCTATAAGCATGCTGAAAGTTTGTTGTCAATTTGTTTACTGTAAAATAGCATTGTATCTGGTAAAACACCAATTTTTGCAAAAGTTTACCAAGGGTTGGTAACTGGCTGATTGGTCAGCTATTTGAGCCAGTAGACAACAATAGTTTTTCACCTCTTCCACACTCACTTTACGGAATTCAAAATTACGATGCTTGTCTCTCATAACTTGGTCAGATATACTTGGATGTGTAGTGTCAGCATTTGTTGCTGGCATGTCATGCCTAAATGTGCTAATCTTGCCAATGAAAAAAATCATTGAAGTAGGCACTGTCAGTTAGATTTGTGATGAATGAGCCATCTGATTCAATGAATGATGGCGCTGAGTTGGCCTTTTTTTCCCAACATTTCATTTAAGGTGCTCCAAAGCTTTTTACTATCATTCTTTATGTAATTTATCTTTGTTTCGTAGTGTAGTTTCTTCTGCTTTTTTATTCAGTCGAGTCACATGATTTCTGAATTTGCCAATCGGTTGTGCAGCCAGACTTATTTTCCATTCTTTCTGCCTCATCCCTCTCAACCATACAATATTTCCATTCGTCATCAATCCCTGGGGATTTAACAGTTTCTACAGTAATTGTCTTCATGGGTGCATGCTTATTAGTAACTGGAATAAGCAATTTCATAAATGTGTCAAGTGCAGTGTCTGTTTGCTCCTCATTACACACCACGGACCAACAAATATTATTTACATCAACAACATAGGAATCAAAACAAAACCTATTGTATGACCTCTTATATACTATATTAGGCCCAGCCTTTGGAAATGTGGTTTTCCTAGATATGGCTACTGTCACACCCTGACCATAGTTTGCTTTGTATGTTCTATGTTTTGTTTGGTCAGGGTGTGATCTGAGTGGGCATTCTATGTTGGATATCTTGTTTGTCTGTTTCTGTGTTTGGGCCTGATATGGTTCTCAATCTTCTGTATCATCTATATTTATTTATTTATTTTATTTTACCTTTATTTCACCAGGTAGGCAAGTTGAGAACAAGTTCTCATTTACAATTGCGACCTGGCCAAGATAAAGCAAAGCAGTTTGACAGATACAACGACACAGAGTTACACATGGAGTAAAACAAACATACAGTCAATAATACAGTATAAACAAGTCTATATACAATGTGAGCAAATGAGGTGAAAAGGGAGGTAAAGGCAAAAAAGGCCATGGTGGCAAAGTAAATACAATATAGCAAGTAAAACACTGGAATGGTAGTTTTGCAATGGAAGAATGTGCAAAGTAGAAATAAAAATAATGGGGTGCAAAGGAGCAAAATAAATAAATAAATAAAAATTAAATACAGTTGGGAAAGAGGCAGTTGTTTAGGCTAAATTATAGGTGGGCTATGTACAGGTGCAGTAATCTGTGAGTTGCTCTGACAGTTGGTGCTTAAAGCTAGTGAGGGAGATAAGTGTTTCCAGTTTCAGAGATTTTTGTAGTTCGTTCCAGTCATTGGCAGCAGAGAACTGGAAGGAGAGGCCTGTATGCTACAGGTGGGAGATGCTATGGTGACCAGCGAGCTGAGATAAGGGGGGACTTTACCTAGCAGGGTCTTGTAGATGACATGGAGCCAGTGGGTTTGGCGACGAGTATGAAGCGAGGGCCAGCCAACGAGAGCGTACAGGTCGCAATGGTGGGTAGTATATGGGGCTTTGGTGACAAAACGGATTGCACTGTGATAGACTGCATCCAATTTGTTGAGTAGGGTATTGGAGGCTATTTTGTAAATGACATCGCCAAAGTCGAGGATTGGTAGGATGGTCAGTTTTACAAGGGTATGTTTGGCAGCATGAGTGAAGGATGCTTTGTTGCGAAATAGGAAGCCAATTCTAGATTTAACTTTGGATTGGAGATGTTTGATATGGGTCTGGAAGGAGAGTTTACAGTCTAACCAGACACCTAAGTATTTGTAGTTGTCCACGTATTCTAAGTCAGAGCCGTCCAGAGTAGTGATGTTGGACTGGCGGGTAGGTGCAGGTAGCGATCGGTTGAAGAGCATGCATTTAGTTTTACTTGTATTTAAGAGCAATTGGAGGCCACGGAAGGAGAGTTGTATGGCATTGAAGCTTGCCTGGAGGGTTGTTAAAGTATACAGAATGGTGTCGTCTGCATAGAGGTGGATCAGAGACTCACCAGCAGCAAGAGCGACATCATTGATGTATACAGAGAAGAGAGTCGGTCCAAGAATTGAACCCTGTGGCACCCCCATAGAGACTGCCACAGGTCCGGACAGCAGACCCTCCGATTTGACACACTGAACTCTATCAGAGAAGTAGTTGGTGAACCAGGCGAGGCAATCATTTGAGAAACCAAGGCTGTCGAGTCTGCCGATGAGGATGTGGTGATTGACAGAGTCGAAAGCCTTGGCCAGATCAATGAATACGGCTGCACAGTAATGTTTCTTATCGATGGCGGTTAAGATATCGTTTAGGACCTTGAGCGTGGCTGAGGTGCACCCATGACCAGCTCTGAAACCAGATTGCATAGCAGAGAAGGTATGGTGAGATTCAAAATGGTCGGTAATCTGTTTGTTGACTTGGCTTTCAAAGACCTTAGAAAGGCACGGTAGGATAGATATAGGTCTGTAGCAGTTTAGGTCAAGAGTGTCCCCCCCTTTGAAGAGGGGGATGACCGCAGCTGCTTTCCAATCTTTGTGAATCTCAGACGACACGAAAGAGAGGTTGAACAGGCTAGTAATAGGGGTGGCAACAATTTCGGCAGATCATTTTAGAAAGAAAGGGTCCAGATTGTCTAGCCCGGCTGATTTGTAGGGGTCCAGATTTTGCAGCTCTTTCAGAACATCAGCTGAATGGATTTGGGAGAAGGAGAAATGGGGAAGGCTTGGGCGAGTTGCTGTTGGGGGTGCAGTGCTGTTGACCGGGGTAGGAGTAGCCAGGTGGAAAGCATGGCCAGCCGTAGAAAAATGCTTATTGAAATTCTCAATTATGGTGGATTTATCAGTGGTGACAGTGTTTCCTATCTTCAGTGCAGTGGGCAGCTGGGAGGAGGTGTTCTTATTCTCCATGGACTTTACAGTGTCCCAGAACTTTTTTGAGTTAGTGTTGCAGGAAGCAAATTTCTGCTTGAAAAAGCTAGCCTTGGCTTTTCTAACTGCCTGTGTATAATGGTTTCTAGCTTCCCTGAACAGCTGCAAATCACGGGGGCTGTTCGATGCTAATGCAGAACACCATAGGATGTTTTTGTGTTGGTTAAGGGCAGTCAGGTCTGGGGAGAACCAAGGGCTATATCTGTTCCTGGTTCTAAATTTCTTGAATGGGGCATGTTTATTTAAGATGGTTAGGAAGGCATTTAAAAAAAATATCCAGGCATCCTCTACTGACGGGATGAGATCAATATCCTTCCAGGATACCCCGGCCAGGTCGATTAGAAAGGCCTGCTCGCAGAAGTGTTTCAGGGAGCGTTTTACAGTGATGAGTGGAGGTCGTTTGACCGCTGACCCATTACGGATGCAGGCAATGAGGCAGTGATCGCTGAGATCTTGGTTGAAGACAGCAGAGGTGTATTTAGAGGGGAAGTTGGTTAGGATGATATCTATGAGGGTGCCCGTGTTTAAGGCTTTGGGGAGGTACCTGGTAGGTTCATTGATAATTTGTGTGAGATTGAGGGCATCAAGTTTAGATTGTAGGATGGCTGGGGTGTTAAGCATGTTCCAGTTTAGGTTGCCTAGCAGCACGAACTCTGAAGATAGATGGGGGGCAATCAGTTCACATATGGTGTCCAGAGCACAGCTGGTGGCAGAGGGTGGTCTATAGCAGGCGGCAACGGTGAGAGACTTGTTTTTAGAGAGGTGGATTTTTAAAAGTAGAAGTTCAAATTGTTTGGGTACAGACCTGGATAGTAGGACAGAACTCTGCAGGCTATCTTTGCAGTAGATTGCAACACCGCCCCCTTTGGCAGTTCTATCTTGTCTGAAAATGTTGTAGTTTGGAATTAAAATTTCGGAATTTTTGGTGGTCTTCCTAAGCCAGGATTCTGACACAGCTAGAACATCCGGGTTGGCAGAGTGTGCTAAAGCAGTGAATAGAACAAACTTAGGGAGGAGGCTTCTAATGTTAACATGCATGAAACCAAGGCTATTACGGTTACAGAAGTCGTCAAAAGAGAGCGCCTGGGGAATAGGAGTGGAGCTAGGCACGGCAGGGCCTGGATTCACCTCTACATCGCCAGAGGAACATAGGAGGAGTAGAATAAGGGTATGGCTAAATGGCTATGTTCCAGACGTCTAGAACGTCTGGAACATAGAGTAAAAGGAGGTTTCTGGGGGCGATAAAATAGGTATAAGGTATAATGTACAGACAAAGGTATGGTAGTATGTGAATACAGTGGAGGTAAACCTAGGTATTGAGTGATGAAGAGTGAGATATTGTCTCTGGAAACATCATTGAAACCAGGAGATGTCATTGCATGTGTGGGTGGTGGAACTAATAGGTTGGATAAGGTATAGTGAGCAGGACTAGAGGCTCTACAGTGAAATAAGCCCATAAACACTAACCAGAACAGCAATGGACAAGACATATTGACATTAAGCAGAGGCATGCTTAGTCGAGTGATCAAAAGGGTCCAGTGAGTGGAGAGGTTGGTTGGGGGTCACGGTGATTTAGACAGCTAGCCAGGCCATCGGTAGCAAGCTAGCATAGGATGGAGGTCTGTTGTTAGCCACCTCTTGCGTTCCGTCAGTAGATTAGTGGGGTTCCGTGTGGTAGAGGGGATTAATCCAAATCACACAACAACAACAAAAATAAAAACAATAGATATAGTTATAGAGGCCCAAGAAGAAAACATAATAATAATACAAATAAATAAATTGTCCGATTGTCTAATCAGATAGCAGCCGGTAAGACAGCTAACGGTTAGCAGGCCGCAGATGGGCGTTCAGGTAACGTCGCGACGGAGGAGCCAGCCGGATCTCCTTCGGGTAGATAACGTCGGCAGTCCAGTTGTGAAGGCCCGGTGGGGCTCCGCATAGGCAGTAAAACGGGTCCGGATAGGTGACTGCAGCCCAGGAGTGATTGATGGAACTCAGGAGTGATTGACGGAGCTGGCTAGCTCCGGAATAATTGATGTTTGCTCCGGAATCGACGAAGGCCGATAGTCACACGGATAGCAGCTAGCTAGCTGTGAGATCCGGGTATGAATGTCCAGAGAGCAGTCGAAATCCAGGGACATGGAGAGAAAAATTGGTCCGGTATGATTCGTTCCGAGCCGCGCTGCGCCGTACAGAAATGGCGATAGATTTTCGAGCTAAAGGATAGCTGATGACCACAAACTGTGGTTAGCTGAATACTAACGATTTGCCAGTAAAGAAGCTAACTAGCTTCTGAACTAGCTTCTGATTAGCTTCTGGATTAGCTTCTGGCTAGCTTCTGGCTAGTTTCAGGCTAGCTTCTTGGAGTTTCTGGCTAGCTTCTTGGAGGATTACAGATTTGAGGTAAATAATACTTTTTTATAAATATAAATTGGTGAGGCGGGTTGCAGGAGAATGTTTTGAAGATGAGTTGATGGAAAATAAAAATATAATGTACGTGAAAAAAGTTGTAAATATATATATACACAGGACACGACAAGACGAGGACAAAAGACGTCTGAACTGCTATGCCACCTTGGAAGAATGGTGTCATCTACTGCCTCTACTGCATCTTTATGTAATACATGTATCACTAGCCACTTTAACTATGCCACTTTATTTACATACTCATCTCAAATGTATATACTGCACTCAATACCATCTACTGTATCTTGCCTATGCCGCTCTGTACCATCACTCATTCATATATCTTTATGTACATATTCTTTATCCCCTTACACTTGTGTCTATAAGGTCGTAGCTTTGGAATTGTTAGCTAGATTACTTGTTGGTTATTACTGCATTGTCGGAACTAGAAGCACAAGCATTTAGCTACACTCGCATTAACATCTGCTAACCATGTGTATGTGACAAATAAAATAACATTTGATTTGATTTGATTTTGAATCAGAGGCAGGTGTTAGTCATTGTCTCTGATTGGGAGCCATATTTAGGTAGCCTGTTTTGTGTTGGGTTTTGTGGGTAATTGTTCCTGTCTTTGTGTTTGTTACACCAGATAGGGCTGTTTTCGTTTTTTCATATTTCTTGTTTTTTATATTGTTCATTTATCATCTTCATTAAAGATGTATGACAATAACCACGCTGCGTTTTGGTCCGCCTCTCCTTCACAGAAGAAAGCCGTGACAGCTGCAATATTGTGATCACAACATCCAATGGATCTGGATACTGATTTCAAACTAATTTCTGCAGCATTAGTAATGATGTGATCAATATATGTTGATATTTAATTAATGTGCTGTTTGTAACTACCCTGGTAGGCTGACTGATAACCTGAACCAGGTTGCAGGCACTGGTTACAGTTTGAAGCTTTTTCTTGAGTGGGCAGCTTGATGAAAGCCAGTCAATATACATCTCTGTTGATATCACATACATTATCAAGCATTTCACACATGTTATCCAGATACTGTCTAATAGCACTTGGTGGTCTACAGCAGCTTCCCACCCGAATGGGCTTTTGGTGAGGCAGATTAACCTGTAGCCATATTACTTCAACATAATTTAACATAAGATCCTCTCTAATCTTTACAGGAATGTGCTTCTGAATATAAACAGCAACACCTCCACCATTGGCATTTCTATATTTTCTGTAAACGTTATAACCTTGTATTGCTACCACTGTTTTATCTAAATGAGTTTCAGAGATGAATGTTATCTGGCAAGGCCCTGAGAGGTTTCCTTCCTCTGCGGCAACTGAGTTAGGAAGGACGCCTGTATCTTTGGAGTGACTGTGTTTATTGATACACCATCCAAAATGTAATTAATAACTTCACCATGCTCAAAGAGATTTTAAATGTGTGCTTTTTTTTAAAATCGACCAATAGTTGCTCTTCTTTGTGAGTCATTGGAAAACCTCCATTGTCTTTGTGGTTGAATCTGTGTTTGAAATTCACTTCTCGGCTGTATTTGTGGGGTACAGACATGAGGTATTCATGTTAAATGTATGCTTGCCATAACAAAGGGGTTGAATACTTATTGACTCAAGACATTTCAGCTTTCAATTTGGTATTAATTTGTAAACATTTTGAAAAACCACTTTGACACTATGGGGTATTGTGTGTAGGCCAGTGACAGGAAATCTCAATTTAATCCATTTTAAATTCAGGCTGTAACACAAAAAAACATTGTGGAAAAGGTTGAGGGGTATGAATACTTTCTGAAGTGACTGTAACTTGGCTAGTCTTGTTAGCTAGCTATAATAATTGTGTCATATATGCTGGTTGTTATCTTGCATAACTGATATTTGTGTAAATATGTACATGTACAGAGTGGCTGAGCTCCATTCCTGACAGGCTGATCAGATTCAATTTCAGCCTCAGAGCTGGATCAGATTCAATAGCAGTCTCCGAGGCTGATAAATCAGGATTCTACCCTGCAGGCTGTTTCATAGGTTAAGCTCCCTGCACGCAGATTAGCAGTCAGTGCATTGTGTATATGATCAAGAATGGATGGGCTCTATTCCTGGCAGGCTGATCAGATTCAATTGCCACCTCAGAGACTGATAAGTCAGGATGCTGCCTAGTAGCAGTATTGTAAAGTATTTAAGTAAAAATACTTCAAAGTTCTACTTAAGTAATTTTTGGGGATATCTGTACTTTACTTTGCTATTCATATTTTTGACTAATTTTACTGTAAAATAAAATAATGTACTTTTTATTCCATATATTTTCCCTAACAACCAAAAGTAATCGTTACATTTTGAATGCTTAGCAGGACAGGAAAATGGTCAAATTCAAACACTTACCAAGAGAACATCCCTCGTCATCTCTACTGCCTCTGATCTGGCGGACTCACTAAACAGAAATGCTTCATTTTTAATGATGTCTGAGAGTTGGAGTGTGCCCCTGGCTATCTGTAAAAATGTATATATTTAGATTGTGCTGTCTGGTTTTCTTAATATAAGGAATTTCAAATGATTTGTACATTTACTATTAGTATATTTAAAACCAAATACTTTTAGACTTTTACTCAAGTAATATTTTTCTGGGTGACTTTCACTTTTACTTGAGTCATTTTCTATTAAGGTATCTTTACTTGTACTCAAGTATAACAATTGGGTACTTTTTCCACCACTTCCAAGTAGGCCATCTGCAAGAAGCCTTTACATATGAAACAGCCTACAAGGCAGCATCCTGATTTTTCAGCATCTGAAGCTACTATTGAATCTGATCAGCCTGCCAGGAATGAGCTCACCCCCCCTGGATCAGATATGCATCTGCCTATGAAACTCTTTGACAGATAATCTGCCTGCAAGGAACCTTACCAATGAAAACACCTCCAAGGTAGCCTTCTAACTTATCAGCCTCAGAGGCTGAAATTGAATCTGATCAGTTCACCCACTGTTAATGTAAATATGATCCACAAAACATGAAGTGTCCCTTATAATTACACACATATCAGTTATGCAAGCTAACAACCAGCAAATATAACAAGATAGCTTGCAAGCTAGTTATCTAACAAGACTACTTAGCTAACTAGCTAGCTGACAAGACTAGCAAAGTTAGTTGTGTTGTTTCTTGCTTGGCTGTGGTCTTGGGGGCAGCACACAGACTGGGAGATGGGGCTGCTTGTCAGGGATCATTCAGGGCTTAAATGCCATGCGCTGCGATCAACGTATCCACAAGACTCCTTGATCAAGTGCTCATCGTGCATTTGAACAAATGAATGGATGATGCCTGGTACTTTTGATTATCTCATGATCTCGACAAGACAACTTTTGTTATGTTGTGATCACCAGAAAAAGTTATTGTGATTTCGACAAAACAACTTTTGTTATGTCTTGATCATGAGATAAACTACGCAGGAAATATATTTTTCTTTTCATATGTCCTCTCTGGACTTCCGTAGGTAAAAAAAAAAGCTATAGAAAAGTTACAAATAGCTGAAGTCTAGTGTATGTTTTTGGTGTGTTGCATGGTCTCATAGTTTTCCCATGAAGACCAACACATTTATGGTGGCATGGCCTATTTAATCCAAGGCTACATTCTTTTGCCCTCTATGCCTACTCCTCGATAGATGAAGAGTCTTGACAGGCCATGGTGGTACTTTATTATTTCAGTAACTTCTTTCTATTTGAGATCTATAATTACTCCCTATGTTATTTATGTAAGTCTCCTTTCTAAAATGACATGTCTGTCCCACTCCAGAGGGATAGTAATTTGCTGCCATTTATTTTTACCTACACTATTTTTATCTTCTCTCTTATTATTTTTCATTTTGGAGTTTTATTTCTTCCTTTAATCATGTTATACTCATACTTCTGGTGTTTTGTCTGAACCAGAGGACCAACACATTCAAAATTTGAGAAGTAGCTGAACATTCACATAACTGCATGTTGCCAAGCCTGCTCAATGTATACTGTCGTGTATAAAGTAGTATGCTACTGTACATAAAGCAATACAGTATTCGGCTGGAAAAGTGTATTTAACCTGGAATAGTTTATAGTATTGTGAATGGATTCATCTGAGTTTAATCATCCATACAGAGATGGGTAGTGGTGTCAGATTGTAGCCTATAGTTTCAAAAAAGACCGGCTGATTGACTTCATGACAAAAGTCCAGGAAGTATAAGAATGTCATATTTTGTCAACAACAGATTTTGACAACAACAAAAATCTTGGAAGACCCCCACACCACAGCAATTTTGGAAGGAAATGGGGATAGAGAAAAATAGTAGTCTAGAGCAAGAAGAAGGATCCTCCTCTAATTTTAAACCAAAACACCCCATAATTGGCCAGGGCGGCCGTATGGAGTATGGACAGACAGCAGAGGAGAATACTTCAGGATCTTTGTTTACAGTTAGGTTACACGCCACCAGTCCCACAAATTAAGACGCGAACTCTCCATAAACAGCCTGACCAGATCGCCTGTTCTCCAGCCAACAAAAATATAACAAGGCCTTTGCTGCTCCACAGACGCCTCTAATTCTGTGGTTTGATTTCAGCCCAGGCCATTGGTCAATTAGAAAGGCTTCGCCGAGGCACTTGCAGCCAATGGAGGACACCGCTCGCCTGGCTCTCAAGCTCCAGAGTTCCAGTAATTGCTATGAACCGCATAAACAAAGACACAAACACACAATTACACATTTCGATGCTACACCGTATTAAAAGCTTCCTTTGTTTGTCCCTGCCCACTAAATAGCTTACATATGCAAGTGTTTTCCTAGCTAAGATCACACACAGCTGTAAGTTGGTAGGGGAGGTAGGATGAGCGAGCTATTATTTCATTAGCTTGACTTAACCCTAGTTACCAGGACTGCCAGGTGCAGGAAGATGGAGACCTTACCTGAGTCTCACATATCCCAAACTGTTACCAACATGCCAACCTAACCACCACACCTGACTTCTCTCACAACATATTTTTTCATGGAAGTGATCCAACCAACGTAAGAGAAACCCAAGTAAAGAATGGCGAATAGCAGGTGAAACACAATTTTACTGTATATTAGCGTAGAACACTAGGTGGCGCCACGGGCCAGAGACAAGCATGAAAACACATTGCCACATACAGTGAGTACACCAAACATTTGGAACACCTTCTTAATATTGAGTTGATCCTTCCTTCTCCCCCCAGAGCAGCTTCAAATCATTGGGGCATAGACTCTACAAGGTGTCGAAGGCGTTCCACAAGGATGCTGACCCATGTTGACTCCAATGCTGCCCACAGTTTTGTCAAGTGTGCTGGATGTCCTTTGGGTGATACACATGGGAAACTGTTGATCATGAAAAACCCAGCAGCGTCGCAGTTCTTGACACAAACCGGTGCGCCTGGCACCTACTACCATACCCCGTTCAAAGGCACTTATATTTGTTGCCTTGCCCATTCACCCTCTTATTGACACACACACAATCCATGTCTCAATTGTCTCAAGGCTTAAAAACCCTCACTTAACCGGTCTCCTCCCCTTCATCTTCACTGATTTTGAAGTGGATTTAACAAGTGACATCAATAAGGATCATAGACTTCACCTGGATTCACCTGGTCAGTCTGTGTTGGAAAGAGCAGATGTTCCTAATGTTTTGTGTACTAAATGTTGTTTCCCTAAAAAAGTTAAACCTCCAAACGAACTTTTTCCACTTATAAGATACAGTGGATTTGTTTCTCACCCTCTTGTTAGGGATGTCATTGATGTGTGACTTTTGATGGTGTGTTGTGTGCAACAGGACAGGACTCAAACTGACCTTGCTTTTAAGCCATGAAGTAAACTTGTGGTAATAGAGGGACTGTTCATTACCTCTCCAGAGTGAACTAGAGGTCGTCTAATGAGTTCCTATCTGACAGACAGAGCTTGCTGTACTATAATTGGCTACAAACAAACGGGACAGAAAGGAACCAGGGAATAAAATGGACAAAGGAAGAAGGAGCCTCTGTGCCTGTTCCACTTAGACTTGTGTGCGTTTTACACACATTTTGTGGTTGAGTGGACATATAAATTTATACCAATCTATAATCCACATCCAAATTCTCTCTCCTTCAGTTTTGTCTCACAGGAGCTTGTTGGGTGTATTGATTGAGGCTTGAATAACTGAGGCTAAAGTTAAGCAACCATGTGAAGGAAATGGCACTGAATAGTAGCCCTGTGTACAGCCAAAACTGACTAAACCAAGATTTCAATGTGTGTGTGGTTGCCTATACTACACAGCAACAGTATTATCTCCTTTCTGGTCATACAGGTACTTATACTGTAGGCTTAAAGTAGCTAATCCTTGATTAGATCGAATTCTTGAATTCCATCATTTCCTAGTGCTATGTGAATTGTAGTGCTAGATTTCAAGTCGGAACAATCACAGAAATGTAAGGAGAAACTAAAGAGGAAAGTGAGATACACATGAAAAATAAGGTCTGAAACAGAAGGCATAACTACACCCCATACATTTTAACGGACCACCAGTCTCAACATTGTCCATTTCAGTAACAGAGGGTAAATGCATTAATTTACACCATTATCCGGTGATGGATTCAGTGCGCTCAACGTTTATTATCTCCTGCTACGTTCACATGAGTATAATTCACTAACATAGAGCACAGCACATCCATTTTCCCATGGTTCTATGCTGACCTGCTCCTAAAGGGACTTATTAAAATTCATATTTTTCTTCCAGAGCGTGTAAAATATTTACACAGTGCAGAACACCTGGTGTAGCCTTTGCTAAAGTGGTTGTTATAGGTCACATTTGGTTCTAAAAATGTTTTTATAAAATACATACGGTATTTGCTGTTGCTTCTCGATCTTGCTTCATGGAGGAAATATATTAGTATAAAGAGCTAAGGAGCCCCATAACAACATTAGCAACAAACTAGACTGGAACATCACTGAATGATCAGTCTTGACCATACTGTGCTGTAGTGTTATGGATAGTTTTATAGTTCACCTTTGACTTGAGTTGGACAAGCATACTGTCACCAAAGTGCCTGTGGATCTCTTCATACAAGAAACATCTGCCAGCAGAGAAATCTGAAACGGGAAGTGACAGTTGGTGAACTCAGCCTGGAGAAAGATACAGTTTCTGTAAATGTAATATAGAAATTCACTCGAAGAATCCTTTAGACATAATTGGTAAAGATATACCATATAGGAGCACATTATTCGATAATTAGTTTTTTTTTTTAAATGTGAATGTTAACACAGTGTCATTAATGATATTGGATCTCAGATGTTTGCAGGATGGATCCAGTCGAGGATTTTACTACTCAATCTAATCAATTTGTCAAAGTATTAGGTAGATATTGACCTGAACATGCCTTTCAAAATATGTTTTATTATTATATTATTAGAAGGTTTGGCAGATACTTTTATCAAAATCGACTTACCTGTATAGATTTCTCTGTAGTTGGCCCCAACTGGAATCTGATCTACTATTCTGGCATTGCAAGTGCCATACTCTACTAACTGAGCCACACAGTACCACACTGTAGAAATAGAAAAACTCACCATGATTGCGTATTGAAACCATGAAAAGAATGCGTCAAATCTGAGATTTGGTGTTTGGAGGGTGTTTGAATGAAACCCCAATGTAAGTGCTATGATACATAGAAAGAGGTTCTTCAATCTGAATATTGGTGTTTTTAAGAGAGTGTTGTGAAAACACTTCTGGGATTTTCAATGCAATTTGAAGGCAGCATCAAAACACACAAATTATTTTTTTTTTCAGACTGTCTCTCATGCAATCAAATAGTTAAGAAATGCTTTATGGTTTATAGCCTAAATATTGATTGATAAGAGCCTGTGGATATTTTTTTTTGCGTAATTCCACCTTAATTTTTACATTGCTTTATTTAGACAGATTAGAAACAGGTGGAGGAAGGACCCTCGGACTAAACAGCTCCCTCTGCAACTGGATCCTGGACTTCCTGATGGGCCGCCCCCTGGTGGTAAGGGTAGTTAACAACACATCCACCACACTGATCCTCAACACGGGGGCCCTTCAGGGGTGTGTGCCCTGTTCCCTGTTCACTCATGACTGCATGGCCAGGCACGACTCCAACACTATCATTAAGTTCATCATACACCTTTTCCCCCACCGGAGATTGAAAATATTTGGCATGGGTCCTCAGATCCTCAAAAAGTTTTACAGCTGCACCATCGAGAGCATCCAGACTGGTTGCATCACCGCCTGGTATGGCAACTGCTCAGCATCTGACCGTAAGGCGCTAAAGAGAGTAGTGCATCCTGCCCAGTACATCACTGGGTCCACGCTTCCTGCCTTCCAGGACCTATATAATAGGCGGTGTCAGAGGAAAGCTCATAAAGATGTCAGAGACTCCAGTCACCCAAGTCAAAGACTGTTTTCTCTACTACCGCACGGCAAGTGGTACCGGAGCACCAAGTCTTGGACCAAAAGGCTCCTTAACAGCTTTTACCCCCAAGCCATAAGCCTGCTAAACAATTAATCAAAATGCCACCGGACTATTTACATTTACCCCCCTCCCCCTTCCATTTGTTTTGTACACGGCTGCTGTTTATTATCTATGCATCCCTACCTACACGTACAAATTACCTTAACTAACCTGTACCCCCGCACGCTGACTCGGTACCGGTACCTTCTGTATATAGCGTCGTTATTGTTAAGTTATTGTGTTCCTTTTTATTTGTAATTTTTTTAAACTTTAGTTTATTTGGTAAATATTTCGTAACTCTTCTTGAACTGTACTGTTAGTTAAGGGCTTGTAAGCAAGAATTTTACGATAAGGCGCATGTGACAAAATAGTTTGATTTGATTTGAAAAAAGTTCTCTCTGCTACTGCACAGCAAGCGGTACCGGAGCGCCAAGTCTAGATCCAAAAGACTTCTTAACAGCGTCTACCCACAAGCCATAAGACTCCTGAACAGCTAATCAAATGGCCTCCGAGACAATTTGCATTGCCCCCCCCCACCACCTATTTTACGCTGCAGCTACTCTCTGTCTATTATCTCCACATAGTCACTTTAACTCTACCTACAGTCGTGGCCAAAAGTTTTGAGAATGACACATATATTAATTTCCACAAAGTTTGCTGCTTCAGTGTCTTTAGATATTTTTATCAGATGTTACTATGGAATACTGAAGTATAATTACAATCATTTCATGAGTGTCAAAGCCTTTTATTGACAATTACATGAAGTTGACGCAAATAGTCAATATTTGCCGTGTTGACCCTTCTTTTTCAAGACCTCTGCAATCTGCCCTGGCAGGCTGTCAATTAACTTCTGGGCCACATCCTTTTTTTGTTTTTTTGTTTGTCCATCCGCCTCTTGAGGATTGACCACAAGTTCTCAATGGGTTTAAGGTCTGGGGAGTTTCCTGGCCATGAACCCAAAATATCGATGTTTTGTTCCCCGAGCCACTTAGTTATCACTTTTGCCTTATGGCAAGATGCTCCATCATGCTGGAAAAGGCATTGTTCATCACCAAACTGTTCCTGCATGGTTGGGAGAAGTTGCTCTCAGAGGATGTGTTGGTACCATTCTTTATTCATGGCTGTGTTCTTAGGCAAAATTGTGAGTGAACCCACTCCCTTGGCTGAGAAGCAACCCCACACATGAATGGTCTCAGGATGCTTTACTGTTGGCATGACACAGGACTGATGGTAGCACTCACCTTGTCTTCTCCGGACAAGCTTTTCCCAGATGCCCCAAATAATCGGAAAGGGGATTCATCAGACAAAATGACTTTACCCCAGTCCTCAGCAGTCCAATCCCTGTATCTTTTGCAGAATATCAGTCTGTCCCTGATGTTTTTCCTGGAGAGAAGGGGCTTTGTTGGTGCCCCTTTTGACACAAGGCCATCCTCCAAAAGTCTTCGCATCACTGTGCGTGCAGTTGCACTCACACCTGCCTGCTGCCATTCCTGAGCAAGCTCTGTACTGGTGGTGCCCCGATCCCGCAGCTGAATCAACTTTAGGAGATGGTCCTGGTACTTGCTGAACTTTCTTGGGCGCCCTGAAGCCTTCTTCACAACAATTAAACCGCTCTCCTTGAAGTTCTTGATGATCCAATAAATGGTTGATTTAGGTGCAATCTTACTGCCAGCAATACCTTTGCATGTGAAGCCCTTTTTGTGCAAGCAATGATGACGGCACGTGTTTCCTTGCAGGTTAACATGGTTGACAGAGGAAGAACAATGATTCCAAGCACCACCCTCCTTTTGAAGCTTCCAGGCTGTTATTCAAACTCAATCAGCATGACAGAGGGATCTCCAGCCTTGTCCTTGTCAACACTCACACCTGTGTTAACGAGAGAGTCACTGACATGATGTCAGCTGGTCCTTTTGTGGCAGGGCTGAAATGCAGTGGAAATGTTTTTTGGGGATTCAGTTCATTTGCATGGCAAAGAGGGACTTTGCAATTAATTTCATTTCATCTGATCACTCCTCATAACATTCTGGAGAATATGCAAATTGCCATCATACACACTGAGGCAGCAGACTTTGTGAAAATTTATATTTGTGTCATTCTCAGAACTTTTGTCCATGACTGTACATATTACCTCAATTACCTAGACCAGGTCTGCCCAACCCTCTGCCTGTAGATCTGCTGTTTTGTAGGTTTTCAGTGCAACCCTAATTTAACACATCTGATTCTACTAATTAGCTGCTCAACAAGACCTTAACTAGCTGAATCAGATATGCTAAATTAAGGTTGGACTGAAAACCTACAGGACAGTAGATCTCCAGGAAGAGTGTTGGGCAGCCCTGACCTAGACTAACCGGTGCCCCTGACTCTGTACCGGTACCCCCGTATATTGCCTCGCTACTGTTATTTTACTGCTGCTCTTTAATTGTTACTGTTCTTTTTTTGTGTTTGTACTCAACAATTTTTTACTTAACGCTTTTTTTTTAAACTGCTTTGTTGGATAAGCGCTTGTAAGTAAGGATTTCACTGTAAGGTGTTGTATTCGGCACATGTGACAAATACAATTTGATTTGAAAGAGAAGGGGTGAAAATGGGACAGGCGGAAATTTGACCCCCGGCATCTTGGGCAGTAAGATGGTATATTTATATAAAAAATCTCTGGGGAATTAAAATTGACAACAAAAAAACAACCAACATGTACTTATTTAAAATTAATACATGTCGTTTCAATGATTTCCTAATTTTAGTATATTTTATGAGTTTAACCAAAGATAGAGAAAATTGAGTGATTAAACTACGTAATTAAACGTTTAATTCTTCCTATCTTGCCACGTGGCTCTGTTTTTAGAGGATTGCGGGCAATTCAAAATTGTTTGAATTTATGATTCTTTTACACAATGTTGTACGCATGTTTGAAGAAAGAAAAGTATATTTCTATATTAGTAATAAGCAGCCTGTTGTGCAATGAGGTTTAATGTGGTGTTCAATGATAAGATGAGCCATTCCCACGTTTCCAACTTTTAATTGTAGGCATTGCATCCTGCAATGCTTGCTGTAAAAGCTGTAGTTGCTGCTGGTGGGTATAGCACTGCTCAACAATGCCTGCCAATGATCAGATACATAAACCAATAAAAAATACACCAGAAGACATGATCTAAATCTGCACAGGACAGGATTTGAAACATCATGATTGTGTTTGGAAGCTTCAGATTGAGGAAACTAAACTAAAACAGAAGGTATCTAATTCTGCACTAAACTGAACTTAGTGTTTTCAACCTCTTCTGGTAGTGCTCCCAGTCCCTGGCAAAGTGTTGCACAACACTTGATTAAGTCAATCAAATCAATCAAATGTATTTATAAAGCCCTTTTTACATCAGAAACCCAGCTTGAAACACCAAACAGCAAGCAATGCAGATGTAGAAGCACAGTGGCTTGGAACAACTCCCAAGAATGGCCAGAACCTAGGAAGAAACCTAGAGAGGAACGAGGCTTTGAGGGGTGGCCAGTCCTCTTCTGGCTGTGCCGGGTGGAGATTATAACAGTACATGGCCAAGATGTTCAAACGTTCATAGATGATCAGCAGGGTCAGATAATAATAATCACAGTTGTTGTAGAGGGTGCAACAGGACACCTCAGGAGTAAATGTCCTGAGCTTTACATAGACGATCGTTCAGAGTTAGAGACAGCAGGTGCAGTAGAGTGGGCGGCAGGTAGCCTAGTGGTTAGAGCGTTGGACTAGCAACCGAAAGGTTGCAAGATCGAATCCCAGAGCTGACAAGGTAAAAATCTGTCATTCTCCCCCTGAATAGGCTGCTTACTGTTCCAAGGACGTCATTGAAAATAAGAATTTGTTCTTAACTGACTTGCCTCGTTAAATAAAGGTAAGCTAAAAAATAAAAGACAGAGAGTCCAAAACAGCAGGTCTGTCACAGGCAGAACAGTTGAAACTGGAGCAGCAGCATGACCAGGTGGACTGGGGAAACAAGGAGTCATCAAGCCAGGTAGTCCTGAGGCATGGTCCTAGGGTTCAGGTTCTCTGAGGAGAGAGAAAGAGGCACACTATAGGACACACTATAGGCCCCGTCCGATGATACACCTGGACAGGGTCAAACAGGCAGGAACCCCACCCCCTTTGCCAAAGCACACTCCTCACACCACTAGAGGGATATCTTCAACCACCAACCTACTACCCTGAGACAAGGCTGAGTATAGAGACAAGGCATGACACAAACCCGAGGGGGGTGCCAACCCAGACAGGAAGATCACATCAGTGATTCAAGTGACGCATGGAAGAGCACCAATAATAGGGTTAGAGGCAGAGAATCCCAGTGGAGAGAGGGGAACCGGCCAGGCAGAGACAGCAAGGGCGGTTCGTCACTCCAATGCCTTTCTGTTCGCAAATTTGGGGCTTCACCATGTTTCATCGAAATGCACAGCTGTGTATCGTCCGCATAGCAGTGAAAGTTAACATTATGTTTCCGAATGACATCACCAAGAGGTAAAATATGCAGGGATAGTGGACCTAAAACGGAATCTTGAGGAACACCGAAATGTACAGTTGATTTGTCAGAAAGCAAACCATCCACAGAGACAAACTGATATCTTTACGACAGATAAGATCTAAACCAGGCCGGAACTTGTACGTGTAGACCAATTTGGGTTTCCAATCTCTCCAAAAGGTTGTGGTGATCGATGGTATCAAAAGCAACACTAAGGTCTAAGAGCCTTAAGTGGTGTTACAACACACAGTTTCATACTTCAAAACATCTCAGGATGATGTGTTTCAATACTCCAGCAAAGTTAAGGTTTCGGCTCCTTTAAGTTGGTGGCAGCTCAGTTGCCACAAGTTTTGGTTTTACTTTGTTTTAACAGTGCAATTTACTGACCAATTCTCGGCTCTATAAATGCAATATGTTGAGGCAGACATATGGGAGTCAGGTTATGTGACAGAGCTGCTTATCAGATGCACAGTAAGCAATAACAATGTTATGCGATGAGGTACTAATTATGTATATTTTTATGTCAGCTGATTTTTAGGGTCAGTGGTGGGGCTGAGGGACACCTGAGACTGTGAGAAAAAGTTGTTGTGTGGCATGGCTATACTTTCACGCAGGATCACCTCATGGCTGTACTCTCACACAGGTTCACCAACACTCACAGGGTTGAAGCAGAGCACAACCCCATTGGTACATATGAATTGAAGTTCATGACATAGCGTGTTATGACCACATACCTCCTTCATATTCTCACATTCTCACCAATGTCTATCTATTTCTCACTCTCTTTATCTCTGTCTCTCTCTCTACCTTTCAGCCTCTCTATCTCCCCTCGATCTCTCTCTCGCTCTCTCCCGCTATCCTCTTGCTCTGTCACTCTCACTCTCTCCCTCTCCAACCCCCTCTCTCTCTTCACCCCTGGTCCCTCTCTCTGTCACAACTGACACCTCCACAGTGGACAGGCGTGGGCTGGACTGACAGCTGATGATGAAATATGACCCAGTGATTTGCAGTATGACTGTATGTGTGAGAGTCTTAAGCCTGTGCCTCGAATGCCACCCTATTCCCTACAAAGTGCACTGCTTTTAACCAGAGCTCTATGGGATCTGGTCAAAAGCAGTGCATTAGATAGGGGATATGGTGCCATTTGGGAAGCAATTTTAAGACACAGTGGCAGAGTGGTGGAGTGAGAACTTGAACAGATGGGAGAGAAGATTTGTTACACTGCATACCTCTTCCTTGTATATCATACACTGAGCTTAAGTTTCATATTCAGGGCAGTGGGCCTCCCACAAACTTGTGTTGAGTTGCAATTTGTTTATGGCATGGTGGTAAACATATTTGCAATGATTTAGGGCTGCAGAATTAACAGAATTCAAATCGAAATTACAAAATTGATGTGCAATATCCATATTGCAAGCGATTCATATAGCATGCAACATTTTAAAACGTCACTCAGCCTCATGTAACATACATTTTTATAGTTTTATCCTCTTGCGGCTGCTTCCCACACACACCAAGCCCTGCTCCCTGTCACTCAAGCAACACAGTTCCTCCTCGATGTTAGATTTACTGGAAGTTTGCATTCTATTCTGTTCAGTCAAATGCAGTCAACAGATTGTTTCAAACAAGAACGATGCTGCTTTCCACTTCGCTTTTAATATAAATGATTCTATTTGTATGATTCCAACAGAAAAATAGAAGGAAGGGAAGCGCTACTAGGAAACACAATAGAATGTCTTTGTAGATAGAAGGTACTCTTTGGTTAAAAGGGAAGGCCATGCAGCCGAAACGAGTTTTAAAATCTTGTTTCCTTTGAACATGCCATACAAATAAAGGCATTTTTAATTAATTATGCGAAGACTGCCTTGGTCCTTCTTTGTTTTTGAGTTCACCCGATGGTTTTGATCTATATCGCAAGTCAAATGGCAATCGCAATATTTATATTGTGCAAACATAAAATGATTGGTTCTGAATAAAAATGCATACGGTGAGTGATTATAGCATAGCTTGGAGCAATCTTGTAGCAATTTATAGCAGGGTTGTTAGAGTCTTAGCGGTCATATATCCATTCATTGTCATCAGGCAGTCAGGTCATTAAATCCAATGGACTGTCATCCCAGTCAAATAGATTCTGTCCCTTGTTTTTACATTCAGGGCAGCCTACACCAGAAAACGAGCCAAACTATGCTTGAATTCCTGACTGATTGCTATCAGGGCACTGTGACACGTTTTAATTTGTGGACCTAGAGAAATGAAAATATTCCATATGTTATCCTCCACACACTCCAGAGTCTTGGAAGGACTAATGTTCTGTCATCTGTTATTCAGTCATTGGAGTGTAGACATGGAACTCAGCGAGGCAGATAAAGTATAGTGAAACAAGGACAGGCTTGTGCAGAAACCCCAAGTTGCCAACCCAAAGGAATTAGTCTCTGTGGTGACGGATTGTAAAATGGATTTCTGCATCATGCTCCATTTACTTTGGTCTGTGTTAATATTCTGCATCGGGCCAGGTGACCGGCCAACTGGCACTTTTCCCCAGGTTAAATACCCTCTTCAGCAGGACGTCGAGCACTCATTACTCTGGCAGTGCCTGCTCTTGAAGGGAGCAGGCATCCATCCATAATCAATTTAGGCCTAGATTACACTTTGTGTTCTGTTTCCAACACTGTAGAGTTTAAGATTTCCTTTGGAGGTCAAGCTACACGAATAAGAAAGACCAGGTTGTATTTTCTTTACTGATTAGAGTCGTTAAAAAGGGAAGGTTGGTTTAGTTCCATATTGAGAGGAGGGTGTATGGCAAGTATCAGCTCAGGACCTGAGAGACTGAACAATTACATTTGTTGCATTCAATTTGAGGAATACGTGTCCTTTTTTATGATATCTAATTTACTGTACGTATTACTTACCATCATTAATACATCAAACCAAGGGTAAGTCTACATTTTGAAATGTTAACTGACATTAAGAATGATGTCATTTTTGAACGTGCTGCCATCCTATCTCATCCTAGTTAGTTTGAAACAACCAAATGGAAATGACGGGAAAGGAAACACACATTAGATGAACATGGAGCGTGATTGACCATAGAGTATGTTCACCTGCCTGCCACCACAGTTCTCCTCTCCTGCACTGGAGAACACACACACACAAACACACACACACACACACACACACACACACACACACACACACACACACACACACACACACACACACACACACACACACACACACATACACACACACACACACATACACACACACACACACACACACACACACACACACACATAAAAACCGCACAAAGAAGATGTCAAGTTGAAAGGGACCTCCATTGGAAAAATAAACCTGTCTTTTGAAGAACCTGGCTAAGCTAAGCCTCTACCACTAATGCATTAACACATTATTGTTTTTCTTCTCTTTTCAAATGAATTGCATTAATTGTGGACACTTGTGTATATGTAAAATGTGATAATGCACACCAACAACGTACAATTTTCCAGTTGAGTCTCGCTGTTGAGACGACATAACCTAGCCTCATTATTCAGTAGAAAACGACAACTCTATGATGATGGCCCATTCTATTAAATGCAGAGAGAGAGAGAGCGAGAGTGCTTATGAAGATGACTGTATTGTAAGGCTGTCTGTATCTGCCCTACAGTGGGTCCTCTTGGGAGAAGTGCCACAGTGCAAAGTGTTCCCAGTGGTACGTGGAATAGTTGAGAGGGGAAACCTAATAACTCAGTAAATAGAGGGGAGGCTGCCAATTACAGTCAGTTAGAAAGAGGAGTGGGTTTAGACACACTGAGGCCGACTACGTGCAGACTCCCCTGAGATTTCTCCTTCACCACCGGGCCTTTCTCTCTAAAGGAAATATGAGGACCATTATGGGAATCCAAACAATACATGTACTATCATGAATGATATCAGTAAACTAAAAATAAATATCTAAACAAAAGTTTTGTTCCTGATCATTTTTAAAAGATTAGATATACGGCTCTTTCATGACAGCAATCTCATCTTTCATCTGGCCTGGATTTGTATTTATATGGTGTTTTGAATTGTCCAGGAAACATTTATCTCCAAATAGCTATTGTATGACTGACCCACAGTCTTGATATCCATTACACCACTGATAAGTAAGTAGTCTAGCTGGATAAACCTCTAAAGAGCACATCATGTTTCACTTTCTAAGTAGATTTCACAACACAGTGTATAAACAATCCATAATTCATGATTTGCACACAGTTAAAAGATAACTGGAAGCATTACAATGTGGAAACGACTAGACAATGCTCCAATATTCCACTTCCACTTCCATACACCTTGCAATAATGCATTGAAATACCCCAAAATATGCCAAATATCAAAGTAGAGTGGAGGCCATGGTTTAGCTATGGTTATGCCCCAGATCTCGCTGACAAAGCCAGTCAAGTGGCAGGAAGATGAGCCACCGACTGTGTTGCAAGATTCTTTCTGAGGCCCATCCTGTGTATTAGGGGCCGGTGGGGCCACAAGGCTCGTGCCCTCCACAGTGTGTTTATCTTCATCTGGTTTGGAAGGTTTTGACATTCAGCAGAATTTTTACAACAACATCACAATGTTCCATTGTCATTAGTTTGTGCGGTAGTCACACTCACCACTGGGTTCAGATAAAATGTGGTGTTCCTCAGTGTTCTATTCTTTGACAACTGAAATACATTTTTTTTAAATACAACAACAAATAAAGTGTAATATGTCTCTGGCCGTAGTTGCAGGCTCTACATTCTACACTGAACACAACTTGATCACCAGCTCGTGCACTGAAACTACATCAGATAAGTAGCATCTGGATGGTTGGTTGTAGACCATGTCATTGCAGGCCCAGTCTTGCCAAGGTACATCCTGCACACTGCACACTATAAAAACACTTAACTGGATTGCATCCTAGTTGCCACAGCAACACACCACTGGTGGTGCTGACAGAGCACTCTGCACACACCCACAACCATACATACACACTGCAGACACACCCCAACACGCTACAACACCCACCTCCTCTGACTCCTAGTTCCAGACGAGCCTGCTCCGAGAGAACACGCATGCACACACACACACACACACACACACACACACACACACACACACACACACACACACACTGCAGCCTTAATTAACTCAGCCACTTCGTTCAGTTTTCCTCTGTCTGTCTGTCTCTCAGAGTAGACTGGTAAACAAGCCCCCAACGGGAAGGGAATGAGCCTGCTGCATTTTAATAAATCGATGTGCTAATCATCGGAGGCGTATAGAGTGCCCCGGCCACGCTTCCTCTTCCCTTTGAGGGTTATTTAATTAGGCTGCGATGCCCAACACCTCTCCTCTGACATGCACACAAGTGCAAGGTGTAATTGATTTTCTCTCTCCTCATTCTCTGATGCTTTAACATGGAAAACGACGTGCCGGGCAAAGTGAATTTAATGACAAAAACCGGTCAACAAAGGAGCTAATTTCTGGGCTTAGAGAAAGTTTGACTTAAGCTCTCCGGCTGTATTGTAGTAAGTTAATGAACTGAGATTAATCCTTGACAAATAACTGGTGGATGTTTACAAAATGCCAGATCTGTATGTAGATAACTTCTTCAATTTGGCACTGGTGATTTTCTTTTTATCAATGTCAGCCCTGCCTGTCCAAGAGGCCATTGGGTTTGGACAAATACACTGTCAAACTACATTGTGTAATGCCATTAAAAAAGTAATCAGCAAGCACAGTAAGCACCTAGTAGCACATGAATCATGGTGTTATAGGTTAACATACCGTACATACAGTAGTTGAGCATAGCTAATTACAGCTCAACCTGCATAAACGGAGAACAACCCAGTTACATGTACAAGACAAACATTGCTTGTCTGACTCCAGCTACAGTACATTGCTCATAAATGATTTATTAGCTATACAAACACAGGCAAACATTCTCTCACTATACAGTAGGTGCACACCCACTGTCTGCTGTTCTGTATGTCTCTACAGGGAAGAGATAGGGTAATTAAAGAGCTGTGTTTGACTGGTCCAGACAGGGGCTGAACAAAGCTACCCAGTCAGTTCACGTGACACTCTTTACTGATTTTGGCATGAAGTCCATAAGTCTCCTCTCTTCTACTCTACTCTGTCAATGAGAGACTGAAGCAGGCAGTTCCTGGGGCCCACCATCCAACCGACAGAGCTTTGCTGGCTCATCTAGACAAATCCCTGGGATGGAGCGGAGCTTCTGCTGGGCTCAGGGTGACAGAGACGGTGCCAGAAAGTACATGCCCTTTCCGACACATTCTTCTCATTTTACCGACATCAGACCTACATTATGGAAACCAGGATGTCCATCTGCTTACAATAATGTAAAACAGCTTTACTTGACATCCGCTATGCAACAAATACCAACAGCTGCAGCTTGCTAAAGTAAGCTTTTCTCCACCATGCAGACAAACACTGCTTATCTCTCCCTCCACCACCACACCACCCCAAACCCACCTCTAGTTCTTACCTCCTCCCTGCCAGAAGCCCCATCCTTGCTTTACAGTGTGAAGTATGTTTTGTGTCCCCAGGGTTTGAGGATGAACATTGACTGTCAGTTTGAACTTGCAGACAGCCACACACACACACACACACAGCCACACACACACACACAGACACACACACACACTCACACACTCACACACTCACACACACACACACACATACACACACGCACACACACACACTCACACACTCACACACACACACACACACACACACACATACACACACACACACGCACTCACACACACACACACACATACACACACACGCACACACACACACACGCACACACAGCTATCCCATCCAGGGGTGCCGGAGTAGTGAGCTGCATGGAGAAATTATTGTATTCTTTATCAGCTTTTTTCCCCTCCTTCCCATTTTAATTCCAGACTTTGGCCCATAGCTCAGATGTCTGTCATAGCTATCCTTTGCATGTGGACGTACACATAAACAAATGACTTAAGTTTAACAATGTGAATATCCTGAAGTATCCATGTGAAACCAGTTTATTGCTCTGACAAGGGGAAGTGAATATTTTGTTTCTTTCATTCCTGCGTTAGACCTATATTTTCAACAGCATACTGATTGGGTTGCGTTGAGAATCCTTGGCAAGGGTTGTTACTGCTGCTGCATGGTGTTCACTGGTTATTTCATGTTTGGAAACCTCTCCAAACCTTTTAGCTCATTACTTATTTATAGCTTCTTTTTTTTGCCTTGTCAAACTGTGGCCTTGCTTCTGGTGCCAGCAAGTGCCCCAGTCTACAGTTTTGCATCTCGCAAGGCTAACCTGTATTAATATTTCAAATCAGGACAGCAAACAAGCCCCAGACCATCCTTTGATTGACAGGCGAGGTAATCCAGACACTGTTCAGATTATTGATGCATTGTTGAGACAGGGGGTTGTGTTCCCTGAAAAATAGAAAATGGCAAACATTTGTCCATTAATTTTACAGAGATTAATTGAATAATTCTTGTTTGGAGTTCTAAGGCTCGAGGTTGAATGTTCCATGAAGCACAGATGGAACCATGAATAATACATTGGGTTCCGAGAGAAAATGTTAGTGCATCTGCATGCATAGAATTAATTTCTTGTTAGTGTTTTCCAATGTCAAATAAGATTCCTTGTGTTCCTCAGCTATCATAATTCTAATTGCACAGATATAAAATATAAAAAAACACAAACTACTGTATGTCAACCATGACCCACAGAGGAGAGATGGAGAGAGGAATCCCTCCACTAACATAACGATGTCCTGTTATTTCCCAAATATGTATATACATTTCTTTAAGCTTCAATGTTCAGTTTGAATTGACCATGATTGGACAATAACCACAGATCAAATCAAACTTTATTTGCCACATGCGCCGAATACAACAAGTGTAGACTTTACCGTGAAATGCTTACTTACAAGCCCTTATTAATCAACAGTGCAGTTCAAGAAGAAGAAAATATTTGCCAAGTAGGCTAAAATAAAAAGTAATAATAAAAAGTAACACAATAAGAATAACAATAACGAGGCTACAGTTGAAGAAGGAAGTTTACATATATTTAGGTTGGAGTCATTAAAACTTGTTTTTCAACCACTCCACAAATTTCTTGTTAACAAACTATAGTTTTGGGAAGTCGGTTAGGACATCTACTTTGTGCATGACACAAGTAATGTTTCCAACAATTGTTTACAGACAGATTATTTCACTTCTAATTCATTGTATCACAATTCCAGTGTGTCAGAAGTTTACATACACTAAGTTCACTGTGCCTTTAAACAGCCTGGAAAATTCCAGAAAATGATGTCATGGCTTTAGAAGCTTCTGATTGGCTAATTGACATAATTTGAGTCAATTGGATGTGTACCTGTGGATGTATTTCAAGGCCTACCTTCAAACTCAGTGCCTCTTTGCTTGACATCATGGGAAAATCCAACAAAAAAAAAGTCAGCCAAGACCTCATTGTAGACCTCCACAAGTCTAGATCGTCTTTGGGAGCAATTTCCAAATGCCTGAAGGTACCACGTTCATCTGTACAAACAATAGTACACAAGTATAAACACCATGGGACCACGCAGCCGTCATACCGCTCAGGAAGGAGACGTGTTCTGTCTCCTAGAGATTAATGTACTTTGGTGCAAAAAGTACAAATCAATCCCAGAACAACAGCAAAGGACCTTGTGAAGATGCTGGAGGAAACAGGTACAGAAATATCTATATCCACAGTAAAAATAGTCCTATATCGACATAACCTGAAAGGCCACTCAGCAAGGAAGAAGCCACTGCTCCAAATCTGCCAGAAAAGGGCTTGCAACTGCACATGGGGACAAAGATCGTACTTTTTGGAGAAATGTCCTCTGGTCTGATGAAACAAAAATAGAACTGTTTGGCCATAATGTTTGGAGGAAAAAGGGGGAGGCTTGCGAGCTGAAGAACATCCCAACCGTGAAGCACGGGGGTGGCAGCATCATGTTGTGGGGGTGCTTTGCTGTAGGAGGGACTGGTGCATTTCACAAAATATATGGCATCATGAGGGGAAAAAATTACGTGGACATATTGAAGCAACATCTCAAGACATCAGTCAGGAAGTTAAAGCTTGGTCGCAAATGGGTCTTCCAAATGGACAATGACCCCAAGTATACTTCCAAAGTTGTGGCAAAATGGCTCAAGGACAAAAAGTCAAGGTATTGGAGTGGCCATCACAAAGCCCTGACCTCAATCCTCTAGAAAATGTGTGGGCAGAACTGAAACAGCGTGTGCGAGCATGGAGGCCAACAAACATGACTCAGTTACACCAGCTCTGTCAGGAGGAATGGGCCAAAATTCACCCAACTTATTGTGGGAAGCTTGTGGAAGGCTACCCAAAACTTTTGACCCAAGTTAAACAATTTAAAGGCAATGCTGCCAAATACTAATTGAGTGTATGTAAACTTCTGACCCACTGGGAATGTGATGATGAAATAAAAGCTGAAATAAATCATTCTCTCTACTATTATTCTGACATTTCACATTCTTAAAATAAAGTGGTGATCCTAACTGACCTAAGACAGAGAATTCTTACCATGATGAAATGTCAGGAATTGTGAAAACAGAGTTTAAATGTAGCTGGCTAAGGTGTATGTAAACTTCCGACTTCAACTGTATATACAGGGGGCACCGGTACAGAGGCAGTCTGCAGTGATACCGGCTAGTTGAGGTAATCTGTACATGGTGGGGACAAAGTGACTATGCATAGGAAACAAACAAACATTTGTCTGCTCTATGTCCCTTTCTATTTCTATGCTCACGACAATACTTATTGCGTGTGTTGGTGATATTTCATCGATTTCTGAGAGGCAATGTTGCAAACCAACCATGGTCATCTCAGCGCTATCCATCCATCTGAAAGCCTCATGTGATTTGTCAGACTGACTAATCTTACACCCATCAGGGTCTAGCTGACAAGACCAGCTACGCATCCTGACAGAGCAGTCTAAACTCCATGATCTTGTCGGAGCATGCAGGTTATATCAAATAGGCCTCATGCAAACCTTATCAGAGTTGATTCTGTCATAACAATGTCCAAAGAGAGGGTGAATTATTACTGCATGGATGCCTGTACCTTTCCACTTTAAAAACACAAGGCAACCTGATGCCTTCAGTGATTTTCCTCTGTTGGATTCAGGTGAAAGGATACCATAATATAACACATTCCATATTTCAAAGAGACTCTGATTGAGTTGCTTTTCAATTGATTCTTTTTCAAATCAACCAAGGTAAATGTCATCAGAAAAGAAACTTCCAACAGTGCACAGTGGACTGTTTATGTTAGATCATTTAAAGTATTGTTTGATAAATAAAATATTGAGATTGAATAAATAAGTGGTCAAGATTGAATGGTTTGATTACTATTTGCCTGATTACTACATTGTCCTTTCACACAATTCCGCCCAGAAATGACATAATTTCAAAGCTAGCGTCTGTCTCCACACCCAGTGGATGTTAACACTTGTCCTTTATTTATGTGCAGCCCACATTATGATGATCTGATCTCTATCATGTTACAGTTAGTTTATTTTGGATAAACATTTTATGAAAGAAAAGCTTTGTCCAATGGTTGGTTAGTGACTGGCTGGCCTGTCAGCCTCCCCAGGTGGTCCTGGTTGCAGTATTGGAGCGTTTGTATATTATGTTTACCAAGGGGGCATAGGAAATTAGGTCCCTTGAGAACCAGGAGAGAAGGCCTGTAAGGGCAGCACGTCAGGCCTCTGGTGAGTGATGCAGTGATAGTCTCTGTTAACAGCTCTGCTCCCCTGCTCTCAATGGAGAGGTCTGGAAATCAGCTTTGTCTTTCGTTTCTTAGTCACATTTAGTTTCCACAAGATGGCACAGAGGGGCATAATACAGTATGGAGTTGTCATACCTCCATAAAGAAGAGAACGTAGAGGTCAAATACAAACCTGTAGCCTTTGGAAATACAAGAGAGTGGTATACACTAGAAAATGGCTGCACTAAATTTGCCTTGGCAATCCCACTATCAGGCCATTTGCAAGGTTCCTAGCAGAGAGCAGTTCTGAGCAGAGGGCAGTTCCTAGCAGAGGGCAGTCAGTTCCTCCTCTGAGAAAGCACACAGTGAGTTCAGCTGTTGCCAGGGGCAACGGGCCATTCACTCTGAATCAGCCCAGGGCGGATGCAGAGGGGATCCCAGGCACGGTTAACCTCTGGTGGGAAGTCAGGAAGCACTAGGGGGTGTCCTGGTGTGTGCCCACTGTGGCGTGTTCAGCTCAGTTGTCCTTAAACAAAGGGTCTTTGGGTGCGGTGTTTGAAATGTATATCAACTGGAAAAGGAAATCCAGCACTCAATAGAAATATTCTTTAGAACTTCCAAGACTGGGTTTAGATAGGCAGCCAAATTCTGATATTTTTTTCACTGATTGGTCTTTTGACCAATCGCATCAGATCTTTTTACATCAGCTCTTTTTCAGAGCTGATCTGGTTGGTCAAAAGACGAATAAGTGAACATATCAGAATAGGTTGACTGTCTAAACTCGGCCGAAATAGTCTTCATCACTTTGAACGTTAATGCCAGTGAGTGTGGGTTTCCCTTTTTCTACAGTGGACTGCAAATGAGGGTCAGCAGAGGTCAAGGGGAGGATCCTCCATGTCTATTTAGTATGTGCAGGTATGGATGCATCTAGTTATGTTAATAATATTCCCTCGGTCTGTGTAAAGTAATGGCTGAGATTGGAGAGATGTGAAATGTGTGAAGGATGGAAAAACGTAATTTGTAATGTATGTTTATGTTGGGATGGAAGGCAACACAGTCCCTGAAGATATCTTTACCCTTGTCCCTGAAGTTATAGTCTTTTTGAACCACTTTAGGGTAAAACTACTTCCAACTGGGCCCGACAACCACAAACACTTAATCCAAATCAGAAGAAAAATCTGAAGTTTCCTCACTTCTTTAATAATTCCATGAATCATTTGGTACCCTGTGAACGTCGTCCTTCACCTCCGCTGCATGGGAATGTCTTCCTTCATGTCCTCAGCATGAGTTCTCTCACTCTCAATCCCTCTATCTCTTTCTCTCTCTCTCACTCCCTCTTTTTTTGTCACAACTCGTCCTAAGCTTGTTTTTTCTTCTTTTCGGCGAGTCTCCCGTGATGAATCTGATAAGAGTAATGTGTCGGGCGGGAGACGTTTGAAAAATGGCTTCAATTATCCTCTTCATGGTGCATTCCCCACGCTGTGCTGCCTTTATCGCAGCAATGTTTACATTCATTAGCACTTGTCTATTAGCACTTGTCTAAATGTCACTTTTTAATCAATCCTCTCATTCTACTCTCTCTGACTCTGTGTCTGTGTCTGTGTCTGTGTCTGTGTCTGTGTCTGTGTGTGTGTGTCTCTGTGTCTCTCTGTGTCTCTGTCTGTCTCTGTCTGTCTGTCTGTCTGTCTGTCTGTCTGTCTGTCTGTCTGTCTGTCTGTCTGTCTGTCTGTCTGTCTGTCTCTCTCTCTCTCTCTCTCTCTCTCTCTCTCTCTCTCTCTCTCTCTCTCTCTCTCTCTCTCTCTCTCTCTCTCTCTCTCTCTCTCTCTCTCTCTCTCTCTCTCTCTCTCTCTCTCTCTCTGTGTCTGTGTGTGTGTGTCTCTGTGTCTCTCTGTCTGTCTGTCTGTCTGTCTGTCTGTCTGTCTGTCTGTCTGTCTGTCTGTCTGTCTGTCTGTCTGTCTGTCTGTCTGTCTGTCTGTCTGTCTGTCTGTCTGTCTGTCTGTCTGTCTGTCTGTCTGTCTGTCTGTCTGTCTGTCTGTCTGTCTCTCTCTCTCTCTCTCTCTCTCTCTCTCTCTCTCTCTCTCTCTCTCTCTCTCTCTCTCTCTCTCTCTCTCTCTCTCTCTCCCTCTCTCCCTCTCTCCCTCTCTCCCTCCCTCCCTCCCCCCCCCACTCTTGATATCTATTTAGGTCTACATGTAGTGCAAACCGATGCTATCAAGCAGCAAAGAAAATGTTTGGTCTGTCTTCCATTAGCGAACATTTCCGTCAAGACTATACATGTCGGAGCACATAGGCCTAGAATACATGTCTTGGAGAAAAGCCAAGTATTGACATGCACATGCATCTCCTCCATTTCCAATGTAAGCCACCTTTATTTAACCAAAATGTACATTTTCAAAAGGTTAATCGGTTTAATGAACAATTTATCTTTGTGGAGTTAAACAGCTAGAACAGTGGAGAGAAGTGGGCTAGAACCAGACATTGTAGCAGCTAGTACAGCCAGCCAGCACCCCAACACTCCATAACAGTACGCCGTCCCAGCATGTCGCTACTTCTCCTCTCGTCTGATTGGACAGATTGAACAACTAAGCATCTCTGACACCGGCAGTGTCCTTGGCCTCCATGATGAGACTGTCGTGCTCGCAGCAAAGGGCCAAATGTGTTGAGACACATGGGCTTCCCTGATGAAGGGGCCGACTGATGGCTTAACACAGGGGGACTGGTGCATTGTGGACCATCAGCAGGCATCACTCGGGTCACTCCAAGCCATGGCCCATTAGGAGTCCGTAAACTAACACTGGTTGTCAGGCAGGAGCGCTGGAAAGGGAGCCACGGAGGAGGGCCTCCGACTTCTTAGGCCAGCTCACCACAAGGTTTCTGCACCGGTGAGCACGATCAAACCCCGTCCTGACTGGCCCTCGCCAATCCGTCCTGTCACTCTATTAAACAGAATGTATTGGTTGTTTCACGCCAAGTTAAGGAGGTGACAGTGAAAGTCAACTTGACCTTGGAATGCTCCAACAGGTTGAGTCCACTTTTAAAGACATGAGACCAAAACACAAATAAAGTTTTAACTTGTTAGTTAAGTCATTTAGTTAGTTAACTATTTATAGTTTTTATAACTATCTACCTATGAACAATTTAAGATTCAAATTGTTTTTCTTAACTGGTCAACATACAACAAAGCCTTTTCAAAGATTGTCAAAAACTGTGTTAGCGCACAATGATACACAACAGTACATTGAGATTGACCTCTTTCCGCAACATAACTGAATAAATGTATGCATACATAATTGCATACAATTAAGTAAGCGGTCCCATCAGACAGACCTGGTTCTAACTGCAGTGGCCTGGTCAAGACTTTCCCATCTGCATTTTTCATGGTCTGTATTTTGGTTTCTAAGGCCAAGGAAAAGAGGATGAAGTCCTCTAAATATTTATCAGCTCGTGAAAGCTGTGCCTTGGCCAAAATATATGAGAGCCTGGAGTCGATCCACTGCCACATTCCTCCCCGGTGCAGAAGTCAATGACAGTGCCAGTTCCCTGGAGAGTTTGTCTTTTCTTATGGGCACATGAATTATCAGCGACACACTTCTAAATACACACAGGTACAGTACATGCAGTACACTTCCAAACTGTCTAACATGATAGACTGTAACAGATAATTGTACACAAGCTTTCTTGTACAATGTTGTAATCACTTCAATTGACAAAATTATGATTGAAGAAAATAAAATAAAGAACAATGATGTATCCATGATGTGAGAGACCAACTCAAGGTTCCTTAATAAGGCTGGAGGTTGTTTAACTTATTCTCTAGTCTACACAAACAGGCCTACTTGCTGCACCCAATAGTCTTTTGTAATAGCTGAACAGGTCTTTCAAAATTAGCCCTAGGATCGTGTTCTAACTGAAACCTACACTATTGAACCTCTCTTTTTGCACTACATGTGTGGACTGTTGACTTATATTTATACATAGAAATGTGACCAGATCTTGGAATCAAGTGGATGGGCCCTGCAGAAATAATTGAACTCCATTCGAAAGGAAAATATTTAAGTGCCTGGTACATTTAAAATAACAATATTTTCTTTAGGCCCAATGTATTTGGACTGCAAGGTCTGCTGGTCTCAGAGTTGATCCCGTACGTGCCACGCGTAAAGCTATTCACAATAAAGCTTTTCTAGAGTAGACTCCTATGGTGGTGCTTAGATAGACTGCTTAATTAAGCTGGATCTCATTGATCTTCTCATAACTGTTGTTACTCAGCATGCATCTCACTAATACACATGTTAAATAGGGGGTCTTTTGTATCCACACCACACTGATTGAACTATAAGGAGCCCCGGAGGATTGAAAACATTATTTTTAACAGACAATAATAATATTATTAACAGAGTAAATTATAATTGTAAAATGTGTACATGGGCTTATTCTTCTCAAAGTTCAGTATTTTTTCTGTAAGTGAAAAAGAAGTGGACAGCGATTTAGACTCTCTATGTCCAGATTGTATTTTGAACAATGCCTTGTACTTTACTCTAGCACTCTATGGCAGGAATAGCTCAGTCAGTGAGAGGAAAAGGTTGCAGCAAAGCATGAGATGTTTGCTGGGTTGCCTCATGCTTACTGTAAAACAAACCCAACAACCAACACATCCAATAAACTGGCTACAAAACATGAGAGCAGGAATACTTTTCCCACACGCCCCCAGAATCTGATAACAAACTCACTCTGCAAATTCCCCCGATGACAGCGGGCCTGATAAGTTGATGGTCACCCTGATATGTGGGGCAAGGCGCTGTAACCAGAGAATGTTCCATCGCCGTTGGGGTTTACTCACCAGATACACAGCCAAGTCAGTGCTCTGCTATCCACCCCAGTTTACTCACAACTAGATAGAGCCAAGTCAGAGCAATGCCCTCCGCTAAAGAACCCATAATTAGAACTCAGAACTAGAACTAGAGAACCCAGAATTAGAACCTAAAACTAAATAAAACAGAACTACAGTACCCAGAATTAGAACCAAAAACCAGAATTAGAACCCCAAACTACAGAACCCAGAACTAGAACCCAGAACTAGATATCCCATAATTAGCATATACTTAATTTTATCCCCTTCTTGCACTGTACAACAATCGCGGTTAGCCGGGTTAGTTAGCCGGGTTAGCCAGGAATTCAGTCTTGCAATCACACTTTGTCAGCCTAAGATCGATCAAACCAACTTATCGTGAATGATTCATAAATGATGCTGCAGTATTATCACACATCTTCAGGCAGCTATAGTTTTACTGTACTTCAGGGGTTTGCATCAGTTCAGCAAACAGATAAACGGTTATAAGTCTCTCTAACCTTTTAAGGGTAGAGTATAGTATATAATTTTCACATCGCTGTCTAATGTTAATTAGATGTGTACATACTACAGCACATGACTGGCGTATAGATGTACATAGTTACATCCCACTGGGCAGAAACTGGTTGAATCAGCGTTGTTTCCACGTCATTTCAACAACAAAAATTCAACGTGAGGACGTTGAATCAATGTGGAAAACTGATTGGATTTGCAAAAGTCATCAACGTAAAGGAATTTGGAATTTTTTTCACTCAACTCTTAACCTAAATCCAATGGCATAATTACATTTTGTTGATTTCACATTGAACTCAACCAAATGTAATTTGGACATTCAAGTGATGTCTGTGCCAGTGGGATAGTTACGGCGCTTGACATAGGCATACTTGCTTTATTTCCCCAGAGATGTGAATTAAAATTAAGAATAATGTTTGATTCATTGAAACATGGATGATTATTTGTAGGCTTGACAGTGGCAGGTGGTCATTGTCACAATGGGCCTGTCTCAGCAAAGTGTGAGGCCATACACCTGTGGAGACTGGGCCAATTAGTCTAGAAGAGCAAGGACCACAGCCCTGTGTTCAAAAGATCTGAAGGGCACTAAGAGCGTTGGGGCCAGTAACAGAAAGGTTGCTGGTTCGAATCCCTGAGCCGACTAGGTGAAAAAATGCATGCCTCTCCAAAACTGTATTTAAATCAAATCAAATCAAATCAAATCAAATCAAATCAAATTTATTTATATAGCCCTTCGTACATCAGCTGATATCTCAAAGTGCTGTACAGAAACCCAGCCTAAAACCCCAAACAGCAAGCAATGCAGGTGGAGAAGCACGGTGGCTAGGAAAAACTCCCTAGAAAGGCCAATACCTAGGAAGAAACCTAGAGAGGAACCAGGCTATGTGGGGTGGCCAGTCCTCTTCTGGCTGTGCCGGGTGGAGATTATAACAGAACATGGTCAAGATGTTCAATGTTCATAAATGACCAGCATGGTCGAATAATAATAAGGCAGAACAGTTGAAACTAGAGCAGCAGCACAGTCAGGTGGAAGTTGAAACTGGAGCAGCAGCATGGCCAGGTAGACTGGGGACAGCAAGGAGTCATCATGTCAGGTAGTCCTGGGGCATGGTCCTAGGGCTCAGGTCAGTTGAAACTGGAACAGCAGCATGGCCAGGTGGACTGGGGACAGCAAGGAGTCATCATGTCAGGTAGTCCTGGGGCATGGTCCTAGGGCTCAGGTCCTCCGAGAGAGAGAAAGAAAGAGAGAAGGAGAGAATTAGAGAACGCACACTTAGATTCACACAGGACACCGAATAGGACAGGAGAAGTACTCCAGATATAACAAACTGACCCCAGCCCCCCGACACAAACTACTGCAGCATAAATACTGGAGGCTGAGACAGGAGGGGTCAGGAGACACTGTGGCCCCATCCGAGGACACCCCCGGACAGGGCCAAACAGGAAGGATATAACCCCACCCACTTTGCCAAAGCACAGCCCCCACACCACTAGAGGGATATCTTCAACCACCAACTTACCATCCTGAGACAAGGCTGAGTATAGCCCACAAAGATCTCTGCCACGGCACAACCCAAGGGGGGGGGGGGGCGCCAACCCAGACAGGATGACCACAACAGTGAATCAACCCACTCAGGTGACGCACCCCCTCCAGGGACGGCATGAGAGAGCCCCAGCAAGCCAGTGACTCAGCCCCTGTAATAGGGTTAGAGGCAGAGAATCCCAGTGGAAAGAGGGGAACCGGCCAGGCAGAGACAGCAAGGGCGGTTCGTTGCTCCAGAGCCTTTCCGTTCACCTTCCCACTCCTGGGCCAGACTACACTCAATCATATGACCCACTGAAGAGATGAGTCTTCAGTAAAGACTTAAAGGTTGAGACCGAGTTTGCGTCTCTGACATGGGTAGGCAGACCGTTCCATAAAAATGGAGCTCTATAGGAGAAAGCCCTGCCTCCAGCTGTTTGCTTAGAAATTCTAGGGACAATTAGGAGGCCTGCGTCTTGTGACCGTAGCGTACGTATAGGTATGTACGGCAGGACCAAATCAGAGAGATAGGTAGGAGCAAGCCCATGTAATGCTTTGTAGGTTAGCAGTAAAACCTTGAAATCAGCCCTTGCTTTGACAGGAAGCCAGTGTAGAGAGGCTAGCACTGGAGTAATATGATCAAATTTTTTGGTTCTAGTCAGGATTCTAGCAGCCGTATTTAGCACTAACTGAAGTTTATTTAGTGCTTTATCCGGGTAGCCGGAAAATAGAGCATTGCAGTAGTCTAACCTAGAAGTGACAAAAGCATGGATTAATTTTTCTGCATCATTTTTGGACAGAAAGTTTCTGATTTTTGCAATGTTACGTAGATGGAAAAAAGCTGTCCTCGAAATAGTCTTGATATGTTCTTCAAAAGAGAGATCAGGGTCCAGAGTAACGCCGAGGTCCTTCACAGTTTTATTTGAGACGACTGTACAACCATTAAGATTAATTGTCAGATTCAACAGAAGATCTCTTTGTTTCTTGGGACCTAGAACAAGCATCTCTGTTTTGTCCGAGTTTAATAGTAGAAAGTTTGCAGCCATCCACTTCCTTATGTCTGAAACACATGCTTCTAGCGAGGGCAATTTTGGGGCTTCACCATGTTTCATTGAAATGTACAGCTGTGTGTCATCCGCATAGCAGTGAAAGTTTACATTATGTTTTCGAATAACATCCCCAAGAGGTAAAATATATAGTGAAAACAATAGTGGTCCTAAAACGGAACCTTGAGGAACACCGAAATTTACAGTTGATTTGTCAGAGGACAAACCATTCACAGAGACAAACTGATATCTTTCCGACAGATAAGATCTAAACCAGGCCAGAACATGTCCGTGTAGACCAATTTGGGTTTCCAATCTCTCCAAAAGAATGTGGTGATCGATGGTATCAAAAGCAGCACTAAGGTCTAGGAGCACGAGGACAGATGCAGAGCCTCGGTCCGATGCCATTAAAATGTAATTTACCACCTTCACAAGTGCCGTCTCAGTGCTATGATGGGGTCTAAAACCAGACTGAAGCATTTCGTATACATTGTTTGTCTTCAGGAAGGCAGTGAGTTGCTGCGCAACAGCCTTCTCTAAAATTTTTGAGAGGAATGGAAGATTCGATATAGGCCGATAGTTTTTTATATTTTCTGGGTCAAGGTTTGGCTTTTTCAAGAGAGGCTTAAAGTGTGGATTGGTTGGCCAAGAGAAATCAACCATGTAAAAATATAGATATTTTTGTTTGTTGGGCGAAGTCATTCAATCTAAATATATTTCTGGTCCAATAATGGGTTTTACTACAGTATTTGCTACAGTAGGCCTATTACTCAATAAGTAGACTGACAAATATTGAATGACCCTGGTAGCCGTGCACACTGCTAAACCACAAAGCTCCAAACACAGTACAGAAGGTCTCTTGTTTTAGTGTCATGATGAAAGACATGGGATTAATAGGATCCCTCTGTGACTTGGACACCTCCCGGGTAACTGTACCTTGAACACATGGTTTTGCTGAGGAGTTGAACGATGGCACTCCCAAGGCCAAAAGTGACTGCCTACAACCTCGAGCAGACATTAACCTGATTTACTCCTGTCACTTGGTCTACGACTGTTTTATGCATAAAGACGACATGAAGTACCGTTAAAATGGAGAGTAGTGCATTGTTTATTTTCACAGGAACATTCCAGGAGTTGACAGCTATTCCCCTTACTATTCTCAAAGAGCTGAAGTGCTGTGTATTTTCCAGACTCCAGACACTCTGGACTCCCACTAACATTTGTATGTCTAGTACGCTAAATAATGCGTCTCTTATTCACCACTTCCATTTGATAATGCTACTGACTGAATGTGCTTCATTTTGGTAATAATAATCACTGAAATGCACTTCCAAAGACCATCTTAACCTCATTTTGTGTTGTCAAAGAGCAACAAGCGAGTGACTTGGGTTGAGATCTATATTTGAATTCTGGGGTTCGTGGCATTCCGGAACACATTCTCTACATGGCTGCACAGGGCTCTCTACAAAATGTCACAGTAACCAGATCGTTATACACTTGACTCCAGTAACACCTCCGTTAATTACCATGGAACAGAACCACGTGCTGATCCAAGAAAAGATCCCAGAATTAGCATACATGTTTATAGATTACTTTGTGCTAAGAATGTGTGTTACACAAGTTTGTGATAAAATAACTAAGCTTCCCTAAATAAACTTCACACATATCGATTAATCGTTTTTTCTTAAGATGTTGTGGACTTTAATAATACTTACTTAAATTTGTCAAATCAATGGCAAAGTATTTTGTTCACAATCACAATTACATTTAGTTCACAATCTGACTTGTAATTCACTGTTTGAGAGTGCCATGCATGAACTGAACTGAAGCAGACAAAGGTACCATTTCACGCATCAGGCATCTCCTAAGGAGGTTCCCAGTCAGCCCGAGGGTTCAGAAGGTCAGGAGATTAATCTACAGATCCCTTGGGTTCAGTGTTTTTACAGGACAGAGCGAAACTTCTAAATGCTCCCCATTGTGTTGCAAAACTGGTGACTCATATTCATATGGGAAATAAAACTGTGACCTTTCACCCCTGGTCTCCTGGTCAATCAACGAGAGACATAGGCTTCATCCCAAATGGCACCCTATTTCCTATGCAGTGCAATACTTTTGACCAGAACCATCTAGGCTCTGGTCAAAAGTAGTGCACTATGTAACAAATAGGGTGCAATTTGGAACGCACTCATATCATGTCAAAAATGTGTTATATTTACCAGATGCCATATTAGGTTAAAAGTGGCCAACAATCTTAACTAAATTTAACCAAAGCGAACCAAAGAGAGTCATAGTGTTCCATTTTGGAACAATGACAATACCTAAAGCCGGGAAATAGAAACGCAGAATCATTTAGATGGAAACAAAACATTATGAATGGTCCATTAGGCTGTGTGCTGACTACTGGAGATGGCTAGCTGCAACAAAGGAGGTTGGACAGGGAAATTGTGTTTTTTTGTCTTCTAATTCCACCAATGAATGAAAAGAAGGAACAGAGAGAAAGAGTGAGAAAGAAACTGACTCAATGAAAAAGATTTTAAAAAGTCTTACTGGGCTAGGTCTCTGAAGCCTGAGGTTCAGAGTGGACCCATGCAGTGGGCTTTTCCCAAACACTTTGTTAATTTGTCTGTTTGACAGACTGGCTGGACAGCTCTCTGGCTGCCTGCCATGTCCTGCCTGGGACACTGGACCAATTCCTGGATGGGAGAGCCGCCTCAGCCCCCCTCCCACCCCAACCCTCTGCCCCTCTTGTCCCCCTGCCTGGACATTGACCCAGCTCTAGTGCAACCTGGACTCAGGGGTAGACGTAATATAGTAAACGTAAACCGGTCACCCTCCATTTGGTATGATATGTTACATTTTGTAAGGTATGTAATAATTTGTGGTATGTTCCGAATTATAATTCGTATGATATGTTACGAATTTGAAATTCGTACAATGAGACCAGGCTGTCTCGTGCCACAGGCTCAGCCCCCCTCCCCTCTCTCAGCCCCCTTCCTGATCTTTTGCCCCTCTGGTCCTCCTGCCTTGCCACTAGACTAATTACTGGGCAGGACACGCCCACCCAACCCTCTCCCCCTCTTGTCCCCTACCTGGACCTGGACCCTGCTGTAGGGCCTCTATGGCCTCATTGACCAGAGGGAGGAATGCCCTCTTCCCAGCCCCAGGCTGGTGCTGCTGACGTCTTTTCCCTAGCTTAGTGGCTGCCATTCCTGGGCCCTGCGTTTGTCTAGCCAAAGCCTGGCACTCAGCGTGCGCTCTTCTTTCACCGCTGGCACGGACACGCCATTCTGTGTTTGATTATTTAGCAGTTTAAAGGTGGCTTGCTGGGTGTAAACTGTCTCCTCCCTGCCCTGCTGCTCGTTCTTTGTTTAGGGAGCTTGCTGCGAAGCAGGGTTTTTGTGAGCCGGGAGTAGGGGTGGAGGAAGGGGGTAGGGTAGGTGTGAAGATTTAGGGGTGCATAACTTCAGGCTGCCCACCTCATCCCGACAGAGCTACAGCTGACAACAGATCTAGCAGTGGGGCTGCTGCCATCTCCATTTACACGGGGACCCCCATGTGCTTCATTAGCGCTGGCCTGGCAAAGTGAAACCAGTTGTTCCACAGACTCAACAAGTGCAGCAAATAAGACCTGATGGCTGTTTTGATTTGTAGTTAGTTACAAACGGGATCAAATATCTATACTACGTACTTTTAGTAGCCTTCTTACTGTAGGTTATACATTCTGTATATTATTTAGACTTAAACTGGTTTTGTATTATTCCCTTTGGCTACTCTACTTGAATTTGAACAAAGTGTCAAAGTCCATATCGTTCTCCAGTGCATTTGGATAAATGTATAATATTGTTTAATGACCCTCCTCTGACTGTTATCTTCTGTATAGAGCAGCAGGGATCTGTTAATGAACCAAACCTGCCCATCAGACTCCAGTTAAGCTTTTAGAGAACCACATCCAGTGTGAAACCTAGCCCGCTAAACACCCTTACCGTACCTATTTGCCTGGTAATTGTGTAATTAGAGAATCGCTAAATAATTTACCCACCAACAGGGACATAATTTGCAGCAACATTTGCTAACAGAAGTGAGTTCTCAATTTATAAACATGAATTCAGGGTTAAATACCTTTCTCCACCCTGAATCCTTTCCTGAATTATTTTCTCTAATTCAAACGCACACGCACACACAAATGTGAGTTTGGACCTTTTCCTCTACTTAAACAGAAAGTGCAATGCAACACTTCTTTATATTGCCTAGCAGAAGTTGGGCGTTACACCACTCCCAACAAAACTAGATAGTATTGTCAAACTATAATGTCATGGTGGATCTCTGGGTTACATCCAGAGATCAGGAACAAAAGTATTTACAAGGTTGTCATGATAAGAAGACCTGAGGCAGTATAGGAGATAAGCTCTTCCTCCGCACACAATGCACAATTCAGCTATGGTTGTGTCTCAAATGGCACCCTATTCCCTACATAGTGCACTGCTTTTGACCAGAGCCCTGTGGGTCCTGGTCAAAAGTAGTGCACTATTGGGAATAGGGTGTCATTTGGGACGCATCATACATCCTCTTGGATCCTGCGGCAACCTACCCAGCCATGATGTCACAACACGCTTCTCTGTTGTTTATCTCTGTCATAAAAGTTAGGGGAACGTCCCAAATGGCACCCTGTTCCCTATATACTTCACTTCTTTCGACCAGGGCCCAAAGGGTTCTGGTTAAAAGTAGTGCTCTATGTAGGGAATATGTTTTAGATGTGTCTCCATTCCCTTGTTATGAATAGAGATGTTATCTCAAACTTACTTACAGTACAATAGAATACATTATCCATTGTAGCACTGTATATTAAAACGGCTATATATATATATCATAGCACAAATATGGATATTTTGACTTGACATGAGGCAATAAATCATCTTAAGCTTACAAAGTAAGTAATGACTGTTGCACTGTGACTGTTTGTCTCATTTTCTAAGCACACTCAAGATGAACAGCTCTGCCAAGAAATAACCCCATTTCATGAGAAACACACAGCACAGCAGAGCAGAACACAGGACTGCCTACAGGAACTGTTACATTTGAAAATCCTACAGGCAGCAAGCCACACTAAGACACATGCAAACCAAACCAACCCAACCACTGCTTCTCTTGTTAATCCACAGCACACATCAGGGAAACGCTGCCTACATGCAAATTACCCTCCAAAAAGATAAAGTAATTCATTCTAATTGGGCCAGTTCCACAGAAACTGGGAGTGAGAATAGGGGTGCTCTGGAGCACTGTTTTTGATGGAGCAGAGAGCGGCGAGCCCCATATGCTGTAGTCGGGAGCACATCTGTTGTTGCCCACTGCCCAGGGAGAATTCCCATGGCATACAGAGAAGCCTGGGGAGAGAGAGAGAGAGAGAGAGAGAGAGAGAGAGAGAGAGAGAGAGAGAGAGAGAGAGAGAGCGAGAGAGAGAGAGAGAGAGAGAGAGAGAGAGAGAGAGAGAGAGAGAGAGAGAGAGAGAGAGAGAGAGAGAGAGAGAGAGAGAGAGAGAGAGAGAGAGAGAGAGAGAGAGAGAGGAGAGAGAGAGAGAGAGAGAGAGAGAGAGAGAGAGAGAGAGAGAGAGAGAGAGAGAGAGAGAGAGAGAGAGAGAGAGAGAGAGAGAGAGAGAGAGAGAGAGAGAGAGAGAGAGAGAGAGAGAGAGAGAGAGAGAGAGAGAGAGAGAGAGAGAGAGAGAGAGAGAGAGAGAGAGAGACAGAGAGAGAGAGTCACCTACAGTTACAGTACCACCACTGATTTACAAGGCGATGCCAAACAAACCTTGGAATTATATTCCAGCCTGCCACAGATACCAAACATAATTGGCCCCACAATTGTATTAAACCTAGCTATTATGTAGTAATAAAAAATCTGGGTATTGATTTACTTTGACTATATATATCCATAATGCATTAATTCAATACACATCTATAAGCATTTGATAACTTTGCAATAACAGTTCCCAAACGCAGTATTAAAACCTGTTCAACTCTGAGCGGTTAAATTGGAGTATGCAATCTGACCATAGCACTAGTTCCAATTCAAGTGCCAATGCCGTTTGACAAACTCCAGGCGTTTACATTTGTTTGATGATAGAGCTCTTTGGCAGAAAGATGCATATGCAGAAAATAACCCCATGCCTGTTGAAAAATATGGTGGTGGACCTTTGATTTTATGGGGCTATTTTGCTTCAACTTGTCCTGGAGCCCTTGTTAAGGTCAATGCCATCATGAACTTTACCCAGTACCAGGACATTTTCACCAAAAACCTGGTTGCCTTTGCCAGGAGGCTGAAACTTGGCTACAAGTGGATCTTCCAGCAAGACAACAACTCCAACCACACATCAAAATCCACAAATATATGGTTAATTGACCACAAAATCAACATTTTGCAATGGCCAGCTCAGTCTCCGAACTTCAACCCCATTGAAAACCTGTGTATCGGAATTGAAGAGGCGGTCCATAAGCACAGACGAAGGAAATCAAGGATCTGGAAAGATTCTGTATGGAGGAATGGTCTAAGATCCCTCCTAATACATTCTCCAACATAAAAAAAAAGCTTTGTGCCATTATCCTCACAAGGTGAGATTTTGGAAGGTATAGAAAACAGGGCTGCCAATAAAAAAAATATTAGTTTAATATAATATAATTTTGAGCATACAATTAAGCTCAGTATTTGTATTATTCATTTTATAGTTTTTCTTGCTCATCTTTATCAAGGGTGCCAATCATTTTGGACCTGACTGTATGTATCTAGCCTGTACCAGCCCCATTTCCCCCAACGGCTGGTATAGATCGGTGACTGATTTTCTTCTTGTCACTGAGGTCAATGGTACAAGAAGATCCCCACAGGGTTACATCCTCCGTATATTTTACAGATCAAATTGTATATTTGAGGATCATAACTCTTTTTCAACTCATTTGCAGATCTCCTCCACATCACAATTAAGTTGGTCATACTGGTCTATAACGTACACACGAAGGGTCAATGTATGAATTCTATGCAGTTAAAGTAAAGAGATTTCTATTTTCCAATTAATAAATAATTTATGGCAAAGTACTTCATGGTAATTAACTGTGCAGTTTTCGACTCTGATCTATTACAACAACATTAAAGGTTGAATTCTATGCAATCAATGTTTATTTAAAACAAAACAACTACATTTTAAGTGAGAAGTAGGAATTGGTCCTAAAACGAAAGATAAAGGTAATTCACATGAGCCCCACAATGCCTACTCCACCCATGCTCTACCAAGGTTTTCCAGAGCTTAGCTTTGACCTACTAAAGTAGCTATGTTGGTATTGTACTTCAATCTATTGGTAGTCAGGTTGCTTAGGATTCAAACCTTTTCAAGCAGCCTAAATCAGACTCTTAGAGGAGGTGCCCGCACAATAATGCGATTTGTACCGTATACAGTTGCCAGATGTTTTGAGAATGACACAAATATTAATTTTCACAAAGTTTGCTGCTTCAGTGTCTTTAGATATTTTTGTCAGATGTTACTATGGAATACTGAAGTATAATTAAGAGCATTTCATAAGTGTCAAAGGCTTTTATTGACAATTACATGAAGTTGATGCAAAGAGTCAATATTTGCAGTGTTGACCCTTCTTTTTCAAGACCTCTGCAATCTGCCCTGGCATGCTGTCAATTAACTTCTGAGCCACATCCTGACTGATGGCAGCCCATTCTTGCATAATCAATGCTTGGAGTTTGTCAGAATTTGTGAGTTTTTGTTTGTCCACCTACCTCTTGAGGATTGACCACAAGTTCTCAATTTGTTTAAGGTCTGGGGAGTTTCCTAGCCATGGACCCAAAATATTGATGTTTTTTTCCCCGAGCCACTTAGTTATCACTTTTGCCTTATGGCAAGGTGCTCCATCATGCTGGAAAATACATTGTTCGTCACTAAACTGTTCCTGGATGGTTGGGAGAAGTTGCTCTCAGAGGATGTGTTGGTACCATTCTTTATTCATGGCTGTGTTCTTAGGCAAAATTGTGAGTGAGCCCACTCCCTTGGCTGAGAAGCAACCCCACACATGAATGGTCTCAGGATGCTTTACTGTTGGCATGACACAGGACTGATGGTAGCGCTCACCTTGTCTTCTCCGGACAAGCTTTTCCCGGATGCCCCAAACAATCGGAAAGGGGATTCGGTTCAAAGTGGGTGTATGTAAACCTCTGACCCACTTTGTTTTAATTATATGAAAGCAAGTTTTGCTTTAATACTTACAAGATCATCATGCAAGCTGTTTTTTCTGGTAGTAATGAGGTAACTGCCAGTATTTGCATGAACCTTTATTTTAGCAATACATGTCATCAGGTAATACATTGCATAACATATTTTTGGGGTCAGTAGGTGCCAAAAAAGTGGTGATGTGGTGGACACAGTCACTCATATACTAGTATAGAGGTCTATAGAGCCTGTCTCCAATCCTGATCTCTGTAACTGTTAGCTTACCTGTGTAATATTGACATAAACTCAGAAACACTTGTTTTGCAAACATGGTCTTGATTTATCAATTGCTGTGCTGATCAATGGGCAGTTGATTACCTCTGTCAAATGAATATGTAGCTTAAAGTTATGTCTGTAGTTGTGTTTATTTTTGCAATAAATGCTACAATAATAAACATTTACGATGGACATGTGATGATATAATGATATACACTCAGTGTACAAAACTTGCTCTTTCCATGACATAGACTGACCAGGTGAATCCATGTGAAAGCTATAATGCATTATTGATGTACTTGTAACTTGTTGAATCAATTTCAATTAATGTAGATGAAGGGGAGGTGACAGGTTAAAGGAGGATTTTCAAGCCTTGAGACAATTGAGACATAGATTGTGTATGTATGCCATTCAGAGGGTGAATGGGCAAGACAAAATATTTGAGTGCCTTTAAATGGGGCATGGTAGTAGATGCCAGGCGCACCGGTTTGAGTGTGTCAACAACTGCAACGCTGCTGGGTTTTTCACACTCAACAGTTTCCTATGTGTATCAAGAAAGGTCCACCACCCAAAGGACATCCAGCCAACTTGACATAACTGTGGAATGCAACATCCCTGAAGTGTCACACCCTGATCTGTTTCACCTGTCTTTGTGATTGTGACCCTGAGCCTGCCTGCCGACCTGTACCTTTGCACCCCTCTGGATTACTGACCTCTGCCTTACCCTGACCCTGAGCCTGCCTGTCGCACGGTACCGTTGCCCCACCTCTGGTTTACGGACCCCTTCCTGCCTTGACCTGTCTATTGCCTGCCCCTGTTGGATTATTAAACTATTGTTTATTCGACGTGGTCTGCATTTGGATAACTACGCCATTTCCCAAGGAGCCTCCATTGGTAGGCACGAGGAATTGCTTCGTGGTCTGATGGAGGGGGTCCAAATGTTGGCTGAGCACCATGACCGGGCATTGGACATGCTGCTGGAGCAATTCTGCAGGTAAACTGGAGGGCAACCTGCCATGGTAGTAACCCCACCACCCCTCTACAATTCGGCGGTTAGCAGCACCGCCCCACCCTCCACTCCACCTTCCCGGGAGCCCCGGTTACCTCCTCTGGAACGCTCCGGAAAGGTTAAGGACTAACTTGCGGCTCGGGGGTTACCCACAGATTTTGACTCCCTCATCGATTTGAGGGAACGACAGATAGAGAGGAAATTCGATTACACTTGCACGTCCAGGGATTCCACCTTACCTCCAAGTCATCCTGGAAGTCCCCGACAGTCCTGTGGCTGAGAGCACCCGAGATTTCCTGACCTTCCCCGAGAGTCACAGAGGAGGGACAAGGCACTGTTTCCCAAACCCATGCAACTAGGCAGGGCTGGGCTGTTGCCAGCGGAACGGCATCACTGGATCAGCACAAGGAGCTGTCTATATTGCAGGACTTTTGGTCATTTTGTGTCCTCGTGCCCGGTAAAAGACCAGGCTCACGGGTAGGAGCGAGTACTCTGGTGGGCCATATGGGAAACTTTCCTTCTGCCGCTCCGCTCCTTTTACTGCGGGATTGACCTGTGTCCTAGCACCACGCTGCCTGAAACCAAGGCTATGGAAGACTACATTGGGGACTCTCTAGCTAGTGGATTTATCTGCCGCTCTTCCTCTTCTGCTGGTGCGGGGACTCAATGATATCACTGTTAAGAACCGTTATCCGCTACCACTCATTTCCTCGACCGTCAAATCGCTCCAGGGGGCCACTGTGTTCTCCAAACTGGATCTATGTAGCGCCTACCACCTGGTGAGGATACGAGAGGGGGACGAGAGGGGGACGAGTGGAAGACCGCCTTCAACACGGCCAGCGGCCACTACGAATATCTGGTCATACCCTTCGGCATCATCAACGCTCCTGCTGTGTTCCAGGCTCTGGTGAACGAGGTTCTCCGCAACATGCTGAACCGGTTAGGTCTTTGTCTACATTGATGACATCCTCGTCTTCTCCCGCTCCCCCAAAGAACACATGCTCCATGTCTGGCAGGTTCTCCAGCGCCTTCTAGAGAGCAAGTTGTTCATTAAGGCGGAAAAGTGTGAGTTCCATAGTTCCACCATTCCCTTTCGGGGCTAAATCATCTCCGCTGGAAGCATCGAGTTGGATCCCGAGAAGGTGAGGTCAAGTGGATTGGCCTCAGCCTACGTCCAGGGTGCAGCTGCAACGGTTCCTGGTGTTCGCCAACTTATATTGCCACTTTATCCCCATCTCCAAGATCATTAGCCCCTCTGTTGTTTGTATTCTGCCCCGTACCTTTCGTATACATCCCACCTTTCATGTGTCCAGAGTCTAACCCATGTCGCACAGCCTTTTGTCTCCCGTTACTTTTTCAATAGTCTTGAAGGAGTTCCCGCATATGCTGAGCACTTGTTGGCTGATTTTCCTTCACTCTGCGGTCTGGTGATTGTGGAGGCCAGATCTGATGCAGCACTCCATTACCTACTCCATTTCTTGGCCAAATAGCCCTTACACAGCCTGGATATGTGTTGGGCCATTGACCTGTTGAAAAACAAATGATAGTCCGACTAATCGCAAACCAGATGGGATGGTGTATCACTGCAGAATACTGTGGTAGCTATGCTGGTTAAGTGTGCCTTGAATTCTAATCACCGATAGCGTCACCAGCAAAGCAAGCCCCCACACCATTACACCTCCTCCTACATGCATCATGGTGGGAACCACACATGCGGAGATCATCCGTTCACCTACTCTGCGTCTCACAAAGACACGGCGGTTGGAACCAAAAATCTCATATGTGGACTCATCAGACCAAAGGACAGATTTCCACCGGTCCAATGTCCATTGCTCATGTTTCTTGGCCCAAGAAAGTATCTTCTTCTTATTGGTGTTCTTTAGTTGTGTTTTCTTTGCAGCAATTCAACCATAAAGGCCTGATTCACACAATCTCATCTGAACAGTTGATGTTGAGATGTGTCTGTTACTTGAACTCTGTAAAGCATTTATTTGGGCTGCAATTTCTGAGGCTGGTAACTCTAATGAACTTATCCTCTGCAGCAGAGGTAACTCTGGGTCTTCCATGAGAGTCAGTTTCATCATAGCGCTTGAAGGCTTTTGCGAATTCACCTGAAAACACTTTAAAAATTCTTGAAAATGTATGGATTATCTTCAAGTAATGATGGACTGTTGTTTCTTTTTGCTTATTTGAGCTGTTCTTGCCACAATATGGACATGGTCTTTTACCAAATAGGGCTATCTTCTGTATGCCACCCCTAGCTTGGCACAACACAACTGATTGGCTCAAAAGCATTCGACAAATGAACTTTTAACAACAGGCACACCTGTTCAACGAAATGCATTCCAGGTGACTACCTCATGAAGGTGGTTGAGAGAATGCCAAGAGTATATTTAATATATTTGGATTTGTTTAACACTTTTGGTTACTACTGTACATGATTCCATATGTGTTCTTTCAGAGTTTTGATGTCTTCACTATTATTATACAATGTAGAAAATAGTACAAATAAAGAAAAACATTGGAATGAGTAGGTGTGTCCAAACTTTTGACTGGTACTGTATATATATATATATATATATTACTTTAATATCAGGACACTGTAAACTCCAGTGTACATTAAGCTATTTGAGAAGTTTTGAATCCTAAGGTACCTGCATACACATTGTTTGAAGTACAATAGACCAACATAGCTACTGTAGTAGGTCAAAGGAGTATTTATGTCTGGAATAAAGACCTTTTATGGGGAAAACCTGATTGGGTGGACCTGGTTCCCCAGTGGGAAGTCCTGGCTTCCATGTGAGTGGGCCTATGCCCTCCAAGGCCCACCCATGGCTGCTCAGTCATGTGAAATCCATAGATTAAGGCCTAATTCATTTCCTTCAATTGACTGATTTCCTTTCATGAACTATAACTCAGTATAATCTTTGAAATTGTTGCATGTTGCGTTAACATTTTTTTTCAGTATATTAAAGTATATTTTAAATTTGCCATGGATATAGTCAAAAGTCATTGTTTGCTGTTTTCAGAAGATGAATAGCTCAATTATTATATTTACAAAAGTCCCTTCAAATTAGTGGTTTCAGCTATTTCAGCCACACCCATTGCTGACTGGTGATATAAAATCGAGCACACAGCCACACAATCTCAATAGACAAACATTGGCAGTAGAATGGCCTTACTGAAAAGCTCAGTGACTTTGAACGTGGCATAATCATAGGATGCCACCTTTCCAACATGTTAGTTCTTCAAATTTCTGCCCTGCTAAAGCTGCTCGGGTCAACTGTAATTGCTGTTAATGTGAAGTGGAATCATCTAGGAGCAACAATGGCTCAGCCACGAAGTGGTAGGCTACACAAACTCACAGAACGGGACAACCGAGTGCTGAAATGCGTAACGCATACAAATCGTCAGTGCTCGTTGCAACACTCACTACCGAGTTCCAAACTGACACTGGAAGCAACCTCAGCGCAAGAACTGAAATGGGTTTCCATGGCCGAGTAGCCGCACACAAGCCTAAGAACACCATGTACAATACCAAGTATCGGCTGGAATGATGTAAAGCTCTCCACCATTGGACTCTGGAGCAGTGATAAGCATTCTCTGGAGTGATGAATCACGCTTCATGATCTGGCAGTCCAATGGATGAATCTGGGTTTGGTGGATGCCAGGTGAATGCTACCTACCCGACTGCATAGTGCCAACTGTAAACTTTGGTGAAGGAGGAATAATGGTCAGGGTCTGTTTTTCATGGCTATGCCCCTTAGTTCCAGTGGAGGGAAATCTTAACGCTACAACATACAATGACATTCTAGACGATTCTGTTCTTCCAACTTTGTGGCAACAGTTTGGGAAAGGCCCTTTCCTGTTTCAGCACGACAATGCCCCCGTGCACAAAGCGAGGTCCATACAGAAATGGTTTGTCGAGATCGGTGTGCAAGAACATGACTGGCCTACACAGAGCCCTGACCTCATCCCCAACGAACACCTTTGGGATGAATTGGAATGCCGACTGTGAGCCAGGCCTAATTGCCCAACCTTACTAATGCTCTTGTGGCTGAATGGAAGCAAGTCTCTGCAACAATGTTGAAACATATAGTGGAAAGCCTTCACAGAAGAGTGGAGGCTGTTATTGCAGCAAAGGGGGGGACCAACTCCATATTAATGCCCATAATTTTGGAATGAGATGTTCGATGAGCAGGTGTCCACTTACTTTTGGTCATGCCGTGCATGTTATATTCATTTGTCCTGTTGTTAAAGCTTCTTAATGTGCAAAAGTACAATGTAAGTCTTAAAATTGTTGAGATACTGTACCATTGTTAACAATTGTTTGATGAGTTTTATGACGATTTTGTAATGTTTATTGACCGAGTTGCAAACATGTTGACATTGTGCCAGGGGTTTAGCTAGCTGCTAGATAGCTAGTTATCTATCCGGAGCTCTTGCATAGGATGACGTGAATGCGCTATAGATGAGCTACAGACATAGAGTATTTCATTAACATTTAATAATGTGGTTGGGACCTGTTATAGCACATTCATGAAATGCTTATACATGTGTAAAGAACGTGTTATGGATATAAAGTACATTTTTATCCAAATCTGTTAGCCCAGTTACTGGTTTGAGTGGGACTTATTAAGACTGGAAACCCCAGGGCCAAACATTCCCTCCAAACAGTGCTGGATCCTCTATATCTTCTAGCGTGGCTTGATCGACAGACCAAATTTGCCATTCTGCCAGTCAGCCTGCATGTCCAATCCTAGAATGCAAGCACTTTTCCTGACACACTTTTTTAATAGATTACATATAGCTAGTGCAATATGCTAGCTATAGTTATTTTACTACAATACTTCCTGGATTATGATCGTCATTGGAGACCTCTATATTGAACCTATATTGAACCTGTATATGGAGTCAGTTAACTAGAACTGCAGAGAGTGAACAAACACTGGAGACTGTAGTTCAATCGTTGCACCGAGTACCAAGAATCCACATGGATTCTGAGGCTCAGTCTATATTAGTTCAGGAGATCCCAGTCCAGTTTGTTCCTGCAGCATCCCTGTTGGATTCTGTATGGGGCTGGGTGGATTCTGGCAGAGTGGAGTGGAGAACAAGAATATAGCTTAACCTGAACCTGTGGAACACAGCTTCATTCTTGACTATTTAGGGCTGAGGTTGATAGAATTGACTCCACAGTGGATTCTTACACCTATAGAATTCAAAGTCAGAACAATGCCGGTACCAACTTTCAAGGATTGATACAGATTGACAGACTGACTGTCATTATACAGATGAAATAAAGGTTCTTAAATGGTTCTTCCTCAGCTATTAATGTTCCTTGGAGAACTCTTGCCTGATAAATAACCTTTGAGTTAAGTGTGGGGTTCTTGATGTGTGGGGTTCTTGTCATCTACAGTTTTCAGAATTCGAAAAGGTTCTTGAAACGCATGGAAGCCTGCCGATGTGTCCCTTTCATAGCACACGGTAAATTGGTCAGTTTTAACTGGCGTTGATTTTTCAGTGTAACATTTCTAGTGTTGAGTCAGGAGTTGAATGAAAATATAAACGCAGCATGTAAAGTTTTGATCCCATGTTTCATGAGCTGAAATAAATTTCACAGAAATGTTGAAATGTATGGAACCCTGCGTGTCTTTGTCACTAGCCTGATTCTTCAAAGAACCATTCCATTTATGGTTCCTCTGAGACCTTAAAATGGTTCCCCATATGGCATCGCTCTCAAGAACCTTATTTGGTTCCAACTTGCACCTTTAGTTTTAAGAGTGTATGGTGCTACAGCCATGTTCCAGTGAAGCATAGTTTCAAGTAGTTTCAAGCAGTTATTTAGACTGGAAATGTTTAATCATCCATCCATCATTTTAAAAAAAGAACCCCAATCCATTATAGCCATTAGAATCTGTATATTTTCGACTCCAAAAATCAGCACACAGGGAACACAGTTAGTAGGACATTTTAAGAGCAATTACTGTATAATGAGTTAATATTATATTTAATGGAGAAAAAAATGACACATTTGAAAAAGATGCTCTTTGTGTTCCTCGTGAGACAGAACTGTGCGTGCAGTCAGTGTCGGGCTGTGTTTTGGACTGTGTCCTGTCTGCCAGTGGGAGTAATGACAAGAGTGATTATGGTACATTACAGTAACCATAGACGCTTGTGTATTTATTCCTGTTGTCCTTGAGTGGTTGGTTGGGTCCCAATTACTCTTCGACTTATTGTTGAATTGGTAGGAATGTTTTCAGCAGAACACTGAAGTTGTTTTCTGTGAAAGGGAGAGCGGGAGAAAGAGAGTGAAGAGTTAGCGAGAGAGAGAGAGAGAGAGAGAGAGAGAGAGAGAGAGAGAGATAGAGAGAGAGAGAGAGCGAGAGAGAGAGAGAGAGAGAGAGAGAGAGACTTGCTAAAAGTAGTGAAGGGAAGTTGGGGAAGTGGGCCACAGTAGGGATTTTCACACAACTGTGTGAGAGGGAGTGATGTCATTCATTCTTCTTAGTGCAGGGACTCATTTAAATGTATATGGGCAAAAAAAGCAGGCCACCATCTATTGATCAGGCTTAGAGTGAACAAATCGTACAGTGTTGTTCTGCACAGACTTGTCTCTCAAATTAGATTATATACTGACTGTACAAAACATTAAGAACACCTTCCTAATGTTGAGTTGCAATTTTGCCCCCAGAACAGCCTCGATTTGTCAGGGCATGGCCTATACAAGGTGCTAAAAGCATTCCACAGGGATGCTGGCCCATGCTGACTCCAATGCTTCCCACAGTTGTGTCAAGTTGGATGGATGTCCTTTGGGTGGTGGACCATTATTGATACACACAGGAAACTGTTGAGTGTGAAAAACCCAGCAACACAGAGTTTTTGACACAAACCAGTGCGCCTGGTATCTACTACCATACCCCATTCAAAGGCACTTCAATCTTTTGTCCTGCCTATTCACCATCTGAATGGCACACATACACAATCTATGTCTCAATTGTCTCAAGGATTAAAAATCCTTCTTTAACCTGTCTCCTCCACTTCATCTACTCTGATTAAAATTAATTTAACAAGTGACATCAATCATGGATGATATCATTCACCTGGATTCACCTGGTCAGTCTATGTCTTGGAAAGATCAAGTGTTCATAATGTTTTGTACACTCAGTGTATATATTGTGTTCCATGTACGTGCAGTGTGTCGTACTGTATTTTGGATTGTGTCCCGTCTATCAGTGGGAGTAATGACTAGAGTGATTATAGCTCATTACAGTATCCAAAATTGTTGAGTTGGTAGGAATGTTTCTGCAGAATATTTTATTTATTTATTTTATTTAACCTTTATTTAACTAGGCTGAAACATACTGAAGTTATTTTCTGTGAGAGTGAGTGAGTGAGAGAGAGAGAGAGAGAGAGAGAGAGAGAGAGAGAGAGAGAGAGAGAGAGAGAGAGAGAGAGAGAGAGAGAGAGAGAGAGAGAGAGAGAGAGAGAGAGAGAGAGAGAGAGAGAGAGAGAGAGAGAGAGAGAGAGAGAGAGAGAGAGAGAGAGAAGAAAGAAAGAAAGAAAGAAAGAAAGAAAGAAAAGAAAGAAAGAAAGAAAGAAAGAAAGAAAGAAAGAAAGAAAGAAAGAAGAAAGAAAGAAAGAAAGAAAGAAAGTGGGAGCTAGAGAGGAGAGGATTGGGGTGATGTTGTTGCTTAAGGTAGGTGGGAGAGTGGGCCACAATAGGGCTATTCACACAACTGTGTGTGAGAGAGAGATTTAATTCATACTTCTTAATGCAGGGACATTTTACATTTCTATGGGTTAAAAAAAACAGGCCCCCATCTATTAACCACGCTTAGAGTGAACATATTGTACAGTATTGATACCTTGAAGTCAAATGTCAACCACAGTGCCAAGATGGTAACATTTCAAATTACCTCCAAAAGATTGATTCCATTCTGCACAGACTTGACTCCTAAAGCAGATTATAGTATGTCAGTGAGTTTTTTTAGTCATGATAGAAATCCATACCAGGATTAGTAGTGAATGCTTATAACTGTTGATGGATGGATGGGAAGTTAGGTTAAATTTTCATTGCTCGTCATTTCTCTCTCCCTTTCTCTCGATCTCTCCCTCTCTCTAGGTGCCCTCGCTACTCCGTTTTCCCCCAATATTGATTGCCTTCTGTTAAATTATGTATTTCCACAGCTCGGCTGGGAGGAATCCCTGGCGGGTTGGTCAAAGACAGACATGTGTAAAAGAGACTGGAGCTCGGTGTGTCAGAAATCCATCCAGGTCAAGCTCATGTCACCGCATCTGCATTAATCAGCTATGGGGTGAATACTGGATACTGGTGGGTGACATCACGAAAACCCTGCCTCTCCCACGACACAGCAATACCTTGTTCCTGTTCAGGTTGGTCTTGTAGCGGTATACATCTACTGTAAACATGAATTACAATAACTATATTCATGATGTGCATCTTTATACGTACTCAATGCAGCTCAACGTAGCATTGATCAAGAAAATAATGAAAAGCAGAAATATCATATAATGCCCTGCGCACAGAAACATGAACGACATGAAGAATATTATGCGATGAAGAAAATATATGATCCATGATCCTTTGGTGACACATTTACAGTATAACCTGTCAATGCGTCTGCATATCAGTTTCAGTACCTGATGGAAAAACCCAGATGAATCGTCCGCTGTTCAAGATGTTGCATTTGTCCTCAGGAGGAAAAAGGCCCCATGTAGCCTACAGTATAACCGTTTTACCTTTAAAGTTTGTGCCTTTAATCTTTGTGTACAGATCTTGGGTGACGACATTGTAATAATGGAGTCTAGAGTGGATAGAATTGCAGCCCTGTCTGGTGTTTGAGTAGATATTCCCACAGATGGGCGAGTCTCTACAGAGAAAAGGGCCAAATGCTCTTTGATGCTTAGAGTTACAGTGTTGTAAAGCTGTTGTAAACTTAAAGGGACAAAAACACAACAGGTCAAAATAGTAAATCCGGTTCTGTATTGTCCCCTCCCTCCCTTCATTGTGTAGTAGCGTCAGGGAACGGTAGTGTGATTTTCTAAATGCTTGCCATCAATGAAAAGAGGCTTGATTTTCACAAGGCTGACTGACCAGTATAGAGCAGGTGTACGTCAGATTCTGTTTCAGCCCTCCTAGCTGCTGTACTGTGCACAGGGCGGCTAAGAGAGAAAAACTGAGATTAATCAAGTAAAGAGTTCAATTAAATTTGACGTATATTTTCATTTACTTTTTATGTCAGAGTTGGCTAAACTGTGTTCGAGAGACTCCCCTTCCAAAAAAAGACATGAGCACGGACACAACTTGTCCACCTGACATTTTTATTCACACATGTATTTTGCACCACTTCCAGGTACATCTGGTCTCCCACACAGGGACCGACCCTGCTTAGCTTCACAAGCAAACCAGCCGTGGGATGCAGGGTGCTTTGTTGCTGGAATGAATGTGCCAAAACTTGCAACTGGAAAAAATACAGTGAAAGCAAAGGCCAAGGTAACATAACCAAAGATAGGGAATGTTGCACAAAAGAGGGAGGTGTTTTATTTAATCATGTTGTCCTAAAAAAAAAAAACTGAAAACTATTTTCTTTCATCCATTCACAATTCATTTGTTCTCACGTTTTTACATTATTTCCGTGCAATATTTTGTTTTGCTATCAATACTTTGAGGTTTATATTTTGCTTTTAATATCCTTGTTTTCTTTTGCAGTACTAAGAATTTTGTTTATTAATTCCAAAGTTTTTGCTTGATATTATGGGATATGGTTAGGGTGTAGCAACGAAGGACTGCCCTAGCAGTGACGTTCATACAGCAGGCGGTGACGTTCATACAGCAGGCGGTGACGTTCATACAGCAGGCGGTGACGTTCATACAGCAGGCGGTGACGTTCATACAGCAGGCGGTGACGTTCATACAGCAGGCAGTGACGTTCATACAGCAGGTGGTGATGTTCATACAGCAGGCGGTGACGTTCATACAGCAGGCGGTGACGTTCATACAGCAGGCGGTGACGTTCATACAGCAGGCGGTGACGTTCATACAGCAGGCGGTGCGGTGACGTTCATACAGCAGGCGGTGACGTTCATACAGCAGGCGGTGACGTTCATACAGCAGGCGGTGACGTTCATACAGCAGGCGGTGACGTTCATACAGCAGGTGGTGACGTTCATACAGCAGGTGGTGACGTTCATACAGCAGGTGGTGACGTTCATACAGCAGGCGGTGACGTTCATACAGCAGGCGGTGACGTTCATACAGCAGGCGGTGACGTTCATACAGCAGGCGGTGACGTTCATACAGCAGAACTACTGTATTTTGACATTTGAATATGTCCTGCAAAATCATTCCCTTGTCCCATATTTGGCCTTTAAATGTGGTCACCTTAATTCCACCGGTGGAAACATTGCTACTGCAACATTTTAACACCATCTTTTCACATGTGAGGAGAATAACACTATTTCAACACCACATGTGAATCTGCAATTCCATATGTGAAAGTGAGATTTTCACATAAGGAGTTTTCTTACATGTGAAAATGTATATCCGATTTTGACATGTGAAAGTTTTTGATATGTGAAATCTCAAATGTCACATGTGAAGCTGCAATTCTCATCTCATTCTCCTCACGTGAAAATGTGGTGTTAAAGTGTGAACTCTAAATGTAATACATGTGAAATTTAAGCTCAACATGAAAACAGTTATTTCATATTTAAAAATGCGATTTCACATGTAAAACTGCAAATTTGAAATGTGTTTTTTTTTGTCACATCGTGTCAAAACAGCACCGAAACTCACTCCAGTGCAGCTCTTGTAGATTCGCCTGTACTATATCTGTTTTCCCCTCTCTCTCTTTCTTGACAGTTTCCGTCTAGTAACATGATATTTTGAGAGTGCAATGAACACCATAAAAGCATCATGCTCATATTTCCAGGAAAAAGATCTTTGAGCACCGATATCTGACCTCTTCCTGAAAATGGATATAGCAAGCGGAAAGCACTGGATTAGACATTTGTATAGGGGAATTCAGACAACATGAATTTGCTTCTTTTTTTTTATATACCTGTAGCACTCTCTAACCATTGACTTCTTACAGAATCTGTTGCCATTGGCCGAGGGATGTTTCAAGCTTCCTGCATGCATCATGAGACTTTACATCAAAATATCATCACATTCTCCACCGCTCTCTCACTTTATTCATAAACTTGATATATGTTTAAATGTCCACTTGAAGCTTTGTTGTGGTTACATCACAATGTCAAAATACCGAGATAGTAGCGACTTAAAGGGAGAATTGCAACTGCTCAGGGATCTGTTGTGCATCTTCGAGTGCTTCAAGTGGAATTCCTCCATTAATCTCCCAGTTTGTCATTATAACCCGTCTGTTTTGACAGTCTTTCGATAAGCAAAAAACATGACGACGTAGCCGCAACAGACTCAACATCCTCTGGAAGTGGCGACAAAAACACCACCTGTGCATATCTCAAATAGGACACATATGCAGATCCTATAATAATACAGAGATACCCACACTAACTAACAGTCCCTTGCTCTCTGTATAGACATGTCTCTATCTCTTTCTAGCCAGCTTTAAATCTCACTTGGGGTTAGATGCTGTTTCTTTTCTTCTCCCCTCATAGTAATAAGGCTGTCAGTGTTTGTGTGTGTGTGTGTGTGTGTGTGTGTGTGTGTGTGTGTGTGTGTGTGTGTGTGTGTGTGTGTGTGTGTGTGTGTGTGCGTGTGTGCGTGTGTGCGTGTGTGCGTGTGTGCGTGTGTGCGTGTGTGTGTGTGTGTGTGTGTGTGTGTGTGTGTGTGTGTCTGAATGTGGTTGGCCTCTGCTGTATGGGGTGAGCATCCAACATGTAAAAGGCCTGCTGAATCCATTGTGGAGACCACAGGAGGAAACACAGCTCAAATCACTCTGCTGGACCCAGAGAGAGTCTCCTGTCTTCAACAGCACTGACATGAAGAATGGGACCTGCTTGTGATTTAAAGTGCAGACAATATCTCACTATCGTACAAAATGTGTCTGCACCCTAAAATGAACTAAACGTATCTCTTGCTCTCTCTCTCCTCTCGCTCTTTCTCTCTCTGCCTTTCACTCAGAAACTGTCTCGCAGGTATTCTTCCACACTGCAGCAGCAGAACAGCAGACAGCCTCCCTCCTTTACTCCACACACAGTGAAGCAGGCAGGGACCAAACAATGAGCTCCCTCTCCCATCCCCTCCTCCCCTCCCATGTGACCATCTATACTGACCTCATTCCACCTGAGCAGAGACTGTGTCCAAAATTTCACCTTATTCCCTATATAGGGCACTACCTTTGACCAGAGCCGTATGGGCTCTGGTCAAAATAAGTGCTCTAAATAGGAAATAGGGTACCATTCGGGATGCAGCCGAGCTCTCAGTCGTCTCCCACAATGCCCTGGGGCCAGAGACAACCGGTGCCAACCATAATCCGCTGTACAACTGTAACCCTCCTCAGAGTTTAGCATGACAAACCCAACTGTCTCAACACACCCCTGACTGGGCTGCAGCTTGCTCAGCTTAAGCTATGTTAGTGGGTATTAAAATCTATGAAAAAAGCTAATTTATTCAGGTGTAGCTGGGCCCCACAGTGCCCAATTCATATTAATAGCATGGCAACAGGAAAGGGGTTATGTGAAATGGAAATCCATTAGCTAGCTAGATGTTTCACTGAAGTGCTGGTATAAACCTAGCGATGACATCACTGACGGAGGCTGACTGAATCTACTCAAAGGGCTGTAAAAGCCTTGGAGTCATTAGCAATAAGGGGACCTGTTTACTTTGCAGGACTGGCAAAATATACAGAGATGTGGGGTTTTATATTGGCCCTGTCATTTCAACAGGTAAACAGTCCTTGGTTTTACAAACCAAGCAATCTCACCCTAATTAGTCTTTATTGAAATGCATGTTTTATGTCTATTCATGTATCAGTGTGACGGTTTGTTGTAGCAATAACTACCGTGTAGTTTTGAGGAGAAAACCTAACGTAAACTGAACAATATATCAACATATTTAGCGTGTGAATAAACACCAGAAGGAGGTTGACGATGGTAGACAACTGGTTGGCCTTGCCCCTATTTCAGGTACTGTAGTAAATGATCCCCTTATTTTAACTGTGTTTAACTTGAGCTGTACTGCTTTACTGCAGTCATCCAAGCCTCTCTCCTATTACAAAAGTTCTCTGTGTTTGAAGGGCGTGTTTGATTTCCTCAGATGTTGGAAACGCTGTTGTAAAAGTAGCTGAAATGTACAGCTTAGTCCCCTCAGGATTTAACAGGGAGACTCCCTTGTGCCGGTTCTTTTCGTCTTGCCAGAAATATGTCTTTGCACACTTCATTGGGCCTGTGGGAAGGATATGGACATTTTACAGTAAGTTAGAAGTTTGAGGCACAGTAATTCGAGTTGGACCAGGGTGAAACAGCCCTACATACACACATACAGTATGTCCCCTAGCATTAGGGCCCCTAAAGCTGTATGCCTCCACACACAAGTCCCCTAACTAGCCTAACTTTCATCCTCGCCTCAGCCAAACTTTAGAAACACTTCATCATATTCCTACCCGCCGTGTTTAAGTGAGTTTGCATGTGTTAAAAACAAAACATGACCATAAATGTGATATTACTGCACAATTTGAAATCTCAAACAGCCTAAAGCTGGTAAAAAAAAATAGCCATACTGCAGTCTCACTGTCCCAAGTTTGAGCCATTCACAACTCTGGAAAGGAGAAGGGAACAGTCGTCTTTTTGCAGTGTGGAAGTGTTTCAAATATGTTGGCGTGCTGTGAAATGACCCTGTTAAATGTCACTTTTGGTAATAATTGTTTTTGCACAGAATAATTTTCTAAAGAGATTAAAATATGCATACTATTTTGGGTAGGGTATTATTCTCTTGATAAAAGACAACTATTCCATTTGATTTTGTTCTGTTGTACAGTATCCTCAGTGTTTTTTCTGTTTTGGAATGTTGACAAACCAGAGAAGAAAACATTAAACCAATTGGTATCACCTGGAGAAACGTAAGGAAGGGTTCCCCAATAAGGCGGACCGCAGGCTGAATGCGGCCAGTGTGTGTTTCTATTTTTATTTATTTATTTTTCATTGTTGGAAATAAAAGACTGTAAAAACACTGGATATTTAAATTTGGGGAATCTGTTCCCAAGTATTCCCACGCATAATAGACACGTGATCATATACAAATGTAACCAAGGTATGAAATGATCATATTTTTATAAAAAATATCTGTTTGGGATTCTTGCGGTAAAATTGCAGTCCACAAATGATTTGCAACTATGTTCCGGCCCCCCGACCATTCTTTCACGAAGAAATCGGACCTGATGTAAGGTCTGCAAACTACAAATGTAGGATCTTAATTTGATCACCCTGTTGCAGGATAACTTTCCTGCAAAAGAGGAAATGTACAACTTGTAGTCTATTTGAGATTTAAAAAGCCTTCCAAAGTCAATCATTTCCACTTAGAAATTTCAGACTTAATTATTCCCTTACGTAAAATGTATCGACCCCTACAAAAATGTCCATTAATTATAATACACATAATAGTTCTGTCGTGTCTTTGGCTATGCCGGATTAAGTGATATGACATGCTATTCTATCAAATAATTTCTCCGTAATTAATATTACCTGATTGAGCTAATCATGTAAATGTAATTAACTAGAGATTCGGGGGACCACTAAATCATATTTATAGAGCTGTTATCTTCCGAATAAACTCTTAAAGACCGAGTAAAATTTTACATCAATAGTAGTCAATATTAATCTTAATTCAGTCTCATCTGAAAGTTGTAAATTCTTGGTTATCTGCTCGAACCCTGGCTAACAAGTTAAATCAGCAATACAAAATTGGGTTTAATTATTTATTTACTAAATACCTAACTAATCACACAGAATTACACATACACATAATTAAATCATAACTTGATTACAAATTACGTCATAAAGGAAAACGTCCCTAGTGGGCGGAACAGATATGACAGCTGGTTACACAAAAGAAAAGGGGCTGGGTTTGAGTGAAAGAGCGGGAAGACTGAGGAACAAAGGGCGAAGCTGTGCTATCGTAAATACAGTATCTTATGCATTCTAAATTACTGCCCATTTGGAAAAGGAAAATGCAATAAATATTTACTCTGAGCTGCGCTTAGGTAGGTTGGTGGTAGATGGAAGGCCGTGTTGCCCAACCGAGTCCTTTGTCCTTTGAAGAATGTCTCTGCTGGTAATTGGATACGTTGTAGTAACGTCATTGTGTGGTAGACGGGCTACTCTATCTGTTCCTTCCTAACCTGCGTTTGCAGCTGCTGTTGCTATCTCAACAGCTAGGAGGTATCACTTCTGTAGTGAATAAGAGTTCAAAGTTCATACCATTCGCAACCAAAGCTCACGCTGATGTTGGCTTCGTTCTGTAGTTATTATCTGAACCATTCCGACATCGGACCATCGTCCTCACATCCTCGGAACAGGAGGTTATATTGTCGTCACAGCTTTATATAGGAAGGGAGATGAGGGCGTGTTTGAAGAGTTTTATAGCCCATGTCCCTGCACAGGGGCAGGCCACTGATTGAGCAGAGCCCTACCTTATGAAAACCCAAATCTCACATTTTAGAAGCTAAAATCACATTCATCCCATCACGAATAATTTCATATTCAAACATGTAAATTGAACAACAATTCCATGTGAATCCGATAACTCTGATGTGTAGACTTTCCACTGTAGAGTTTATCTCATCTTATCATTGATGAGAATGTCTCAGATGACAACCAAACTGACATCATATTCATTAAGTACCACCGCATATGTTCAATTGGTCGGATTACCAGAATATAGTTAATTTCCCCCCACCTTCTGATGTTCCCAGAATCTCTATGTTAACCAAAGGGGTTTGCCAATGTAACATCAGTAGGGTAGAGAGAGGAAAAAGGGGGAAAGAGGTATTTATGACTGTCATAAACCTACACCCAGGCCAACGTCATGACAGTTCACATTTCCTGCTGTTGCTGGATTTTTCCCTGCTGTAGTAAACTGGCTCAAATTAAGATCCTACATCTGTACTTTATTAAATAACCTAGTTACAGACTGCTTCTGAATGTCGGTACAGTATACCAGAAAACAATACTAGCTCTTATCTCTCTATGATTTTAAATCCATATGATGCTAGTCAGTGGCCTCACATTTCACCGTATTAAACATTGCTGCCTGTGAGCAACATTATTTCTCCCATGAACACTTGCATCATGTGATTTATTTGTTTAAAAGTTTTACATTTGAACTGGGCTGCTGTACATTAATGAAAATGTATCCTACAATGTACCCTATGCAGCCCTGTGGGTTCTAGATTGCTAATTTGCTGACGAGGCATGCTGAATCTATTCTCCACGCAGTAAGTGGAATGAATGTGGCCATTGTTATGAGTCATGTGCTGTAAGATAACAGGGCACTGGGAAATACACTTGTTGCGTCCCCAAATTGCACCCTGTTCCTTATATAGTGAACTATTTTTTGTCAAAAGTGGTGCACTAAATAGGAAATAGGGTGCCATTTGGGATGCAGACACTGTTAAGTGACACTGATCCCAATTGGTTGAGCAGTGGGTGGATGGGAGGTTTAGCCAGGGGGACTTCAGGATCACTGTCAGTACACTCAGGATCATTAGGTTTCCTCTAGTCTAGAACATCTACATGTCAGTCTGGAAGGAATGGAAATGCAGACAAAACAGCATGAAATGTGCCATGTTTCCCTGGAGATGCTGACCAGATATCACTCCTACTGATTGTATCTTCAACATGGTTGTATATCTTGTACAGGATGCCTGGTATATCAATGTATCATGTCAGCAGTACCACATAGTACTGTACAGTATTATATGCATGGTAATTTTGATGTCGCCTTTAACTAACCTTGGACCTACTTGGGTAAGTTGTTGTGTAAGTGGTTGAGTATCAGCTCAGCCGTTATCCACAGAGGATGTATGGATTGTTTTATGGTCCCAATCTGAGGTATGAGACTATGGACATATGATATATTTTCAGTCTCTAAAATGAAAGACCTTAATAACTATTGTTAACCTTCTAATCAAGAAGGCCTAGCCAAACCACAATATGGATAAACGTGTTTTGGAGCCTCTCAAGTGACTAATTGAACTTTGGAGGGTGAGACCACGGTCAATGGCTGTGTCCCAAACAGTACCCTGTTCCAATATATTGCACTGCATTTGACCAGAGCCCAATTGGCCCTAGTCAAAGTAGTGCATTATAAGGGGAATAGGGTGCCATTTGGACTGCAGACACAGTCAATGACTCCATCTTGGATCTCTAGTAGAGAGAGAGGGGGAGGAAGCCCCCCCCCCCCCCCCCCCCCCCCATGGTGTACTCCTACAGGATGCCCGATCTTTCTTCTCCTCAGTGTGGGCAAACAACCAACCGGTGTTTTCAACAAATCGCCACAGGAGCCATCTGCCCAGGGAGCTGTTACTCCGACGAGTGACTTTTCTTTTTCCGCTCATTTGCAGGAGTAATGAAACACAGAGACTCAGGCCCAGGCTTGTTTTCCCTAGCAACTAGTGGAGCTGTTAAGTCTGCATTACTCAGAGAGCTGGACCTGGTTTCTCTGGAAAAATGTTGAAGCCCAGAGTCTACTCACGTATTCTGAAAATGCATCTTTCAATATGGTATGATCCTAAATAGCATGATGTGCAAGTCAAGGTGCTAAAAGTGTTTTAATGCACAATCTCTTAACCTCTATCAGCTCCTTTTTTTTCAATTTTAGCCTAAAATGACATACCAAAATCTAACTGCCTGTAGCTCAGGCCCTGAAGCAAAGATATGCATATTCTTGGTACCATTTGAAAGGAAACAGGAATTTAGTAGAATATAACACAATAGATCTGGTAAAAGATAATACAAAGAAAATAACAACCTTTCTTTTGTATTTTTTTGTACCGTCATCTTTGAAATGCAAGAGAAAGGCCATAATGTATTATTCCAGCCCAGGTGCAATTTCGATTTTGGCCACTAGGTGGCATCAGTGTATGTGCAAAGTTTTAGACTGATCCAATGAACCATTTTATTTCTGTTCAAAATGTTGTATCAAGACTGCCCAAATGTGCCTAATTTGTTTATTAATAACTTTTCATGTTCAAAATTGTGCACTCTCCTCAAACAATAGCATGGTATTATTTCACTCTAATAGCTACTGTAAACTGAACAGTGCAGTTAGATTAACAAGAATTTAAGCTTTCTGCCCTAATCAGATTTGCCAAAATCAGATGTTTATGTCTTGGAAAATGTCTTGTTACTTACAACCTCATGCTAATCGCATTAGCATACGTTAGCTCAACCGTCCCATGGAAGGGACACTGATCCCGAAGACATTTAAATCAATTGTGAATACATGCTTACATTTTCAATGTTATCAATATTTTGGTATCAATAATTGATTAATGTTGCCTGAGTAATAGTAGCCATTTCACCAGCTATTATTTAATTTAAATCAATAGATATAAATACTTTATAGAATAAATCTGATTTGATACACCAATATTTAAAAACACGTAATAGTGTGATGTGTACAACTTGAACATTCTGAACAATCATTAGCATTTACTCACTATTTATTACCAAGCAATGAATGTTGCTTGCTGATAAACATTTAACATTGTTGACTAGCAGTGTGTTGTGAAATAACAAAAAAGAGATCAATAATAACCTTGCCAATGTAAACACAGAATTCATCAACCTTGCCGGGGTAGTTTAAGGTGCATTAGATAGAATATTTATGGGGTATACCTCTTGAGTAGTCTACTAAAATCACTTCCAGTGCACAAGGGATAGACAGGACCCATGACAAGTAGGTCACAGCTACATTCAAATGGGACTTACCTGTCAATTTTTTTCTCTGCTCTTCAATAAATATTTTGTGTTAGAAAATGTGAACGAAGGTGTGTGTGTGTGTGTGTGTGTGTGTGTGTGTGTGTGTGGTGTGTGTGTGTGTGTGTGTGTGTGTGTGTGTGTGTGTGTGTGTGTGTGTGTGTGTGTGTGTGTGTGTGTGTGTGTGTGTGTGTGTGTGTGTGTGTGTGTGTGCGTGCGTGTGCGTGGGTGAGTGTGGGTGTGCGTGTGTGTGTGCATGGGTGTGTGCACATTAGACAGGACACTACATGTTCCAGGAAGTTTTGCATTAACATCTTGATATATGCACTGAGAAAGGCTTGATCTGTAATGTGTCTAATACTATGCTAATTTGTATCTCCTAATAGTTCCATAGCAATTAACTGTGTCTTTTTGAAAATAGTATGTGTTCTAGTTTATCTTATTAGGCTTAGGTGTTTATTGAGTGGTCTTATTGGCAATGGTATATTTAGTTGATTTGAATTGAGTGTGGTCCCATCAGGGCCTCGAGCACCTCAGAGCCATCTCTGTATACACAGCCTCAGAGAACATTAGGGGGGCCAGCCCCCCCAGTCCAAGGCCAATGCAGCAGTAAACTGTTCTGAGGCATATTGCATCAGCCCCATGTTTATTTCATAAACAGACTTTTCAGCTGTCAGTCTGAGATAGAATAACCCCCTTCCCCCGTTCCCCCCTTCAGCTATTCACTAGCACTTTGAATAATCCAACCATACACTTCTAAAGATGTTCTACAAAAATGACTCTTATTAGATAACTTTTTGGCTGGGCTTGAACCCGTAATTGATCACATTGATCCCACCAATGTATGTATTTTCTCATGTGTAATTTTTGATGTAGTTACTTTAGAATATATTCAACATAACTGTAAACCAATTACTTCCTTTATTAAAAAGGAAGGAATTGGTAAATGGATGGAACCAGGGTATTAGCCTTGATATAGAAACCTAATATCAATCATCACTCGTCTATTAAACTCAATCTATTTGCACTTCGGGCTGTGTGCGGTGCAGGGGCCGTGTGATGAGAGATGTATTACCCTGACAGATATAGAGGTCTAAGGGCCTCATCCCAGGGGTCCTACCACCTCCTGCAGTCATGTGGAAAAAGCCCACACCACGTCCTCAAGAAAACAAATGATCTGGTCTTTGCCTCAGGCCACAAACCCATTGACTATGTCCATATTTATTGGAGGAATGGAGCATTCATTCATTCATTCATCATTTCCCCCTTAAAACCACCCTCATCTATTATATATGATATCTTAGCCTTTGTATGGTGGTTTGTTGGTAGCGTGTTGAGTGCGGACCGGGCAAGCCCATGCTGCCTGACTGGCTAGTGTCTTGAAGGTGGACCAGGCCTGGGCCAGCTATGGCTGCCTGTGCCTGGTGCTGTTTGTGTGGGCCTGGCTGGGGACTAGGCCTTCTCTTACTGCCTAGCTGCCTGTTATGTAAATGGAGCTGTCAACCACTTGTTATGGCAGGGCTGGGAGGGGGCCTGGCAGTTGTCAGGAGGCTCTGACAGCCTTTCTGGGTCCTAGGCCTCCCAGTGATTCATGGCTGGCTGGGGGACAGGGGGAAGTTCAAGTCTGCCCTAATCCAAACACTTACTGAGAAAATGGAATGGGAGGAAAGGAAGCTGAGGTAGAAAGGAAAATATGGTGAGAGAAAGAGAGGGGGGGAGATAGAGAGTACATTTTTATTGTTTATTTCACTTTTGTTTATTATCTACTTCTCTTGCTTTGGCAATGTTAACATGTGTTTCCCATACCAATAAAGCCCTTACATTGAAATTGAGAGAGAGAGAGAGAGAGAGAGAGAGAGAGGGAGAGAAAGAGAGAGAGAGAGAGAGAGAGAGAGAGAGAGAGAGAGAGAGCGAGAGAGAGAGAGAGAGAGAGAGAGAAAGAGAGAGAGAGAGAGAGAGAGAGAGAGAGAGAGAGAGAGAGACCCTGGTGAATTGGCAGAATGCAGGGAAAGACTTTTGGAATCTTCTTCAGTAAATGATTAACTTAACAAATGTTGGCTTTTCTTTGGAAGGAGCTGTTACATGTCTCCCCCCACCCTTCTCTCTCTCTCTCTCTCTCTCTCTCTCTCTCTCTCTCTCTCTCTCTCTCTCTCTCTCTCTCTCTCTCTCTCTCTCTCTCTCTCTCTCTCTCTCTCTCTCTCTCTCTCTCTCCCTCTCTCATTCTATCCATCACTCAATGTATTTTTTTCCTTCCTGCACTCTTGGCCTCATTATTTTTTCCTTCCTGCCTCTCTCCCTCTTTGCCTCCCTTTTTACACATTGATTGGCATGAACCAATTTTATTCATTTACATTTCAACCAAACCCTAAGAACATATTGCCTAAAACTATTCTCCTGTATGTCTCCAAGTTGCAGTGCGGTGAGGACTTTTAATGATATCCAGCAATGAATTCATAAAGATATTTGAATATTATAAACATTAGCTGGAGGTGAATGTGGGCTCTGTTGTCAAACATGCCCTTAATTGCAACAGAGCTGAATTGTTTAAGATTCTGGGACCTATATTAGGAACCCTGTACATTAATAAATAATGAAAAATGTTAAATTAAAATAATGGACAGATACTGTAAGAGCTTCATACAGATGTAGGATCTTAATTCGATCACTCTTTTGTTGCTGAGAATTTTCCTGGAAATGCAAACATGTGCTGGCTCGAACTTAAAATTCTGTTCTGTAAATATGTTTTGGTTGGTCTATCTGCCATCGAGTTTCACATTATGGTCCCTACTAGTACCATGGTAAATGGAATAGTGGATGGGGCCATGTTTTTTTTACCTTTATTTAACTAGGTAAGTTAGTTAAGAAGAAATTCTTATCTACAATGACAGCCTACCAGGGAACAGTGGGTTAACTGCTTTGTTTATGGGCAGAACGACAGATTTTTACCTGGGATTCAACCCAGTAACCCTTCAGTTACTGGCCCAATGCGCTAACCACTAGGCTACCTGCCACCCCATGTGAGGAAATGCGGCTCATCATATTTCAGTGAGCTGTGATGTTTTCATCTAAGCCCATCGTTCCCCATGTTTAGGTCTACCTACTGTATACATCTACATTTAACACCAAAAAAGCTGTCTTTTTATTCTGAGGAATTTCCTGGATGTTTCTAAACCACAGGCCCCAATGGGAATTAGACAAGGGGGAAGTAGATAATGACATAAAACATTTGGTTTTACAGTAGATGTCATCAACATATCTCGAGATTGGTGTTTTTGTTGTTGTTTTCGTTCAGCTGAGAGAAACACACCTCAAGTATTTAATTTCCTCCTCTTTTTATTTTTTTTATTTTTTTACATCTGCTGTTTACAGTGGTTGGAATAAATTTGGATTAATTGCAGCTAGAGTGCCAGGCAGGCAGGCAGCTAGCTCAACTCCACTCAGTAACTGTTTGAGAGAGAGAGCAAGTAGTGAAATCATCTGTCACATCTCTCTCTCTCCCTCTCTCTCTCTCTCTCTCTCTCCCTCTCTCTCTCTCTCTCTCTCCCTCTCTCTCTCTCTCTCTCTCTCTCTCTCTCTCTCTCTCTCTCTCTCCGCACTGTATATCTTGCCATTGCTGCTCTGCTCACTGCTCAAGTCCTGCCTGTTAAAACAGAAGTAATTAAATCTCCCTGCTGTCATTAAAAATACAGCTGTCTGCCGGTGAGGCGAGCCCTGTGCAACCGAGCTCCAGCTAAGTGAATGTAAATGTTCATTTCATGGTGAGAAGAGGGGAGAGAGGAGAGAGACGATTACACTACCAGTCAACTAGGCCTCTGCTGTGTTAGCAGCCAACTAGACCTCACCTGCGTCCCAAATAGCATCATATTCCCTACATAGTGTCCTACTTTTGACCATAATCCTGGTCAAAACTAGTGCACTATGTAGGTAATAGGGTGCCATGTAGGACACAAAGCATTCAAAGCTTTTCTGCTAGTGCCAGCACAGCACCGTGCTGCAAAAAAAATGCTTCTGTGCCCCTCTAAAATAATTGTCCTTTTGTTTCCTGCGGAAATTATATATGGAAATGGTGTGTGTTATATAATTGGAGGATTACCTACAGTCAGAGGTTAGCACCGTTACCGAGGAGAACAGTACAGGTATTCAACCTTTAAAGGAAAAGGTATACGGGGAAGGATTTAAGAAATTTGACTGACTTTTTAATTGGCTTTTACAGTTCACAAATGCTCTGATCTTCTTCCAATATTGAGGAGGGAAACGTATGGAAGGTTAAATACTAGTTGACATTCTGCACACATTTACTGATTCATGGTGAATGTTATAAATTACTGCTGGACTGGAATGTATCTCCAGGAACATGGTGAAATGTATGGTATAGTACATTACAGGCGGGGCCAGATGGAATCTGTGGTAGGGGTACAGGTAGGGCCAGATGGAATCTGCGGTAGGGGTACAGGTAGGGCCAGATGGAATCTGCGGTAGGGGTATAAGCAGGACAATAACCTAAAACACAAGGCCAAATCTACACTGGAGTTGCTTACCAAGAAGACAGTGAATGTTTCGAGTTACAGTGGCCGAGTTACTGTTTTGACATAAATCTACTTGAAAACCTATGGCAAGACCTGAAAATGGTTCTCTAGCAATGATCATCAATCAATTTGACAGAGCTTGAAGAATTTTGAAAATAATAATGGGCAAATGTTGCACAATCCAGGTGTGGAAAGCTCTTGGAACAGTGGTTTTCAATGTCGGGGGACAAAAAATGAAGAGTGCAGATTATTATATTTGATAATATACAAAAAATGTAGTATTTATTGGTGTCTTCATTTTTTATAAGAGATACAAATGCAATGGATTTAATCTTGTATTTTTATAACAATTTTAAAGTTATGTAATGATTTGTAGTGTGGTAATAAGGTCACAAGAAATTATTAGGGGGAAAAAACATCATCAATAAATTTGCAAAAATGTCTAGAAACATGTTTTCACTTTGGCATTATGGCATCTTGTGTGTAGATGTTGTGCGAAAACATCTATTCAATCCATTTTTAACTGAGGCTGTAACACAACAAAATGTGGAATAAGTCAAGGTGTATGAATACTTTCTGAAGGCACTGTATACAGTATGTACACCTATCTCATTGAATCTGGAATCTATTCATTTAATGATCTTTTCCCTATATATCTTCTTGATTAATGTGGAGCGCGATGTTCAAAGTAACACCTGCTTGCTTGGCCATTCAGTGTGGTAACATGGAATTCATTGTTTCCCATCGAAACGCCTCAATACACAATATACAGTAGCTTGGTAGCTTCTAACACATCTCTTTAAAGGTGCCAAAGTCTCATATAACAGGCTACATTTGATTTAAGCTGTGGTAACACAGAGCAACACAGGGAAACGCATCTAAGTGAGAGGACAAATGTTCAACTTAACGTAACCCTACTGTCAGAGATGATCAAGTAGTACTGTGCAGATGCTCACCTGACAGCTCACTTCAAGGCCTATAAGTCTACCGATTAAATGGTACAGTATGGTGCCTCGATCTGCAGACTGGCCTCACTGCTTGGAACTTAAAACGATGGAATATACTGTACAATGGAGACAAAAAGGGCATAGGAATAAAGAGAAATAGCCTAAAAACTATTGCTTGGGGGCAATAGTTACCTTGCCTATTTTCTCCGGAATGGCTTGTACAGACACAGGCAATGACCTTTAAGGGAAGTAGTCATAACACCCATGAGGCCCAATGCCAAATGCCTTCGATCGTAACACCCATGAGGCCCAATGCCAAATCAAACTAGTCCATATGAAGCCCACCATGATGCCCATGTGAATATATTCCCTGGGCGATCAGACTGATTTTAGGGCATTACATGTCCTAAATAGGGTCTGTAGACAAAGAAGGCATGAATGCATTGAATGACGGTTATGTGACTTGAGCCATACGGTAGGACATTCTCCCATGCACGCTATGATTAATAAGGACATACATCACAACATTGGGTACATGATATTGTTATTTTAAAAAAAAAGGAAATTCCTGTTGCTTTTTCTGCCATAGACGGGGGAAAGCAAGAGAGGAGTGACTAAGTTCATACAGTACATTCTGAGTTTCTAATTTAGCTTTCAGTGCAGGGGTATGGAAGGGGTCTGAGGATGTGCCCTATCTGTCAATCATCCAGCAAACACACTGAAACTGATCTATAATTCAACTGCTAGGCAGCTCATACAATTCATAGGGGCCAGTGTTATTCTTCAATTTGTCTTTTTTTCCCTCTCACTCTGCTGTGTTGCATTTACTCTTTAATTTCATGGCCAGGGCAGTAGGTGCTTGTTCCTGACATTTTGACCGCCCACACATTCCCTTCTAAGGCACCAGAGCAAGGGAGGTCACACTAACCACCACCCACCCGCACTCAGACATTCAATTACCTCATTGAGTTCCTGTTTGCTTGGCTCTCATGAAAAGAGAGGGGGAAAGAGAGAGAGAGAGAGAGAGAGAGAGAGAGAGAGAGAACGTACATAGCTGCTTTCATTGCAGCTGTCCTCTATTTTTGCACTTCCCTCTATGTTTCCACTATCTCCTCCAAGTACATAATAAATGTCATGCCTATCGCTAGATTTTCTGAGCTATAAAGTTGTCATCAAAATGCTTTCATAAATCATATGCATGAATTGCGATCAGTTTGTATGTGCTGAAAGACAGAGATAGGGAGAGTGTTTGATCCCTGGCTAAGACCGTTGCAGGAAAAAACAGGACTGATCAGTCTTCTCAAGGATGTTGTATGTCCCTAATCTGTTTTTATACACCTTCGTGGAAGTAAATGACCAATCATATCGAAACTTTAGCGATTTCCACAAACAAACCAAATCAGACTTCCTTGTAAAATCTGCCTGAAAGACACAGTATTGATACACAGTTTGTTCAAATGGTGTCATTACAGTTAGTAGTCTATAAACAGAGCAATGGGTGGTATTGAATGTGGGCCATTATTGAGTCTACTCTTGCTCGGAGGGCTGTGAGTGATGCGAGTATAAAAATACATATTTTCTGGTCTGAGCTAGGCTGTTTCACCTCACTCACGAAACAAGGGCAACTCTCTCTTGTGGTGATGGGAACTGGAAGAGGACCGCATTGGAGAGCTCCCAATGAGTTGCAAGAAAATGGCTTTTTACCTACCACAGAACTAGAGTTATTTTTAAAAGCCCCAAACCAATATTTTAATTTCTAAATATCTCCGCTTGTAGGTTTTGTCCTCTTCGACCAACACAAACAGCCCAAGCAAGCCCTGTCTGTCAGAGTCCACATATAAATGATGTCATCACTGCACTTCTTCCATGAAACACCTTCTAGGGAAGGAGTCCTTAAACCAAGCAAGCTGCCATACATGCAGGTACACACAGGTCTAGTCATTATGCATAAAACAAATTAGTGGGGATGCCTATGTCTTGTTATGCCTTGGGTATTGGATGTTGTAAAACCACTATTGAGATGCTACGAGCAATTGCCTTTCAATTACTATTGTGAGGGCATGATGAGATGTAGAAATCACATGGTGTGTTACCTCAATGCGCCGGCGGAAGACTCATTAGCATCAATGTGTAATGTTTAATGGTGGGCCACTTTGATTAACCAGGTGAGAGAGACTGGAGACCCCCCCTGTAAAAGTAGCCAATGAAAGCTTAAATTGACATGTTTTAAAGTAGCCACAACAGATCTTAAAGGCGATGTGGTTTCACTTAAATTACTTCCTTCCATTTCTGTAAAAAAAAGAAAAGCAGAATACAGTCACCATTTTTATCTTCTTTCATAGAAAGAGGGAAAGAGAGAGAGAGAGAGAGAGAGAGAGAGAGAGAGAGAGAGAGAGAGAGCACTTCTGTTTTGAAGCAGAAGAAAGCAGGTGCCAGGTGTTATGAAAGGCAGTCTGGTATGGACGTGACGCTACGAGACGACCCCCCTGAACCCTTCTCTTGTGAAAAGCCATTATTACCATAGGGTAACAGGTGAGAAAAGAAGAGCTTTGAAGGTCTATCCTTCTGTCTGGTCTGCTGTCATAGGGAGTTAGGCTAGTGTGTTTTGGAAATTACTTACTAATTCAAAACCGGACCATATTGAGAGGTAAGAGGTTACACAGGCTCAGTTTTCTGTTTAGCTGAGGTGTGCACTAACACTATTCGGGAAAACTTTATCACATTTCTATCGTGTATTACACACATAAGCAGCCACCACACATATGAAGCTAAATAGCCTCTCATAATAAAACGTAGCAGTATTTTTGTACATTTTATTCTCTATTGGTCCTTGAGCTAATTCAACTAATAGTCCCTCCTGTTTTTAACATACTGTATACAGCAATGAGTCATTATATCATTGTCTAAAATGGAGATTTTCAACATGTGGTGAACGAGTTGGTTTATCCTTCTTTCTCAAGAGTGCAGCAAAGGGGAGCACAGAATAACAGGATGTGTATAAGTACATGAAAACACAAGAGGCAGACCGGCAGTATTTTGGCAAACCACGTAATCCCAGAGCACAATTATCCAATCAAAATCTCCTCCAACCCTCCAATCCCGTTCTGCCGAGACTTCAAAATGGTTTCTGCATCACCCACCTCCATCCCTACAATAACACTCTGAGCATCTCCGGGTTATTTTCAGATTTCCCAGATATCCTTGCAGTAAAATGACAAACACTTTTTCATGTGGTTTCATGTGACCTTTTACACTGGTGCCATGCTTGTTAGTTCATGTAATGCTTATTTATCCGATTATCACAACAAAGATACACACACTAAAAGCAAATGGTTCAACATAAAGCCAAATAAGGGTTATTTGGCTTGTATCCATAGTGGCAACCTTTTTATGTGCTATATGGAACCATTTTTTGAAGGTTCTATAAAGAGCCATGCTCATAAAGTTCTAAAATGGAACCTTTTTGTGGCTATATAGAACCCATTTTTATGGTTCTTTATAGAACCTTAGAAAATTGTTATTTATAGCTGTCAAGTGTCAGTTGTGCAGAGGTGAGGACGGAGTCAGGCGCAGGACACAGAACTGAGTAAAATAACGTACTTGACTCTGAGTGAATCTTCCATGAGTGAGTCAATGTAACACAAAGCCTTTTCAACACGTTCATTTCAAGCCATTTCTATTTTGACATTGCTACGGATTATATTCTGATGTAGAGAAGAACTACATATCTACTCTGTTTACATAACCACCCCATCCGAACTCAACACTCAGAGTTCGAAAACTGAAAGTATAAACGTACTCATCCATGGATGAGAGCCCCTCTTTACAAAGACATGTATTTTCCTATTCCATCCCTTCCCCTTCGATTGAGTTTGAAGGGAACCATCCGTCCTCCTTCCATCCAGGCCCAGAATGAAACAAGAGCTTTCTTGCACTGTCAAGACTTCATCGCCCAGGTGTGGCAACAAAAGGCCTGAGAAGATCCATCCAGTGACCCTTGTGAGAGGTCAGGTAAAACTTCATTCTACATTTCATCCTGACAAGAGCCTAACATGCTGCCTGAATGGACGTCTCACAATGGGGAACGCTGGTCAATAGGTGAGGCCATTCAATGAAACATTAGGAATGTGTTATTAATGACGTATGGAGGTTTGAGAGTTAAAAGGTGGTACTAGAGTTTCAAGTCTCAAACTAAATCAACGTTCTATTGATAAAAAGTAACTACCTTGCTTTGAATGGCTTTGCCTTGCAAGTCTGTGAGAGTAGAGCTGAGCGATTAGTGCTTTTTGAGGTCGGTTCAGTTTTGGTTCAATTACTCAAAAAATCATAACAGTTTTCGATTTCGGTTTCAGTATTATTATTCTTTTACATTAAATGCTGTATGCATTATGTGGGTTGAATGCTGTAACAACACAGATTAAAACAATGAATAAAGTCCCATGACGTGAGTAACTTTCCATTACTGCTTATCACTTATTCACATTACTTTACTTTAATAAAATATTTCAGTTGTTGTGTAAATTACTTTTTTTTTTTATTACATTATTATTTCATTCAAAGTCATGATCTCATCTTTATAGACCTGCTACCTATGCCGGACCCACCCGTAGTCCCTGCAAGGTGGGTCACATGTTCTGGGGGCCAATGCGACTGTCATCAATGTTGTTGTTTTTTTAAATTAAATCTTATTGGCAGTGACCCTCCAAAACTTAATTAATAAACCTTTTTAATTTCCATATGTACTAGGAAAGTAAGTGTTTGTTTCTTGGGCTTCAAGAATGTGACTGGTCAAAAAGCCTCAGGCCTTGAAAAATAAATAATTGAATTGATTGAAAGTAAGGGAATATCATGAACAAATACCTTGGTCAAGGCTACGGCCCCAGCGCAATGAGTGGAGCTTACTCAGGTGTTCAAAAGCACATATCAGACCAAGAGCCTAATGCTTCTTAGGTAGTTCTTTATGAGTTTTCATTTAAAAAAAGATCTCTCCGCAGAAGCGACTGTTACAGCGATGGTTAAAAACAGTTTGATTGCCGTAGCAACATCGGGAAACTGGGTAGATGGGAGTGATGATTCAAATACAGCAATTCCACAACATCTTTAGTTGAGTCTCGCGCATTCTCCTTAATTGCCAGCCTCACCATGTTACGGAAAGAGATGAACTGTAGGCTTTAGGGAGCTCTGGGGACAGGTCGTCTGGATACTGGACAGCTAATGAATTGGCAGCTGCAAACAAATGATCATCTTTAGCGGACAACAGTTCTTAAGAGCTCAACAACAACAAAACTGTTTGTGATTTTGTTTATACTGGTGAACCGACATTTGTGTAGTTGCAATATCAACAGTCCCATATCACTGGTATATCTTGGCATGGATGTTTCAAGACTAAGTTTAAATTGTGTGCAGCGCAAAGGACATATATATATATATATATATATATATATATTATTATTTTTATTTTTTTACCTTTACCTTTATTACTTTTATTTAACTAGGCAAGTCAGTTAAGAACACATTCTTACTTTCAATGACGGCCTAGGAACAGTGGGTTAACTGCCTGAGGCACAATGTCTCAGGAAATACTTATTGGTTTGTCATTACTCAGTAGGCCTTAAGAAAACAGTTGGGCCTGCAAACTGGACCCACAGGCTATGCTGAAAGGACTTCAGAAGACCCAGGGAAGTCTCTAAAGTTGGATTTAAATGAATTTCCGGTACATTTCATTTAATTTGATTGCAGCCGATTTGTTTAGGCTATTAGCCAGACAAAAATAGTGGCTGAATTTATCGTCATTTATCGTTTATCGTGACTACTTTTATCCTCATTGTTAGGCTATATATTTTTTTAAGTTTATAAATAGTGTGCCGAATACTGTACATAGTTATAGTAGTACCTACACTGCATAGTACCTACACTGCATAATGACACACTCCCTAGTAAGCTAGTGTTTTGAGGGTGGACTGACTGTATTATTTGGCATTAATAGACTGGTTTCATGCACAAAAACTTTCTATCCAAGCTGGAAAAAGAGCGAGGACGGCTCATGTCATGCAGGTTCAGGTAGGCCATACAGCAGGCGTACTCAACTCTTACCCTATGAGGTCCGGAGCCTGCTGGTTTTCTCTTCTACCTGAAAATGAATTGCACACACCAGGTGTCCCTGGTCTAAATCAGTCTCTGCTTAGAGGGGAACAACAAAAAAATGCAAAGGAACTGGCTTCGAGGTCCAGAGTTGAGTTTGAGGGCTATACGAGATAGATGTAGTTAGTATTCTGTTATATATTAAATAAATTGTACAATCTGCAATGTTTGAATTTCCAACTTAAATTACTGAACAAGTTATTGCCGCTTCATGAAATGTTAGGCTTGAAAAAATTATGACCAATAAACATTTATCCATTAGCTAATGCAAAGCTATAGGATACATGCCCTGGCACCACAGAAAGCCTATCATCAATTTGATCGGCAGCAGCATTGATATGTTGCAATTGCAGCACCATGGACAGTGCTTGATAGTCTATACTTTATGAATGGCTGTCAGGCTGACACATTTGATTTATTTTGTTTCTTTAAGGGGGGGAACTCCGACCTTGCGGGGGTCCAGAGAAACTACATTACGCCAGTGAGACTATGCTGTCTGACAAAATCACTATTTTAGTAGTTCTTCAAATGAAATAAGGCATACTTTTATGACTGCTGAATACCAACTAGCAATCATTTAGATCATGTATTTTCAGGTAGAGATACCTCGCAAAGCAACTGCTCTCCATCCCTCTCCGTCACGCATTCTTCTGTCTCTGCTCTCTCCTTGTCTGCCCCACACTAACCTAATGTAACAGAAGTAAAAGAAACACACAGACAGGACAAGTAGGCGTGCAATGGATTATGGTCATTGTAGTTAATTACCATGTTTTCTGCTCTAAACCTTGTACAATACTGGCCTGTTGGAAACTACACCTTCCTATTACATTGCACAGTTTGAGCTTGATCGTATTGAGCTCTAGAGAAACTGTACAATGTGAGCATTGAGCTCGCAGAAAAGAACAGGACTTAATTGAGATATAGGTCAATTAGTTGATTAAAAACCAAAAAATAACCAATGTCCAGTATCTCTGCACATTGTAAAAATGGTATTGGAACTGACCCTGTATATAGCTTAGGGAAGGAACGTTATTTATAGTAAGGGTTACATGGAGAAAATTGGACATCTCTTGAATCAAAATGGATGGCACTCCATTTTATTTTACCTAAACCTTCCCTGAACGCTTGAAAAAAAACAAGTGACCCTCCCCTATACCCAAAATAATAATTAAAACAAAGTGGATAGCAGAGAACATGTCTACCGTTTACCCTCACTTCTCGGACAGACCTTCTTGGACAGCCTTATGCGTGTGTGACACGAAGCAATTTGGACACAATAAAAGTTGGCAACTTCATATCAAATTTTATTTGTCACATACACATGTTTAGCAGATGTTATTGCGGGTGTAGCAAAATTCTTGGATTGCATACAATGTGGTTCTTTGTCCGCTTGTGGATTCGCAAACACTGGGACAAGAGTAGGGGTGGAAAGATTTCCTTCATAGTACAAGCATTGCATGAATCGATCATTGTATTTGCAGGTCCGAGAAGAAAATAGCTTTTTACAAAAATGTCACGTAATTCTACGTAATTTTATATATTAGTGGAATCTTTTTCTTATTCCACACAAATTAACGAAATTACAGGCTAAGAATGGACAGAGAGATAGGCCTATGTATTCACCTGTATTCACCCATCATATTTATCCAATGCCAAATCAATGTGTCTTGTTTGCAACTAAACTGTCCCACTTGGTAAAACATTTTATCTGAGTGTTCATTAGGAATCTGAGCATGGAACTTTACCTTTCCATCCCAGACAGAGTCCTAGCGACACAGAAACATGTCAGCTTTAACTGCTGGCTACTCTTCTTCCGTGGCTTAACCCAACGAGAGAAGGTCACAAGTGTTTCCCTAAAAGCTGTCTCGGTTTAAACATCTTCTATTCTACAGGAAGTAAATAGTTGAATCAATTGATAGTGACAGAATTAGTTTACTTCCAAAGCAAAGTCAGCCTCTGAATGTCAAAGAAACAAAACTCGGATCACCAAAAACGATGATACAGCCTATAGGGAGGAGGTCAGAGACCTGGCTGTGTGGTGCCAGGACAACAACCTCTCCCTCAACGTGATCAAGACAAAGGAGATGATTGTGGACTACAGGAAAAGGAGGACTGAGCACGCCCCCATTCTCATTGACGGGGCTGCAGGGGAGCAGGTTGAGAGCTTCAAGTTCCTTGGTGTCCACATCACCAACAAACTATTATGGTCGAAACACACAAAGCCTATTCCCCATCAGGAGACTTGAGATGATTTGATTTGAGATGGGTCCTCAGATCCTCAAAAGGTTCTACAGCTGCACCATCAAGAGCATCCTGACTGGTTGCATCACTGCCTGGTATGGCATGTGCTCGGCCTCCGACCACAAGGCACTAAAGAGGGTAGTGCATGCGCCCCAGTACATCACTGGGTCCAAGCTTCCTGCCATCCAGGACCTCTACACCAGGCGGTGTCAGAGGAAGGCCCTAAAACTTGTCAAAGACTCCAACCACCCTAGTCATGGACTGTTCTCTCTGCTACCGCACGGCAAGCAGTACCGGAGGGCCAAGTCTAGGTCCAAAAGGCATCTTAACAGCTTCTACCACCAAACCATAAGACTCCTGAACAGCTAATCAAATGGCTACCCATACCCCTCTTTTACGCTTCTGCTCTCTGTTTATTATCTATGCACAGTCACTTTAACTTTACTTACATGTACATATTACCGCAACTACCTCGACTACCGTTACCCCCCGTATATAGCCTGAACACGTTTTATTCTTACAACTTCTTAAAGCATTGTTAGTTAATAAGGGCTTGTAAGTAAGCATTTCACTGTAAGGTGCATTTGGCGCTTGTGACAAAATCTATTTGATTTGATTTTAAAGTATATTATAGTAGTTGAATTCTGGTCCTAATTCTCATCTTCGTGCTCTCCTTCTCAAACTGAACAGCCCAAGAGAAAGAAAATTGTATATTTAAATGTAAGGGCCTCCCGATGTGCACAGTGGTCTAAGGCACTGCATCGCAGTGCTAGGTGTGCCACTAGAGATCCTGGTTTGAGTCCAGGCTTTGTCGCAGCCGGCCGCGACCGGTAGACCGATGAGGCCGCTCACAATTGGCCCAGTGTCATCCGGGTTAGGGGAGGGTTTGGCTGGCCAGGATGTCCTTGTCCCATTGCGCTCTAGTGGCTCCTGTGGCGGGCCGGGCACATGCACGGTGTGCAGTGTTTCCTCCAACACATTGGTGCGGCTGGCCTCCCAGTTAAGTGGGCATTGTGTCAAGAAGCAGGGAGAAAACTGAGGCTGGATCAACAACATTGTATTGACACAATAATGGCTCCCTGATACGCCACCATGTCTCTGTCAGGAACTGATTTCACCTATTTTCCTACACTTTGGACATCAAAGAAAATATGAGATTTGTTAAAAATACACCCAAGAAAAGACGTTATATTTATTATAGTGAGGAGTAACATTAAAACATAATAATATGCCTCATCAACAGACTATACAGAAAACCCTCAAATTGCTGAAATACATCAATTAAATCAATAATGAGAGAATAGTCAGAACAACTGTTAACTAAAACAGCAGTGCAGATAGCGCTTTTTTGATAAGTGCAGAGATGTATTATAGGTAATGATGGTTTAGAGGAACTCTACGGACTTTGTGACGCAGCAGAAAAATATATGTACTTCAAATCAAGTGGTTGTGTGTACAAATCCTAGATGGGGTCTTATTTGAGATAGACAGCGATAACACATTGAATTGCACATTTGAAAACATGTGATCACAGTAGAAGTGTTCCAAAAATACATTTTCATGTGATTTGAAGTCTACTTAGAGACAGGTTTTCACATGTGAAATGTCACTTTAAATGTTCCAAAAACATGTTTTCACAAGATTTCACACTTGAAATTGCACATGTTCACGTGTGATATCATGTGATTTCCACATGTGAGATCGTGTGGTTCAACATGTGATAACATGGAACTACATTATTAGCCATTGTTGTTAATTCTGTGGTATATTTTACAGTCATCATACAGTATATTTACTTTCAATTGCAATTAAACATATAGGATACTTTAGATGCTCTTATGGCACAAACTGTTCCAGTAATTTTTGAGTAAATTAACCGGCTACTGAGTTGAGGACTGTATTCAGGAAGTACACAGAAATTTCAAATCTAATTCAATTGGTTTCAATACCGGAATGTTAGGAATTGGAATTGACCTCAAAATTGGTAGCACAATTGGGACACGACCACAACTGGGATTTGTACTCACAACCTGTTGGACATATTCAAACAATCCTTATCTCAGTCTGCTGTTCCCACATGCTTCAAGATTCAAGAAGCATCCATTGTTCCTGTTCCCGAGAAAGCTAAGCTAAGGAAGCTAAGCTAAGAAGGCTAAGGTAACTGAGCTAAACGACTACCTCCCCGTAGCACTCACTTCCGTCATCATGAAGTGCTTTAAGAGACTAGTCAAGGACTACCTGACACACTAGACCCACTCCAATTTGCTTACCGCCCAAATAGGTCCACAGACGGCACAATCGCAACCACACTGCACACTACCCTAACCCATCTGGACAAGAGGAATACCTATGTGAGAATGCTGTTCATTGACTACAGCTCAGCATTTAACACCATAGTACCCTGGGTCTCGACCCCGCCCTGTGCAACTAGGTACTGGACTTCCTGACGGGCCGCCCCCAGGTGGTGAGGGTAGGTAACAACATCTCCACCCCGCTGATCCTCAAAACAGGGGCCCCACAAGGGTGCGTTCTAAGCCCTCTCCTGCACTCCCTGTTCACCCACGACTGCATGGCCATGCACACCTCCAACTTAATCATCAAGTTTGCGGACGACACCACAGTGGTAGGCTTGATTACCAACAACGACGAGACGGCCTACAGGGAGGAGGTGAGGGCCCTCGGAGTGTGGTGTCAGGAAAATAACCTCACACTCAACGTTAACAAAACAAAGGAGATGATTGTAGACTTCAGGAAACAGCAGAGGGAGCACCCCCTATCCACATCGACGGGACAGTAGTGGAGAGGATAGTAAGTTTTAAGTTCCTCGGCGTACACATCACAGACAAACTGAATTGGTCCTCCCACACAGACAGCGTTGTGTGGGTGCATCAAAGCAGTGACAGAGAGACTGAAAAACAGCTTCTTTCTCAAGGCCATCAGACTGTTTAACAGCCACCATTAACATTGAGTGGCTGCTGCCAACATACTGACTCAATTCCAGCCACTTTAATAATGGAATTGAATGTAAAAAATGTATCACTAGCCACTTTAAACAATGCCACTTAATATAATGTTTACATACCCTACATTACTCATCTTATATGTATATGTATATACTGTACTCTAAATCATCTACTGCATCTTTATGTAATACATGTATCACTAGCCACTTTAAACTATGCCACTTTGTTTACATACCCTACATTACTCATCTCATATGTATATACTGCACTTGATACCATCTACTGCATCTTGCCTATGCCGTTCTGTACCATCACTCAGTCATATATCTTTATGTAGATATTCTTTATCCCTTCACACTTGTGTGTATAAGGTAGTAGTTGTGGAATTGTTAGGTTAGATTACTCGTTGGTTATTACTGCATTGTCGGAACTAGAAGCACAAGCATTTCGCTACACTCACATTAACATCTGCTAACCATGTCTATGTGACAAATACAATTTGATTTGATTTGATTTGATTTGAGTGTAGGATAATAGTACGTTTCTCTACCCAATGTATTAAACATAAAGCTGCTTTCCAAAGCAATGTGGGAGGTGGGAATTTATCAGTTGTGAAGTCGTAAATAAAAAATGTATGCATTCACGTGCATTGTAATCATTGGGAAATGCCAACTGGCTAATGGCCAACAAGCTGCGTCAACCACAAACAAAAATTATAGCTGTCATGCCTGTAAACAAATTATAGAATTCCAAAACCATATTAATAGATTGCATTTTATAAAGATTTTTTTCATTTACATTTAACTGCCTGAAAACCTGTTATCGAATATATTTTCTTAGTAGATGAAGTCAGAGGTCAGCATGTGGGAGAAGTTGGAGGGCCGTTCAAGTGGATTTTTCCCAATCGTATGTGATAAACTCCCACTTCCCACTTGGTTATGAATGCAGCGTTATGTACAATCATTACGAAACTTTCAAAATGTGGGTGGGGGCAATGTGCTGGCGGCGATGCATTAGCATATTTGGGGGCATGGTCGAAAATATGTTATATTTGTTCCAACCGACAGTGGAAATCTTTTATTTTAAGTGGTTTTATCAGTATGTTGCTGCAGGTAGAGAATTTCACTTTGTATGTTGTCTACCTCACTTGCTTTGGCAATGTTAACACATGTTTCCCATGCCAATAAAGCCCTTGAATTGAATTGAATTGAATTGAATTTCTTTTGACATTACCAGTTCTGCAATCCTTGTTAGAGTTTACTCAAAAATTGCACTGTTTACAGATTACTGTACATTTTCCAGTAGCTTAAAGGCGAATATTACCCTGGCTCTGCCACGGTATATAGTCATTATTATATTAACAACATCATGTTTTTATCAGTAACATCATGATTATCCAAACACAAGATAGAACTAGCACGTTTTCATTTCACTGGTAGAATTGTGAAGTTTTGACTTTCTGTGTATTCCTCTGCTCATAGTGAACCACAAATGATGGCATTCACAGCGAATGCAGATACCACCTGCTAAGGTGGATGGGGCGAACAACACACAGCAATCTCAGAACTTTTGTAGAAAATATTTTTTGTTGACAGCGTTTGATTTTCACTAACGTTTGTCATCATGCCTGTGTGGTGTTCTGTGCCTGGCTGTGCTAATTACAAACAATTATCTTTACCCGTTCTATCTACCAGAGATTTACCCCGATGCTGCCAGTGGCCTGCGGTTATCAAGAATGATGCGCCTTTCGGTGACCAAAAATGATCAGAGGGCTTTTCATGCTGAACCGATGGGGAATCCATTTCGACAACAGCTGAGAAGTGATGAGATACCATAGATTTTTTCCTTCACAACAAAATGATTAGAGGTAACCTAACATTAGCTAGCTTGCTAGCCTAATTGGACTAGCTAGGAAGGTTAGCTAGCTAACGTTACAGTCCTGCATTGAACTCTAAAAGCCATCAGCTAAATCATATAGCTGTCCTTTTTGGTATACACACTGTCAATCAATCTTGCCTATGCCATGGTAGTCATTGTTAGACTGGTACCTACCTTCAGCAGAGTAAACATGTTTGTTCATTCGTTTACTGATGTTAGCTAACGTAAACTAGCTAATGTTAGCAAATAAGAGTACCTCAATCTGCTAATTTAGCAATCTATTCCACCCTTGTCTGGAAAACACTCCATTATTGAAAAAAGAATTGTTGATATAGCTAACTCACTCCCTGTTTGTCTATGTTGGTTGCAGTGATGAAGGTGTATAAATCGTCTTTGGTTGGTTAGTTAGTTGGTTCTCAGTCAGTCTCAGCTGGCTGGCAATCTTGCTGCCAATTTAGTGACTCTAGTTAGCTAACAGCAAGAAGACAATATTGAAATGTCCATGTTAGGTGTGCTAAGCTATCCAGTCTAATAGAGAGACATACAATTAGTGGGGTAGTTCAATTGTGTAGTGTTGTGTAGGTGATACAGAATCTGATTCAACCAACATGCGTTTCCAACCCCTACCGCTGCACACGGTGAAGGTAAGCTGGCAAAAATATTTACAAACTGACCGCTAAGATAACCATAAGCATGGTATAAACATGAATTGGATAGTGTTTGTATGGTTTGTGTTTGTGTTATGGGGTTACAGGTGGTAAAAGGTAGCCTGAGGACCACAGAGTACCTTCCAGACCATGTAATCAATTTAGTCTACCCCTCTTCTCTTTTTATCTTTTCTATTTGTTAAACTCAGGTTATCTGTCATTCCTCAGTGCCCTGCTGAAAAATACCCCAAAGCGGCGGGGTACACAAGCATGAGGGAGCGGACACAACTTGCAGTTATGGAGCACCACAAGGTTGTGGGGCAAAAACCAGCAAGGGACTCTGCGGAGGTTTCCAGACAGTACTTTGAGATGAGGAAGGGGTTTTTGGTTTTGCAGGGTTTTGCTTAGACAGTAAATGTACTGTTGTGTATGAGATTGATTGAGGTGGCATTTCTCCTCAATATCCCATACACAAGAATTCATACTGTGAAAGAACTGCCCTCCTAAGACTTTTCACACGTTCTTTAGCCCCCCAGCACATTAACTTTGTTGACTGATCATTCCTCTCAAAAGCAGCTCCCAATGTCCCCTCATTGTCCTTAAACAATACGCTAGCCGGTCCCATTCAGTTGACACCTTTATAAACCTGTCCCTTCCACAAAAAGTGTCAAATGCTAACACGACAGCTATGTCTTTCCAGGAGAAGTGCAGTACCAGCAAATCTTCTGTAACAGTTTGTGGTTAAGAAGCCCTACACCACTTTCAGCAGAGTCTTATCCTGCTGGCTGTTCACCACCATTCGCCATAAGCACAAAGTGTCTCCGCTTTCCCAGCCCACCATGCCGAACACGATTGCCAGTGTACCGAAGCCGGATAAAGGACTATGGCTGAGTTTACACAGGCAGCCCAATTCTGATATTTTTCTGATTGGTCTTTTGACCAGATCAGTTCTAAAAGATAGTTGTAACTAACCTGGTTCAGTTTATCAACCAGCCAATTATTAGAATCAGGTGTCTAGATAAGGGTTGGAGTGAATACCTACAGCACGGTAGCTCTCCAGGAACAGGGTTGGAGACCCCTGATGCAGAACCACCATAAATATGGACATTTTCTATTACTCTTTGAAATGTGTCTGCCTTTATGGATTCACAGAAGATATTTGTATAAGCTGTACAGGGCTGTATAGCATCAAACAGATGTTAGATATTCAGATATCCAAATGATGTTTATTTGTCAAAATGTAAAATACAGGGGAGTGTACAATAAGTAATGCTACCTCAAGAGAATTGGGTATTCAACAAGAATGGTATATGTTAAAAGAAACATACAAACATTTTTTTATGAATAGTGTAAAACAGTTCAGTGTGTCCAAGTTTGTCTCAGATGCAGAGACACACAGGTGCAGAGAACTGTATCAACGTATTTTTTAAATTTATATCTATGTCACGGCCGTCCTCCTCTTCATCTGAGGAGGAGAGGCGAGAAGGATCGGACCAAAATGCGGCGTCGTAAGTGTCCATGGTAAATCTTTAATACCGAAAGTACTGACACTGTATACAAAACAATAAACAAATGACGACCGTGAAGCTACAACATAGACAATCACCCACAAACAAACAGTGCAACCCAGGCTACCTAAGTATGATTCTCAATCAGAGACACCTAATGACACCTGCCTCTGATTGAGAACCATACTAGGCCGAAACATAGAAATACCCAAATCATAGAAAAACAAACATAGACTGCCCACCCAACTCACGCCCTGACCATACTAAATAAATACAAAACAAAGGAAATAAAGGTCAGAACGTGACAATCTAGTTATATCTAGTCAACTATATCTAGTTGATCGAGACAGGTGGGTGTCCACCCCAAAGTGGTGCATGTCATGATGACAGAGACCTGTCTCGATCAATGAGAGAAGACATGAATTAGACAAGATGGCAGCTTACATATTGTTGGATTACTTCATGGAGCAAAAAAAGTGCTTATTTTAATAAATTCAAACTGACCCCCTGCAACTGGACACATTTTAGGAGACTCCTGTTCCCCCGAATCGAGGACGAAGATGGCATCACTAAGGTTGTTCGAAGATTCTCTGTTCTATGCCAAATAGCAACTATCCTGTAACTCCTAGTAATGGATACCAAAAATCGTCGGCTAAACCATATTATCTGGTGTAACAATCTGTGGCTAAGAGAACTGGATACAGTGCTGCTACAATGACACACGCCGGCAAAGGAATTCTGTTTCTGTATCTAGAATCCACTTCAGGAAGAAACACAGGCACCACACAGTATTGTCTGTGAGACAAAAAAAGTATGCTATATTGTACAGTTTGAACGACAGTTGAACTGTGCCAACGTAGGTCAACATTAGGGTAGACTAGTTGAACAGGTGCACAGGCACAGAGATTACATTTACAACATCATCTAACCTAATATATAGAAATATGGCATAAACCTCAACATTTACATAATGACCTAGGTAGGTAGACAGACAGTTTCTATCTACAGCCATGTTTATCAGACATGCTTAGGCAAATGTTTTTCAATAGTAAAACCAGCTTAAATTTGAGAGATTTACAACAGTAAATGTTTGTATTATTGTTTCTCCTCACTGTTTGCTAGTCAACTTAGCTAGCTAGCTTGCTGGATAAACATGTGTTTGAAATCCTATCTTTTGTCATGCCTATAATTTTGTGAGATTGAAATGCATCCACTGTCCTAATCATAACCAATGTCAACTCTCGTCAACTATGTTACAAAGCTAGCTATTACAATTATTTACAATTTCTGATGTTACACGTTTGCTAACAAGTTACAAATGTGAGGCGTGGCGCATAACAATCTAGCAGGTGCCAGTGTAACCCGCTAGCCATCTCCAGTCGTGCTAACCTACTGTACTAAAGTGTGAGGCCTGTCACGGCCAACCTACATTCAATTATTTTCATTAGTCCTGTTCCTAAAAGGAAAGAATTACACCACCAACTAACCCTACACCTATATACCACTATTTAAACATTTTAAAAAATCACCACCCCATTAACTCTTCTGCAGTAAAATCTCATACAACCAGGTCCTTCTCTGCATCAGCCACCTACGCTCATTGAAAACCCACTACACCATTCCACTACTTTGACCATATCTGCTCCTGCACCATGCCAATGGCCTGGGAGGACAGGACCCCACCCTTCAACATACAATTTGTAACCATTGCTATGAACCTTACTGAAGCAAAACTCACTCGTTGCCCTATCCCTTTGAGCTGGCACAAGTCTACTACTCACTGGTATCCTCTAAGGATCCCTCCCCTTGACCCATCCTCCTCCATTCTCTTCACTGCTTCGACACCCTCTACACTATGTTGTCTCTGGCCACTTCAACATGCCTCTCTCGCTCCGGACATTTCCAATACCCTGCAAAATGTACACCCCTACACAACTTTATCAACCGAAACTACACAATCCTCTGTCCCATGCCCTCCTGCACACTTCCCACATCTTGGAATCTCCCTCCTACACGCTGCTGCAACATGACCATAAACGTTGCACCTGAAACAGCGCAATGGATTCTGCACCAAAGCTCTAACAGGGTAACTGATATATCCTATCATGACTTTGTCTGGTAGAGACACTGACTCAAATCTCAAAAGGACTGATAATGACTCCAATGTGTCTGTGTTGCATCAAACAGCGGGCGTCACAACACCAGGAATATTCAACTTCAATTGATCTACCTCCACACTTAACGTTACCCCAGAAATCACTCATTTCAATAGTTCCCTGTTCAGAAGAGCAAGAAACAGATCTTGACCCAATTAGTGTGACATGGAGAGTCTACTCCCTCTGGTCAAAAGAAACATAAACAAATATCACAAGTCCACTGATTAATTTGCCCCCAACTCCTTTCTCGCCCACCCTGAAACCACAAACGGATCGGGCCAAAAGGAAAGGGTCCACTTTCTCCAAAAATGTCACTCCTACTGGTTCAGATTCTTCTTTATCATGTCTGATACCATTCTTCCTCAACACACATCTTCCCACCACACTTCTCTCTTCTACTTCTTCCTCGCTGTCCATAATCACATCTATCTGTACATCTCTAAGTGATGGCGCCGGAGGGGATGGCTGCCGGCTCTTAACCAACCATGCTATTTTGTTTGTTTTTTCGCGTTGTGCAAGGAGGCCAACAAGCCTGACTCAATTACACCAGCTCTGTCAGGAGGAATGGGCCAAAATTCACCCAACTTATTGTGGGAAGCTTGTGGAAGGCTACCCAAAATGTTTGACCCAAGTTAAACAATTATAAGGCAATCCTACCAAATACTAATTGAGTGTATGTAAACTTCTGACGCACTGGGAATGTGATGAAAGAAATAAAAGCTGAAATAATAATTATCTCTACTATTATTCTGACATTTCACATTCTTAAAATAAAGTGGTGATCCTATTTGACCTAAGACAGGGAATTTTTACTAAGATTAAATGTCAGGAATTGTGAAAACTGAGTTTAAATGTGTTTGGCTAAGGTGTATGTAAACTTCCGACTTCAACTGTATGACCAAATCAAGACGACATTTTGTACCATGCTGCTTTTCCCACTTAACTGACAAAACATTTGTGTGCACTGAGACATTCAACTTGGCAGCAATATCATGGCCTTCTTTCAGGTCATTGAGCCTTGACATCTTTCCTGGACCTATAGCTAGTCTATCCTAACTGAACGTTTCTCAATTATGTGCCATGTAATTTTGGTGTATCTTGGCTAAGGTCATAGTACTTCCTAAAGCCTGAAAATGTACCAAATACACAGCAACAATCAGAGTTAAGAGTTCTACCAGAGCACATTCCATGTACTCGCTTGAAATGCATCACGAGCAAGTTGGTACTTCCATGACTAGCAAGGCAAACAAAACATATCATCATAACTTAATTGGCATTAGTGCAGGAGTCTAGCTCTGAGCTCAACAACCCTTGGTGTCTCCTTAACCTCCCCAATGTCTATGTTGTACACAGTTGTCTGTATGAAGGTGTACATGTTGCGCAGTATTGTATTGTAAGCAGTACCAAAACCAAAGTGAGTCTGGAAAAAATTCATTGAAGGCACCAAGAGCACTCGTTCTTGCACGGCAAGGCTCGCTTGTCCAGGATGATGAAGTAAGTATGGATGCTGCTCTTTCTGGTCCCGACTGCAAGAAGATATAGTTGCCGGCTCTGGTCAACCGCATCAAGGTGCTCCGGGATACTGGTTCCTGCCTGAAGATGACAAAAACAAACACCATCATTAGTTCATCATAACAGCTACAACACTGTCCAAGAATAAGAATGCCAATACAAACCTTTTGGAATATCACAAGATGCTCTTCAGCTTGGGATGCATACCTCTTGTCTGGTCTTTTCTGGCCTTGTGAGGAAGAAGGAATCAAATGGAGCAGGAGAAGGATGAGGAAAGGTCATTGTCCCATCCTAAACAAAGAAGAGATCGGATTAAAATGGTCAATTCCATCATCAGTGACATTAACATTTCAGAGTTATTTGAAATATAAATGATAAATGATGATCATCTAACTGTCAGCATTCGTGCCAGCTCCCTCATCAACTGCAGATTCTGCCATCTGGATCAGCTCCTGATGTTCAGCTCCCTGAGTGGCCTTGCTTAAGGTTTTGCTCAGCGGCATGATCTTTTGCTTGAATGTCACCTCTCCAAACAGCAGCACCAAGTCCTGTTCAATCTGAAACAAATAAGACAGGGAACAAAACATTAGTACATTTCCTTTTCACAAAACATTCCACTTTAACCTCCAAAACAGAGTTTGAGTAAATCACCAGCACACATTAATTTAACTATTATTACGGAAGTGTTGTTTTTGTTTAAATTTACTGGCCAACCTGAATTGGCATCTAGAGATTAAATGCAATTTATACAACTTAAAACTGTTCTTTAAAAAAAAGTCTTACCAAGCCCTTCACATCTAGAAAGGGTGGAAATTTGGTTAGGATAGTGGAGCATTTACCTGGGTCGTGGGTCATCTTCTTCCTGTCCTCAAAGGTCTATTTCATCTTCTGTTTGACTGTTTCTTCATCAGAAAAATGCTACGTAAGAAAAATGGACTCTCTGCACTGGTCTTCACTCAGGGTAACCAAAGTGGATGGACTGGACTCCCTCTCAGCAGTTGGCCCTGCAGAGTATAGTTGAGAGGTCCGTCTCTCCGTTGAAGCCAAATTCCTCTGAACGGTTTTGATTCCATATGAGAGGTACCCTTCTCAACTATTAGGCTCGTAATAACATTCCTTAAGAAAATGAACATAGTTACCAATCTATATATATATATATATATATATATATATAATCAAATATGTCAGATAATACAGTATGTCAATTATGCCTTTCAAAGTCAAATATTCATTTGACACCTGGGTTTTCACGTGCTCAAATGTTCTCACATGTGTAGTGTTACGTTATCAAATTGAAATGTTTCATCCCCATTTTGTCACATTTATTTCACTTTTCACATGTGCTTACATGTTGTCAGGTGTCGTTTCAAATGTGAGAATGTCATTACTTTTTTAAAATCTCAATGGCATTGATTATTAAAGGTGCTTTAAATGGGCATACACATAAATCTATGTAAATTATTTACATCACAATTTACTCAGACCAGCAGACAGCAGGTCATAGATGTGTTCTAGCCCAGATTGCATATAGGAAATACAAAGGAAATGCTAAGAAGGGATTTAGAACCAAGAGAAGGCCATGCTTGCCAGTAACCCATTCACAGCCCAGGAAGTCCGTGTGAGAGTCTTAGCCATAGCACTTGAAAGACCTACAGTATGAATGGCCACTTACGTGCAGCCAGAGAGAGATGGAACGACTCCCTCTCTCTCTCTGTCTCTCCCAGGCCTCTCTCTCCCCACTCTCAGCTATAATAAGTTAAAGGGTCTTAGAAAAAGCCATTCCCTTCTGACAGTGTCTCAGTGTTACCCCGGACAGAATTGAGATGCACAGGAAAAAGCAAGTAGACAAGCTTCTCTCTCTCTCTCTCCCTCTCTCTCTCTCTCTCTCTCTCTCTCTCTCTCTCTCTCTCTCTCTCTCTCTCTCTCACTCTCACTCTCTCTCACACTCGTTCTCTCTCTCTATTGGCTGTGGATAATCTTGACTCCACAGAAAAATCCTTAAGCAGCTGGCCTCAAACCGTTCGCTCCAGTGCACATGTATACAATATCTCACTCCGGCCCCGAGGCCGTTTTTCTTATTCTTTTCCCTCCTTTTTTTTCTCCCTCTCCCTCTCCCTCTCCCTCGCTCCCAGCACTCCTGTGAGTTTCAGAGCCAACCGGTCTAGAAAAGGCAGGATTTGTTGGTAAGGAATGGGAAAGAGTGCCAAAATCAACACCAGTCCCTTTCCTTTGGTTGGTGGTTCCTTTGGGAGCATTGCAGCAAATTGGTCTTCAGAAAGAGACAGCTTGGTTTCTGTCCCTCCGACCAATGTGAACCCTTACACTCCAGGGTTAGGGCTGGCCCACAAAACCAGAGATTGTGTTAATTTTTATTTAACCTTAACATACAGTCATAAAGTCCAGAAGTGAATGAGTGGGATGGAAAATTGATTGATTTCCTGTGTAACCAGCTAGCCCGTAGAAGGTTGTTTTAGACATGTAAAACTTATATTAGTGGTTTACCTCAGACTCGCAAACGAACAGGTGTGAGTGCTTAATATACAGTTGCCCATAGTATCAGGGAATGACAGTGCAGTGTTCTGCAATTTTCTGATTTCTCCATTTATATCAATGCTTACAAAAACCAAGCAATTATTGATAGCCTATGCAGGTCTATACCAATAACTGATATTTGTATCTGAACAATTTGTTCTGCATTGTTCAATCATATCAGCTCAACACTCACTTGAGCCATCCATTATAGGGGAAGGTGCATCCATCCGGACATAGGCTATTTGTCTTGCGCATTTGGATCTGGGCGGAGGGATTCTCAAAGAATGATGGCTTGTGTGGCTACTATATCTACTGTATGATATCATTACATCCTTCACTTCAAATAGCCTACGACTGGACAGCAGATGACACCCGGTTTGAAGTTCTGACGTTTGATCGAGGTCCGTTTGATCCTGGGTGGAATAAAAGACCAACACCTTACCTGTTTCAACTTGTGGTGAGGTGAGGGGTTTTGAAGCATCAAGCCAGAGTTGTCAGATGGTTGAGTCCGAGGGTTTGCCATAAAGATGAGAGTCCCGGCCTCTTGGCTCCATATAATGCTAAAATAGCCTACCTACTGTATGCTGCTAACCATTATGCTCCATATACCGATACAATGGAGTTGGTAGTTCTATAACAGTATTACAATTATCTTACTACAGAAATCAATGTTTAATTACACAGATATAAATGTCTAAGTCCAAATAAAATATTGAAGATGAACATGTTAAAAGTTTGAAGCAGAACACCATGTAAAGCAGCATATTAGACAATGCACTCACTCTAAAAGCATGTTACTAAATTGGCAGTATCGCAACGTCACATGGAAATGCAAGCTAGAGCACAGAGACACAGAGATTAAATCATTGAAAGAAGTCTGCCCAGAATGTTAACACTAGTTCAGACAGAATGTACACAGACAGGCGTTGTTGAGTGGAATGGACTATTTTTCTTCACACATGGCATGAAGCATGACAGATGAACAGGTGACAGAAACTCAAGGCAAAGTGCAGATAAGATATTACCAAGGTTACACGCAGATGTTGTTTCAGCATGTTCCCATGCACAATATCAGATCAGTCTGAGATTAACATTGCGGAGGGATGAGTTCTGCTGCTACCCCCCACCGCTCACACACACACGTGCCTGCGTGTGTGCCTGCCTGCATCCATGTGTGCGTCCTTGCATGCCTGAGGGCGTGTGTGCATTTGTGTGTGCTTGCATGCATGTGTATTTCCATAATTTACACCCAGAGCACAGAAGAGATTTTGGGCCATGGTGAAATGTCAGGCGTATGGAGGAAGGCTCTTGGCCCAGCCTTATCTCCTGTCTTGTGGCTTCCTCATCCCACCAAGGAGAGGGAGAGATAGGGGAAAATTAGAAGGATCGAGAGAGAGAGAAACAGGGAGACATGGAGGAGAGAGAGGAGAAGAGAAAGAGATGGGGAGTAGAGAAAGATAGAAAGGGGGAGAGAGAAAGAGAAAGGGGAAAGAGACTCCAAAGCACCTCAGAAATACACCCAGGTTTCTAAGTAGCACCACAGGAAACAACTCTGCATTCCCAGAGTGGTTCCCAGTGGTTCCCAGAGTGGTTCCCAGTGGTTCCCAAACCTTTCATAGTTCCGTACCCCTTCAAACATTCAACCTCCAGCTGTATACCCCCTCTAGAGCCAGGGTCAGCGTACTCTTAAATGTTGTTTTTTTACCATCATTGTAAGCCTGCCGCACACGCTAATGATACATTTATTAAACATAAGAATGAGTGTGGGTTTTTGACACAACCCGGCTTGTGGGAAGTGACAAAGAGCCCTTATAGGACCAGGGCACAAATAATAATGTAAGAATGATTTATTTAATCATCTTACATATGAAACCTTATTTGTTCATCGAAAAACTCACCACAGGTTAATGAGAAGGGTGTGTTTGAAAGGATGCACATAACTCTGCAATGTTGGGTTGCATTGGAGAGAGTCTCAGTCTTAAATCATTTTCCACACACAGTCTGTGCCTGTATTTAGTTTTCATGCTAGTGAGGGCCGAGAATCCACTCTCACATAGGTACGTGGTTGCAAAGGGCATCAGTGTCTTAACAGCGAGATTTGCCAAGGCAGGATACTCTGAGCGCAACCCCATCCAGAAATGTGCCAGTGGCTTCTGATTAAATTAAAATGTTGCAGAACCGCTTGTTGCAATTTCGAGGAGGCTCCCATGTTCAGATATTGGCAAGTGTGACAGGAGGCAGGGCATGAAAGGGAAAACGAATCCAGTTGTTTGTGTCATCCGTTTCGGAAAAGTACACGAGAGTTCAGGGGCCTTGCTTTAACAAAGTTAACCATTTTTACGGTATGATGGTTGTTTCTGTCGGCGGCGCAATGCGTGAAGAAACCAGCTGGCTGCACCGACTCCGATAGAGTCTCTCGAGTGAGCCATGTTTCCGTGAAGCAAAGAACGTTACAGATTTCATCAACCTTGTTGTCAAGAGACTGGACATTGGCGAGTAGTATGCTAGGGAGCGGTGCGCGATGTGCCCGTCTCCGGAGCCTTACCAGAAGACCGCTTCGTTTGCCTCTTTTACGACATCGTTGTTTTGGGTCGCCAGCTGGGATCTGATCCATTGTCCTGGGTGGAAGGCAGAACACAGGATCCGCTTCGGGAAAGTCATATTCCTGGTCGTAATGATGGTGAGTTGACGTTGCTTTTATATTCAGTAGTTCCTCCCTGTAATGTAATGAAACCTAAGATTACCTGGGGTACCAATGTAAGAAATAACACGTAAAAAAAAAAAATACTGCATAGTTTCCTAGGAATGCGAAGCGAGGCGGCCATCTCTGTCGGTGCCTGAAGTGAGCTATAACTATAGCTATATAGTTTTATGAATTATGAAAGGCATTTGTGGAATGTAGATACAGGGTAATTACCTTTTTTTAACACTTCTGCTGTGTATTAAAATAATTATTTTATTCCACATCTGTTAAGTTGCTATACAATGTTGTGTGAGAAAAATCCTTGCGTAAAAGAAGCCTTGATGACAGAGGCTGTGGGGTTTTGTCTTTCATTTCTCATAATGGCTTTTCTTTTACATAATACACCTCGATTTGGCCCTTAAATTGTGGTCACCCATTTATGTGGAATGCAATGGTGTATTTCTCATAATGGTGTATGCATGCTGATTTCCCCTTCCTGTCTGAGCCTGATATTTCTATCCCTCTCTCCTCAGATGGCTTCAAAGAGAAGGTATCCCACAACCCCCTAGGGGCCCTGTGATTGAAAGCTCAGAAGGAGGATGGACAGAGTGCCAAAGTCTTATAAAGAATGTAACAGAAGATACATACATTATTCAGATTAGAATTTTTATGCAGGGTATGGTATGTCCACACAAATACAAGCAAGAGAAAGTTGTTATTTAATGATTTTACGGTTCCTTGTTGGCTGCCAAGAAAGAAGATAAACATATCCATAATTCTTTCCTGGAATAAATGGCTGTTTAATTAATTAACTTTCTAGAAGATGAAAATCATTGGGACAGATATGAACTGGTAACTGGGCGGCTTCGCTCTGACCAGGGGTGGGCATGACATACTTCTGATGAGCTTATCATGTTACGCCAACTAGAGTGTCGAAATTCAGCCTTTCTTTTTAATGGATTTCAGTTGTATAGATGGGGTGTGACAACTTCAAATATTCCTGAAATCTAAAGCGTAGAAGACTTGTGAGATTTGCCCTCAAACTGGAAGATTTCCTGATGCCAGAGCACCAAGCGATTAGCATGGCCGAGACATTTAGTATGGCAGAACTCAAATACAAATATATTCATAAACAACCCCCCCCCTCCCCTTCAGGGGCCCCTTGCTGGCCACCCCGGCTATGCAATCCCCAATCCACTCTTCACACGGCCGGCTGTATAAAATCAGTTTCCTCTGCTCTGCACCACGCTGTTTCAGGGAGGGAGAGATGTCTCATCATCATACTGATGTCAAACCGCCTCTCCAGAGAGAGGACTCGCACCGTGCCACAGGGTACACACTCGAGCAGAAGGCAGGGACAATTGACAAAATATACACAACATCAATGCCCCAGGCAGAATGAAGCCAGCTAAGGACACAAATATACTGTAGTTGCTGTTTATCTATTAATTAAAAGAAGGATGAAAATAAACACAGAAATTGTTTTGGCCCATCTGCGGTGCCCTGGGACTGCTTTTCCAAAGTTATTGAGAGGGAAATGGTATTTCTAATTTCTTAGACGCTTCCTCCCTACACGGCAAGTCATTCAGTCTGCATACATCATTATTTTTCAGATTTGTTTGTGGAGGTATCACTTTCCCCCGCTCGTCGTCCCCACTCCCCAGTGCACAGGGAGGGGTGCAGCTGTGCAAAATTAATTTTTCATCAGGTTTAAAGGCTTTTTGGCAGGCTATCCCAAAGTCCCGAATCCAGCCATGCAGGCAGGGTTCTTGAAGTAGGAAAAGGCTTTCCCGCTGCTCCGCTCCTCTCAGCTCCTTCGCCTCTCAGCAGGTTCAGGGATTAAATGTATGACTCCTGTCAAAGCCTCTGACAGGCCTTAAAGGGGAAGCAGCGTTTTACTGACTCCCTCTCATTATTCCCCCAGGGCTCTAGGTTGGGTCCTTGTCATTAACAGCTGTGTAGTTCACGGTGCCCCTGTGAGATGGCATAATATGGCATAATGCACTTTGTCTGGGCTCGCTGGGCTTAGGAAGACGCATGCCGCCACTCTCTCTCTCTCTTGTTCAGTTGTTCAATCTCTCTCTCTCTCACTTCCTCTCTGTTGTTCAATCTCTCTATCAGTCACTCATCTCCTTAGTCTTGCTAATATGAACAGTATGGCTCCCAGTCAGAGGGAGTCACAGTTACAAGGATCAAGTTTTGCCAAAGGAGATATACACTGTGTACAAAACACTTCTTTCCATGTCATAGACTGAGCAGGTGAATCCAGGTGAAAGCTATGATCATTTATTGATGGCACCTGTTAAATCCATTTCAATCAGTGTAGATGAAGGGGAGGAGACAGGTTAAAGAAGTATTTTCAAGCCTTGAGACAATTGAGACATGGATTGTGCATGTGTGCAATTCAGAGGGTAAATGGACAAGACAAACGATTTATGTGCCTTTGAACGGGGTATGGTAGTAGGTGCCAGGCACACCGGTTTGGTTGTCAGAAACTGCACCGCGCTGGGTTTTTCCCGCTCAACAGTTTCCCGTGTGTATCAAGAATGGTCCACCACCCCAAAGGACATTCAGCCAACTTAACACAACAGTGGAAAGCATTGGAGTCAACATGAGCCAGCATCTCTGTGGAACGCTTTCGACGCCTTGTCCATGACCCGATGAATTGAGGCCATTCTGAGGGGGAAAAAAGGGTGCAACTCAATATTAGGAAGGTTTTCTTAATGTCTTGTACACTCAGTGTATATCCTCTTAAAATCAGCAGGAGGAGACCATACTGGAGGAAATGATGCTGGATTTGTAGTTAAGGAGGTAGTATTGTATGTGCTCCTCCCAAATTGATCTGATTGGCAAATCATGCAATCGCTTCAAATGGGGAGACGTTCTGAAGTACGATTTCCCATATTTACTTTGGATACTTATACCCAGCCCATCCTGTTCTAAATGTACAGCAAATGTGGATGCCATTTTGGAGACATTTCTGAATCTCCTCCATATCATTTAATGTAAGTATTGTAATGGTAAGTACTTACCAGTTTAAGTAATTTACAGACATGGCTCTACAGTCAAAAATGATCAAGCATTCATCCGTCTAACATATTTCTCTTTATCTAAAAATAAGCCTGCTCTCCAATTTAAATAACATCAGCCTCTCACCTTGAGTTAACAATCTTTCCTTACACCTCTGGGTTCGTGAATGTGAAATCTGAGGCACCTCTCTGCTGTAATTGTCAGAGCAGGTCTGGTATTGATTTTTCTCTCCTCCATCTTCAGTAGCCTTCCAATTACACACACATACATACACACACATGCACACATGCACACAGAAGCAAACACACATACACACAGACGCAGACACACATACACACACACACACAAACAAGAGGGATCTGCACCAGGCTGAGACAACGACTTGTTTAGCACCAGGAGGCCCTGGATAGAAACCTTGGGAAAATGTTTGTGGGAGGGTTAATGAATTTAGATCAGTGTTTACTGCAAACAGTACCGTGCCATAGACAAACACTGCCATGCCAGAGACTGCTGCGGCTGCCTTGATGTCTCAGTATGGCTGGCCACAGGTCAGAGCTGGGTTGTCTCGGAGACAATGCGGCTGATTAGGATGGCAAACACCAACGGCGACTGCCGCCTGGCTGCAGGTTTCGAGCCATGGCCTGTATTCATAAAGAGCCTCAGAGTAGTGCTAATCTAGGATCAGGTCAACCCTGTCCATATTATGGTACTCATTATGATCTAAAAGGAAAAACTGATCCTAGATCTGCACTCCCACTACTCACTACTCTGAGTCGCTTCATGAATATGGACCCTGGACTGGTTAAATTCAAAGCCATGCTTCACTATAATAAAGAAGTCATTGGGTGATGATAGAATGGGGTGATTGTAGTTAAGACAACCATTGAAGGGTAGATTGAATGTTTTTATACAAGTTCTAGTCCTGTAATACACTTTATTATACACTTTATAATATTGCTCTTTTAGATATTGGACACGAATGAAATGGAATGTACTATTTTCTCTCGCAGACACATTAAGAAACTCTGGGAAATTGTTCGGAGATATAAGTAAGAATCTGATGCCTGAATACCATGAAGTCAAGTCAGTCAGTTATTTGAAACGTATTGCAGTTCCAGTTCCTATGGGAGTAAAATCCTATCGATGTCAGATTGTATTACTGTACACAGCTGGGAGCAAACAGGGTGATTCACGATAGCATACGGGGGAGAGCGGCTTTAAAATGTATCAAATTATGATGAGGACAAAGGCCAAACATCACAATAGCATTCCTTTAGCATTTCTGGGACATGAGCGTCTGGCCCTTTTCATTTTTACTCCCCCCAGTACGTCTAGTCCGCCGGCACCTTGAATAATAAACAACTCTTTGAGAAAAATTATACCAAGCGACTCTCACTACAAGCATGTTTAAAAGATAGGGAGAGAGAACGTGTGCACTTCACGCAGTCTGTGATTTAAAACGACACCTCTGGAAATGCAGGTCTTCATTTCATTTGCAATGCTAACTTTTCCAGGGTGGCGCTAATGCGGCTCAACAGTCTGAGATGGAGGGGGCTAATTGCTGAGAGGTGGCCGGTAGTAACATGAGTGCTTATAATTGGCGGGTGTGGAGGACACGCTCGGTGTGTGTGTGTGTATAATTGGTAGGTGGAGGATGTGCTCAGTGGGTGTGCTGAAGACTATTTGCATATCACTATCCACTGTCTCTGTGGCCATGATGGAACTGCATTTACCGGGACAAACAATCTCAGAAGAGTCTAGTCCATGAACTTTCTCTATTTCCTCTGTATCCCTCTGCCTGTCTGTCGGTCTGCTTGTCCGTCCTGTCTTTCTGTCTCTCTCGCTCTCTCTCTCGCTCTCTCTTTTCGACATCTCCATCTCTCTTTCTGTCTCTTCTCTCTTTTTCTCCCTCTGTCTATAAATATTGATAAAGTCAGGAAAATCCTTGTGGCAGCATTTGGGCCTCTCCAGAATATATCAGTCATCAGCACTCTATTACACTTAACCCAATGTTGTGAGTAAACAGAGCACAAAGGTCTTTGCATAAAATCAGCTCATTGGACTTCGATATTAGATGGGGATTGATAGAACGTTTTCCCGTAGGCCCTAGGTCCTAAAAGGCTGCTGAGGCTATTTCTGAACTGTAGCGTTTAACCTCAACGGAAGCCAAATTGAACTTATTGACTTATTTAAAAGCTCTGAAAGCAGGATGCAAATCATGCTCATGGGGGGGAGCAGCCTCCTTAATTGGGTTTTAAGTGGGGGGATAGGCTTCATATGTACCACTACCATTGGTCTCTTTATTAGTTTTCATGGGCTTGCAGGGGGGACAATACACCTTGGCTGCAGTAGCCTCCTCCCATCCTCCTCCCTCAGTGACGGGCTGAACAATGGCCCTGTTGTGAGCCCCCAATGGTGGGGAGTATAGCCCTGGCCCCTGGGAGCCTGCACCGGCAGCTGTGGTGAGATCTAGGGGAGGAGTGGAGAGTAGGGGAGAGGGAGGAGGGGAGGAGAGAGGTCATAGAAGGGGAGAAGGAGGGCCAGTGCTGTGGGAACGCTCTCCCCTCCTCAGTATGTCTGCTGACTCCAGAAAGACCACTGAACACTGCCGCCATTTGCAATTCAGATCATGTCCAGGGGAAAGGGGAATCAATGGTCCTGTATCAATCTGCTGACTGCTAATGTCATCTGCATTTTGATTCCCGACCCCCACTCTGCCGTCCCCCACACAACCACCATTGTCCCCCAGGGGCCACCCCTCTCTATGTTCCATTGCACTGCCAGGGATCCCACATTAGGCAAGGAAAATCCACAACTCAACATCCCTTTGAGGAGAGAAGCAGTAACTGTCATTTAGAAATGTGTTTAGCAGGTCTGAGGTCTGTCAAATAAAGGAATGAATGAAGAAAAAGGAAAACAAGTGTGGAGGCGATACCCGTCAGTGTTTGGAGAACGAGACGTTTTACCCTTGTGGTCATTGTGGTAATATCCCAATTTGTGTCACAAATCTGGTTAGAATGACACGCTAAATCAAAACAGGCAAAGAACGTGACAGTTGACAGTGTCACAGTGACGCATATAGAGAAAAAGAAGATGGACAAAGTTTAGGAAGAAAAAACTATTACAAGGAATAGGGCAAAGTAAAAAGAAAAGTTGAACCATTTTTGTGCGAATCACAAATGTAAGAACTTGTTATAAAATCAAAGCCCTTTTAGCAAACACACTAATTAGAGCCACCTATTAAGACAATCCATTGTTTTTGTCTCTTTCATCTCTCTCATAGATTTGTACGATACATGATTTTCTTTTTACTTCTCAGACGTTTATTTGAGGTTATCTGAATTCATTACCAATCTCTTTGTTGAACCAAGCTTTTTGTTGAAGCATTTACATTCTACTCAGGCCTGCATCAAATATTATATACATAATAGAGCAAAACGAGAAGCACTTAGAAATTAATCTTACTACTCTAGAATATTCTGGTTTTAATCGATATTTATTAGGAGAATTTGTTCTGCTTCTCACACGCATTACATTTAGTTCTTAAGTTGATCAGTTTTCCCAAACTATAAGTACTGTCAATGCTTACCAGGCACTCTTAAGACCCTCACCGAAAATGCGTCCGAATTATATTCTCCAAATATCTATGCGATGTAACATTTGGCTGAGGCAGGAAGAGGGACATACATGCATTTAGTGGACCTTCACCCTTCATGGAAAATACCCAAGATATGTATGTCCATTACCATTTGAGTTAGAAGCAAAAGCCTTATCCCTTAAACCTGGGGTGAGTAAGGGGGCGTCCCAAATGGAACCTTATTCCCTATTTAGTGCACTACTTTTGACCAGTCTTATGGGCCCTGGTATAAAGTAGTGCACTATAAAAGGAATAAGGTGCCATTTGGGGCACAGACTGAAACACTGCAGAGGAGTTCAATTGGCAGAAATGCTATTCTGGAGTCAAAAAGTTCAGCTTGTGCAAGGCAGTCTGCCTCTGCCTGTCCCATTATACAGTTAAATGTAGACAGAGGGTCATCCGGTAGCGAGCTACCCCTCGTCTGTGGGGAAACAACTGAAGAAAACAGCTGGATAGTGATGGCAAAGGCTTGAACATATAGACACTGGGTCATTGGTATTCTCCCTGAGTTCAGAGTCCAAGACTTGGCTAGAGAGATTGAAGTGGGATGGGGGGTTTAAGGGGAGGTGTGTGTTACAGGGAAGGGTAGTGAGTTATACTCCTTCTCTAACGCTGTTTAGATACACAGTATAGTAGGTCCTGCTTTTGTTTAAGTGGATATTATGAAGGCTTCATAAAACTACGCACTGTAGATGCTTAAAAAATCATCTATAACCGTATATCATGCTCTATGAATATTCATAATGTGGCATAACTGTCTGACATTACCATCAATTTATTTGTTCACATTTATAGAGTATGAAATACAGTTAAAGATTATTTGTGGCCCCTTTATGCAGTGCTTATGAAGCCTATATGAATGCATTAAATCAAATCAAATTTTCAAATCAAATTTTATTGGTCACATATACATATTTAGCAGATGTTATTGTGGGTGTAGCGAAATGCTTGTGAAAAGTTGCTTAGGAGCTAGAGCTGCCATGTCTGTCGGCACCGTCTTGCCATCAAGATGAAACCTTCATAAGATGCACATTAAATCATATGGGACCGTGTAGTGCATATCCTCCTCATCATTTCATGACCAGGCTGACCTGGAAGTATAATGATATAGAGTGGATAAACTTCCATTGAATGGTATAATTTGGGTCCCTCACCAGCTCAGTCAGTCCGTTTTCTCTGTATCCTGTTCAACCCTAAGCTTTGTGTATATTTATGAGATGATCCAGTGCAAAGCATTTTTTATTACGCATGAAGCAGCTTCGAATGGGCCACAAAGTCAACTCCATTCAGGATCTGGTCTTGACCAGCATTAAAAAAAAAAAACATTGACTGTATCAAATGTAAATGTGTCAGAAAGTATTGAGAAAAAATTATGACACAGCAAATAAATAATGTTCTTGTTTTGCATAGATGTTTCATTATTTTGTTTGTTTTGCTTATTTTTTTCCATTCTATATAATGGACAATTCTAGATGATTGACGTGACCAGCAGAAGACCCCATGCAATCTTTCATTTTCCATATTTTATCCACCAATTATTAATCTATTCGATGAATAACAGCTTGACCAGAATAACACGCTGGGTTCCGGCTTGATAACCCATCAAATAACATGACCCATTACTTCAACTGACATTCTGCAATCGTCTGTCTCACCATCCAATAGAACATTTCCCAAACCCCCCCCCCATTCTGATTAAGTAAAAACAAATAGCAAGAAAGGCCAAATAAATTGAAATGCTCCTTGTAGAGCAAGCAGAGCATGATAAAGTTTGGCTGCAATACACAGAGTGGTGAAATCACTGTTGTAAATCTGGAGTTGAAAAGTTCAAATTAAAACTGCTGACATATTTACTATTGAGGCCAAAGCCGTTCAGATACTATGAGTGGGAGACAGAGGGAAAAAAATAACAACTTGATTAGCGGGAAATAATGTGTTATTTCTACAGACTAATGTGTTTGACCCTACTGCATGGGTCTGGACTGTGGTTTGTAAATGTTTTTGAGTGCAGCCCCAAACAAACACATTTAATATGTCTCTAAGGTGAGGGACCTTTTGGCGCTGTAGTTGGCCTATAATTGGCGAAGCTGGAGGACTCAGGCTTATGATTGGCTATGCTAGGGAGTGGGGAACTCAGGCTCAAGTCAAGCTCTGGAGTCTCACTAACAGTGTGAAGATCATAACCCTTAAATGCCTTAACGAGTGTCATTAGCTAATTAGATCTGTTTCACTGGGACACTAGTAACACACACTTGATAAATCATTGTGATTGTCTACAGAACACCTCAACATATAGAGGTTAGAATCATACCTAATAGGTATTGTGGACTGTGGTTGCTGGAATAACTGAACACAGTTTGTATTATATTCTAAAATGTGATTGTCATTGTATTAAGATCTGCTGAGAGTGGACTTTCTCAATCGCTATCTTCATCAGTATTTAAGTCATCAATTATTACGTGATAATACATGATTATATGATAGCTAGACCCTTCTCATTGTTGATAGCTAAAACTCACAGTCAACTGTTGCATTCACTCCAATCCCAATAATACTTCAGGCTTGTAATCATAAGCAAATTCTTACAATCTGTTTCAGCCACTTGACGACAAGATTTTACAAATGGTTGTGCACAGCTGTGCACAGAAGTGCTGCGGCTCAGTTTGGAAATATGTCAGACCCTGCTTTGCCAACTTCCAGGGAAACAAGAAGAAGAGGGGTGCATTTCCAGGGAGAGGGAACATCTGTGTTTAGGAAGGGCAAGCCTCGAGTTACCCAGCAAGTTGTGGAGTAGAGCTGAACTGAGGTCTGCTATTACTGCCCTTAAACATTTCAAAAGGTTAGCCAATCTGCCTTGAGGCAAACAAATGGAGCTGGCAGCCTCAAGTCAATGTACCCAAACAGTGAGGTGATTGGCTAGGCAAACGGATTCCAGGAGCGGGAAAAGAAACCACAAAGGAATGCGAAATGTAAACAAATGAATATATGAATATGTCACAGTCTGTGGTCACATAACGCTGTGAAAACGTCACCACCGCGCTCGAACGAGTCACCTTCGTCCTGTATTGGGACAACAGACGATTGAGTAGAGAAAAGATGGATGGTGGACTCTGAAGGTCGGGCAGTGTTTGTGTGTTTGCTTTTGGTGTTTGCGGAGAAGGGCCTCTCTCTTTTTTTACGATGCCGTCTGCAACACAGCCAGAATAGACCTTATTGTCTAAATTTGCAGCCCCCTCAGTGAAGGATGGCCCTGTTGAGGCGTTAATGACAATACCATTTTAACTTCCCACACTGGCTCCTCTTTCATGGTTTAAAGTTCTACTCCCCTCTGCCAAGGATAACAGACTGTAATGGACATTTTCTGCCTGAGCAATTATGTGAAACGCAACTCAACTGCCCTCAGAGTTTTGTTTGTGATGGTTTGTGGCAGGGAGAGCAAATGCTGGACTGAGCAAAAGTCCAAAAGTTCAGTCCTGTTGTGTCAGTTTGTTTTTACAGTCCTCACGAGGTCTACGTTTTCATATCATATCTCATTGAAAATCGTATGAAAATATCAATTACAAAGTCACTGTTATGACAGTGCAAGCTCTCAGACAATACAAAAAGGCTTCGGAAGGCCACTTTATGGTGTGCAGTTGCAATGTTTTGTCTTGGCTTGTGTCAGCTGTAATCCTATGTACAGTATTTTTCAAACCTTGAGACAACCAAAAATAAAGTTGCACACAACGTGTGATTCTGAATATTTATGCTACCCACATTCTCAAAGCACATTTGCAGTTCTCTATTCATTCATACATGATTAGTTGATACTGTACTTTGCGCTGAGTTCAGATGATCCTGATTCCGCGGAGCCTCTTCCATGATCTCGTGTGCAGATCAGGACTGTGCGGGGTACGTTTTTACTTTATGAAGTTTGGACGCCTTTCCCCTATGGTCCTGAGAACGTCTTTAGGACGAGGCCAAATAATTCCAAGCATTTATTGGCCTGTTTTGTCACATTTTATACGTTTCTTTACGTTTCTATATGTTTCTTTACTCTCACACGTATATTCATTGACTCTCAAATGTACAGCAGGTGGGGTCATCAACTCCTCTGTACACATCTGTGGTCATAGTAAAGCAATTCTCATCTACAGTGTTTTGCCTTCTAGACCATACTGCATCCAGAGTGTAACCTTCCCGCACCAGACTGCACAAGCTGCTCTGAAATGTCTCTCCATGCTTATGTAGCTCTGCAGCTAAATGTGCTTACCCTGCATCCATCCCTCCTTCCTAACACTGACATTCCTCCTGGTTAATTGTATCAATTTGTGCTTGTTGTTGAATCGCTGGCTTCTGGGCATGTCCAGAGGAAGTGGTTTCCTGAGCACCTGGGGAAGAGGGTCTTCTTGTTTGTGGCGGGGGTTGATTCAGGCAGCTCATTAGCCAACTTTCTCCTTGCCTTCATCCCAAATGACACCCTATTTTATACATAGTACTCTACTTTTGACCAGGGCCCAAATGGCTCTGGTCAAAAGTAGAGCACTGTATAGGGAATAGGGTGCCGTTTGGGACGCCACCCTTGTCTCATCTGCAAACAGCCTGGTTTGCATATTGAAGCAAATGGAAAGTGAAGGTGAGGGGAGAAAATACAGCCCTAAAACTTCTAAATGGCATTACAGCCTAATTTATGGCCGGAATTACAAAGTATAATTTATACAGTGTACAATAGTATGTGGACACCCCTTCAAATGAGTGGATTCAGCTATTTCAGCCACACCCTTTGCTGACAGGTGTATAAAATCGAGCACACAGCCATGCAAACTCCATAGAGACACATTGGCAGTAGATTGGCCTTACTGAAGAGCTTAGTGACTTTCAGCGTGGCACCGTCATTGGATGCCACCTTTCCAACAAGTTAGTTCATAACATTTCTGCCCTGCTAGAACTGCTCTGGTCAACTATAAGTGCTGTTATTGTGACGTGGAAACATCTAGGAGCAATAACGGCTCAACCGCAAAGTGGTAGGCCACACAAGCTCACAGAACAGGACGAATCTGTGTTTGGTGGATGCCAGGAGAACGCTACCTGCCCGAATGCATAGTGCCAACTATAAAGTTTGGTGGAGGAGGAATAATGGTCTGGGGCTGTTTTTCATGGTTTGGGCTAGGCCCCTTAGTTCCAGAGAAGGGAAATCTTAATGCTACAGCATACAATGACATTCTAGACGATTATGTGCTTCCAAGTCCATACAGAAATGGTTTGTCGAGATCAGTGTGTGAGCCAGGCCTAATCACCCAACATCAGTGCACGACCTCATTAATGCTCTTGTGGCTGAATGGAAGCAGGTTCCCGCAGAAATGTTCCAACAACTAGTGAGTGGAAAGCCTTCCTAGAAGAGTGGAAACTGTTATAGCAGCAAAGGGGGGACCAACTCCATATTAATGCCCAGGATTTTAGAATAAGATGTTCGACAAGTAGGTGTCCACATACTTTTTATCATGTACTGTATGTCTGCCCCCCCCCCCCCCCCAAAAAAAATAACACACCGTTCCTGTTTTTTTGCTCTTTTGCACACCACTATTTCTACTTGCACATCCTCATCTGCACATGTATCACTCCAGTGTAAATTGCTAAATTGTAATTACTTTGTCACTATTGGCCTATTTATTGCCTTACCTCCTTACTTCATTTGCACACAACTGTATACAGATTTTTCTACTGTGTTATTGACTGTACGTTTGTTTATCCCATGTGTAACTCTGTGTTGTTTTTGTCGCACTGCTTTGCTTTATCTTAGCCAGGTCACAGTTGTAAATAAGAACTTGTTCTCAACTGGCCTACCTGGTTGAATAAAGGTGAAATAAATAATAAAATGGAAGAGGTCATGCTTTTTAACATTTCCGTCAGTGGGAGTGTTTAGTATTTTTTTATGTGGTCCAGGGGAGGGTCATGCAATTTGTAATCGATTAGTATTTTGTAATTTACGTAACTTTGGTGTACAACCCTGCTCTCTCTCTCATTCTCCTTGCTGGGTGGGCATTTCGCTTTTTACCTTTCCATTGTCTGTTCGATCAGTCCCTCTTTGTGCTTGGCTTATGAAGAATGTGGGCATGTAGAGTATCTGGCAAATCAAATAGCGCTTGTAGCGATGACATCGGGAGATAGCTGAATTTGTCCAATTGAATCTGTCGTTTTGCAATTTGGAGAGAATTTGGAGAGAATTTGGGGAGAGAGAGAGAGAGAGAGAAGCATTAAAATAACAGTAGCAAGGCTATATACAGGGGGTACCGGTACAGAGTCAATGTGCGGGGACACAGGTTAGTTGTTGTAAATGAGGTAATATGTACATATAGGTAGAGTTAAAGTGACTACGCATAGATAATAAACAGAGAGTAGCACAGCATAGAGGTGGGAACAATGCAAATAGTCTGGGTAGCCACAATAATCTAATTTGCCTTGATCACGCTGAGGGAGAGGTTGTTATCCTGCCAGGTCTCTGACCTCCTCCCTATAGGCTATCTCATCATTGTCGGTGATCAGGCCTATCACTGTTGTGACATCGGCAAACTTAATGATGGTGTTGGAGTTGTGCCTGGCCATGCAGGGAGTAGAGGAGGGGACTGAGCACTCACCCCTGAGGGGCCCCCAGTGTTGAGAATCAGCGTGGCAGATGTGTTGTTTCCTACCCTTACTGGGGGCGGCCCATCAGGAAGTCCAGGATCAAGTTGCAGAGGGAGGTGTTTAGCCCCAGGGTACTTAGCTTAGTGATGAGCTTTGAGGGCGTTGAACGCTGAGCTATAGTCAATAAATAGCATTCTCCGTCATAGCTTTTGTGAGTGTTTATAACTTGCACCCTTATAAACACTCACAAAAGCTCTGACAAAGGCCTTGAGGCCGATACGTAAAGATTAATAAAGAGCAGTGACACTAGCAAGAGCAGTGTGCGGGTTTCTTCTATTTCTCATCTCAGGAGAGACTACATCACTTTCCGTTTTTACTAAAAGCATTGTGTGAAAATCAAAACAGTTTGCACAGTCAACTTTCACACAGCACTGACACACACACTTACCCAGCCAGCTATGTGTGACATTTTAAATGTAAATGTAGTTCTGTCCTGTAACCTGTTCTTGTCTATTAATGTTCTGTATTTTGTCATGCTTCATGTTTTGTGTGGACCCCAGGAAGAGTGACGGCAGCAATCGCCACAGTTAATGGGATCATTCACTTGATAACAATAACAAATGATTCATTGCACTGTGTTGTTGTACGTTCCTTGGTATAATAATGTTATTGTCTAAAAGGCCTAATCAGTAATGGACCTGGTGTGCCCAACTGCCGCAGAGCTCGGCCTGGAGGAACGCACAGATCTGCCATTTCAACCCACCTTTTTCTTGCAATTTGACAGGGAAATATTCATAGCCCTAATATTTAGTTAACGAGCGGCCAAATATCTAGCTACGTTTTGAGCTTCGTCGTCTACACAACTCCAGCCTGTCTCTTCAAGCTGTTCCCGTGCGGGAGGGTACTTTTTTATTGGACACTTCGGGAGGGCCAGGTAAAAAATATATTTTCCTCACGGGAAGGACCATCAATTTTAATTTCAAAGATTACCTCCACGTTTCCCTCAATATAAACAATGATCACTCCCTTACTTTTAGATTTGTAGTCAGAGTGTACCGCACTGTATGTGTATGAAATGTAGGTCCTCGTCTTGGGAATGAGAGATCTCTATTATTCAGGCAGGAAGCATATAAAAGGTTATGTAAGGCTATAGAGGTTACAGTAGTTCACAAGGCTAAGTCAAGGACCTTTATTTCGTAGCATAATATATGCCATTTAGCAGACACTTTTATTCAAAGCGACTTACAGTCATGTGCGCATACATTATTCGTATGGATGGCCCCAGCAGGAATTGAGCCCACACCCTTGGTGTTACAGGTGACATACTCTAGCAACTGATCCACACAGGACCAGCCACAAAGTCAATGTTTCTTATGTGGGAAGGACCCAGATGTTAGTGTGTGCTTGATCTGAGTGTAGAGAGCAGTTCAGCTTCATGAGGGGAGAGAGCTGGACAGCTAGCGGGATTCATGTGAGGCTAGACAGCAGAGCAGTACTTCTGGTGTGGAGAGAGGAGAAAAGCAGATCTCCTGGGCCATGCCTGACTGCTGCCTGCCGTCTGTCTGTAGGAGAAGAAGAAGAAGAAGAACGTAAAAGGGATGGAATTCCAGTTCCAGGTCTGGAAAAAATATCTTCATATGACGACTGGTGTATGGAAACTATGGAGCCTATGGAACCTCAACAGACCCCATCCAAAGAAAACAATGTCACTTTGGGCTACTGTGTCCCAATTACCAGAGCTTTCAAAGATCAAGTCCTGTGTTATAAATGGGTCTATGTGTCAAAGAAGGAGGTGTGTGTGTGTGTGTGTGTGTGTGTGTGTGTGTGTGTGTGTGTGTGTGTGTGTGTGTGTGTGTGTGTGTGTGTGTGTGTGTGTGTGTGTGTGTGTGTGTGTGTGTGTGTGTGTGTGTGTGTGTGTGTGTCCATGCATGCGTGCTGTACTGTAATGTGCATTAGTTCCCATCAAGCTGCACCTCTGGCAATAGTTTCCTGTGAGCGACAGGATATCCACGATCCATTAATCAACATGCCATATGAACTGTGAAAAGTAGTTCACTATATAGGGAATAGGGTGCCATTTGGGACGCAGGCCCAGGATATAATAGTGTCATGAACACAGCAGTTTAGCCTGCAGGTTAGCTACCTAGCTATAGGATACAGTGTGCATCACTTCTAAACCCATTGATGGAATAGGGTTATGATACCTGTATCCTGTAGCCTGTCTGTTGCACTTGCTGTTTTTGGCTACTTTGGCTTCAGTGCTATGGGTATACCATGGATTTGTACTGTAGCTAATCTTTATATTTCATATGCAGGATTATTTATTTCTACTCATTGACTGAGGAGCAAATATAACCTTGGAATCGAAAATATCTCTCAGTATAATTGATTTATCTTTTCAATAAGCCAGGTAGGCCAGCTCAGCTCAAGGTCCATATGAAATATTTGAGGCAGAATTGAATCTGAAAGGTTGTCCACCGAACCCATACGAACCGTGTCAATCAATTATTGCTGGATTACATACTGTCAATGTGGAAAAGCATAATGCTTATTGAATAATATCAGAGTCTGGAGATCAGAACATTGAATATGAATTACAGAAACCTGAAGACCAGGCAAGGTCCTATCTATGAAGGTCAGACCTGACACTTTGAAAATTCAGTTGAAAATTAATTTCAATGGAAAGAAATGTTTAAAATGTCCTCTTCATCCCTTCTCTGTAATACTAGTCTGCACTATAATACATTCAAATGATCAAAACATTACACAATCAACCAATAAATATCTCATTTTAATGATGAACTCCCAAATGAGAAACTGCACTGCATCAACGAGGCAAAAAAAAAATTGAAGGTTTTACAAACTGAATAAAGCAAGCCGCCGGGGTATCTAAAATGTGTTGCGGTACCCAAGCTACACCAAGAAACATACTTTAATCTCTGTTTGGAACATGTAAACAATCATTAAGGTGGTGGGAACTCTATTCAGCCTTTCAGCTAGTTGATAGATAAAGGAAGCGTTGCCAATGTCTACATGTACACATGAGACTGAGCTGTCTCCCAAAAGCTTTCAAGACACTGTTTGTGAGCTTGTGTATAAAGAGATTTGCACACACCTATAAATACACACACACACACACACACACACCACACACTCACACACACTCACACAAACAGACACAGACAAGCATTGAGACGCGCTTACAGGAACCAAGGGAACTACTCAGGCTGACGTTAATGTACCCCCCCCCCCCCCCCCGAGTTCAATCGCAGATGCTCTGCTGGCTTGTAAAAGTGGGGAGGCATGGGAGGCATGGGTTTCTTAATTAGTGGGATGTTTTGAAAGGACCCACGTCCCGGCTTGGCAGGTTGGCAGCACCTGATTAGTGAAGGAATGGGAGCGCTGAGGAGCACTGAGAAAGAAGCAGCTCAAACTCAAAAGTTTCCCAAAATAAAGACTGAAAAGGCACAAGTGCTCCTCTCCTGTTCATCACACCTCCTTCTCTCTCTCCCTCTCCCTCGCCTCCCGGGGCCCATAGATTGGGCTTGCTGTGTTGTTCTCTCTGCATCTCTCTCACTTCACCTGACAAATTGCAATTCAGGAAGGGATGTAAACACAGAGGGGAATACAGTATGTGAGCCTAAAAACAAGTCATTTGAACAAGCAATGCAAAAAAACATCATTAGACAAACACATTGTTTTTCGCATTAATAACAACTCGCAGGAAATGGATGCAAACTACTTGCATTATGCTGTAGACGATGTATACATTTTGAATGCAAACATTCACTCTTTCTTACTCTTTCCTATTTCAATTTCCTATTTCATTGAATCTACATAATTTGGATTGAACTGACTCAGAAGTTCTTACCTCTAAGTGACAGTCTTTTATCTATGACAATCCTCCAAGGTCCACGTGTAATAGTGTCCATGGACCAGTGTGCTATCCCCTAGCTGCTTTCCTTGTCAGGACCACCCTGAGTAGTGGTGCACAAGGGAGAATCCCCAAGACCTATGCATGGGTAGTATTACTGATTTTGGAATTAAATATACTCCTGTGAAGGGTACATTTAATGGGAGAGAAAGAGAGAGAATCTCCTCATCCTGGACAGGAAACGTTATCTGGATGAGAGGATGAGAGGAGACAGCCACCTACCACAATCATCACCAGGACCTCCACGCAGCGACAGACAGACAGCCCCCCTGACAGATGGGGACCCCCAGACCTGGGGAAACCTGGGGAGTGACAGGTTACCAGGACCCCCCTGATGTGGATTGGAGCCTGGCTAATGGACATCTGTCAGGGTCCCAAGACAGCCACGGGGACCAGGGACCAGTCACAGCCACCTAGGATGAGATATGTATGAAACAAGGGTGTTATGGCTCATAGACGAGTGTCGCTAATCAATGGTTCGACCCACTGACACACACACATATACACAGGCACATACACACACTCTCTCATACATGTATTATACATATCTTCCATGCAGTCAATTTTATACATTCTTATTCCACCTCCAGTGGCATTGAATGGAAATCAGGCATATTTAAAGAAATGATATTGAACATTTATAATGGTCCCATTGCTTTGAGCTAGTGTATTTTATCCACAAAGCCTTGTACTGTATCGCTTTCTCTGTCAAGCAGAATACAGTCCAGCTATCTTTGTCTTAAATGTTTTACACTCTTCTCTGAAACACATGCCTTCTACAATATGACCGCAGTTATAGCTACAGAAAATCCATTTACATTTGTATTTTCAAAAAGACAGTAAATAAACTCAAACAAACACTACACCAAATCCGGGTTAGTTCGTAATTGAGAAAAAGTGTCTGGTGCAGCTTTCCACTAAGATAATTGACCTGAACAGGAGTTAGCATGTGCAGCCAAGGGCAGAGGCAGGCAGCTAATGTAAACCAAATCCTGTACCTGGGGAAATTGCCTTATTCAGGGCTAATCCTGGGGCCTGGAGGCCGCTATTGCTGATTTAATGGGGGATCTGTGGGGCTCTGTGGGGCCAGCTATTGTCCACACAACTCTAAGACATGCAACATGTGAGCCCCGTGAAAGCCGCTAGACACCAGGGCTGCATCCAACCTTACCTGAATATTTATCTCTGGAGTGTGGGGTGGAGTGGGGGATGGAAAAGAGGGAGAAGGAGAGGATGAAATAGAGAGGGGCTGGAAGGGGGAGAGAGGGTGTCATGTTTGGGGGGGGGGGGGGGGGGGGGGTTGGATATGGGATTTCTAAAGAAATGTTGCGTTTTTAGAAAATTTCAGTACAAAAAACTCAATGATAATTTGTTTCCGTTCAAAAAACTCTATGATAATATGCTTAAAATCAAGACTCCTTGACTTTTTTCCACATTTGTTAAGTTACGGTCTTATTCTAAGATGGATTAAATAAATTTTTTCCTCATCAGTCTACACCCAATACCCCATAATGACGAAGCGAAAACAGGTTTTTAGAAATCTTTGCAAATGTATAAAAAACGTTATTTTTTTTAAGAAAACGTATTTACATAAGTATTCAGACCCTTTGCTATAAGAATCGAAATTGAGCTCAGGTGCATCCTATTTCCATTGATCATCCAAGAGATGTTTCTACAACTTGATTGGAGTCCACCTGTGGTGAATTCAATTGATTGGACATGATTTGGAAAGGCACACACGTGTCTATATAAGGTCCCACAGTTGACAGTGCATGTCAGATGAAAAACCAAGCCAAGAGGTCGAAGGAATTGTCCGTAGAGCTCCGAGACATGATTGTGTTGGGGCACAGATCTGGGGAAGGATACCAAAACATTTCTGTAGCAGTGAAGGTCCCGAAGAACCCAGTGGCCTCCTTCATTCTTAAATGGAAGAAGTTTGGAACCACCAATACCCTTCCTAGAGCTGGCCGCCTGGCCAAACTGAGCAATGGCCTTCGTCGGGGAGCTGACCAAGAACCCGATGGTCACTCTTACAGTGCTCCAGAGTTCCTCTGTGGAGTTGTGAGAACCTTCCAAAAGGACAACCATCTCTGCAGCACCACCAATCAGGCCTTTATTATAGAGTGGCCAAAGAGAAGCCACGCCTCAGTAAAAGGCGCATGACAGCCCGCTTGGAGCTTGCCAAAAGGCTCTTAAAGACTCTTAGACCATGGGAAACAAGATTCTCTGGTCTGATGAAACCAAGATTGAACTCTTTAGTGTGAATTCCAAGCATCACGTCTGGATGAAACCTTGCAGCATCCCTATAGTGAAGCATGTCAGTGGCAGCTTCATGCTGTGGGGATGTTTTTCAGCGGGACTGGGAGACTAGTCAGGATCGAGGGAAAGATGAACGGAGCAAAGTACAGAGAGATCCTTGATGAAAACCTGCTCGAGAGCACTCAGGAACTCAGACTGAGGTGAAAGTTCACCTTGCAACAGAACAGCAACCTTGAGCACACAGCCAAGACAATGCAGGAGAGGCTTTGGGATAAGTCTCTGAACATCCTTGAGTGGCCCAGCCAGAGCCCGAACTTGAACCCAATCTAATATCTCTGGAGAGACACTTCCCATCCAACCTGACAGAGCTTGAGAGAATCTGTAGAGAAGAATGGGAGAAACTCCCCAAATACAGGTCTGCCAATGTTGTGAAATGTTGTGAAACTGTTAGATATTACTTGTTAGATATTACTGCACTGTCGGAGCTAGAAGCACAAGCATTTCGCTACACCCGTAATAACATCTGCTAAACAAGTGTATGTGACCAATAGAATTTGATTTGATTTGATTTGGAAATTGCCGTGCAGCAACACTCCCCATCCAACCTGACAGAGCTTGAGAGAATCTGCAGAGAATAATGGGAGAAACTCCCCAAATACAGGTCTGCCATATAGCATCATACCCAAGAAGACTTGAGGCTGTTATCGCTCGAAAGGTGCCTGAACAATGTACTGAGTCAAATGACTAAAAACCAGTTTTTGCTTTGTCATTGTGGGGCACTGTGTGTAGATGCGGGATGAGGGGAAAAAGCAAGCGAATTAATTACATAATAAGGCTTTAATGTAACAAAATGTGGAACAAGTCAAGGGGTCTGAAAGCTTTCCGAATGCACTGTACATACTATAAGTAGATGCTATCATTAAAATATTTTCTCATGGTCTTAGCATCGCCATGGTAATAGCTTACCTCAGGCATGTAATTACGGTCTGACCCAGTGACACACTGGGAGACAAGTCAGACCATAACTACATTAGGAGAGAAGAAACAACGGGTACAGCGAAGAAGAAGAACAGCCACGTTCCGGCAGTCTAATCAATAAGCCAGCTATCATCTTCTATCTAGAAGGTTTAGTCACTCTTCTATCTGGAAGGTTTAGTCACACTTCTATCTGGAAGGTTTAGTCACTCTTCTATCTGGAAGGTTTAGTCACTCTTCTATCTGGAAGGTTTAGTCACTCTTCTATCTGAATTTCAGTATGTGGGACTATACCGCCTTATAGCAATGGATAGGCCCCTTCACAGCCCACATCTATCCCTGCATTACCTACAATGACCTACAGTGCTGTATCGTTACCTAGTACAGAATGTTAGGTTCCACATTTAGGAGACGAATCTATAATCTCAGTGTTTTTATTCACGTGGTCTTTTATTAGATTTTTTATCAATAAATACAAATAAAACAGTATGTTTAACTTGAACAACAGTGTAAAAGCAGAAGCTGAAAATCTTTAATAGGATTTATGTTAGTTGTAATGTCAAACACGTTCTTCTTTACAGACCTGATGTTTGGCACCATCTACCTAGGGAGTATTAGTAGCTGTCACCAGGCTCTCTTTACATATCTATCCTCCTAACCTGATGCATTACATTTGATTGAATATATTCTACCGGAGGGGTTTTGTCAACCTTCCTTACTGCTTGAACGTGACTGGCTCAGGTATGTGTGTGTGTGTGTGTATATGTGTGTGTGTGCTTGTGTGTGTGTGGGATGAAGGACAGAGTATTTATACACATGTTTACACCCTCTACCATGGGAGCAAGGTTAGGCGCCACGGGCCATTAAGGTCGCAGGAAGCTAGCGAAGTGAAGGCATCCTTCTGACTGAATAATTATGAAAATACCAACTTGTTGACTGTCTGCTGGTGCAAATTCATATTCCTGCCTGCTGAAGTATCAGGTGGCACAGAGACCTTCAGGTCCAGGAGCATCTTAAATGTTAATGCCTTATTGATAATATGAATGTTAATGTTTGGATTGGGTTTCCCTCTGGAGAGGCCGTGCCTCGTGTTTGTATGTATTTGGCCTTGCTGGTGAGACTGTTTTGTTTTTTTATCTAACACGCAGTGGGAAAAATGAGCTGTAATGACATAAATACAATCTTATTAGATGTAATTTCGACCAGCTTTGCCCACAAGGATTTTTGAAATCTAACTAGGCAAATTCTTATTTACAATGACAGCCCACCCTGGACGATGCTGGGATAATTGTGCGCTGCCCTATGGGACTCACAATCACAGCTGGATGTGATGCAGCCTGGATTCGAACGAGGGACTGTAGTGACCCCCCACTCGGGAGCCCTTGTTACAGTAAAGGCTGTAACAAGTCCAGTTTCATTTTATTGATTACACCCTAACTATGTTATGTTGGAGTAAACCCAACACCATTGTAAGGTAAGAGGAAAGGAAAGCATTTAACTAGTCCCACATCAAGAGAACCTAACAGGACAATGTTATTCCTCTCAGTTTCAACACAGCCTACGAGTCCAGAAAGGTCATTAACAAATGCTTTGAATTGCCACTAATCACTCAAAATGTGAATAGACTATATATACAAAAGTATGTCAACACCACTTCAAATTAGTGGATTTGGTCATTTCAGCTACACCCGTTGCTGACAGGTGTATGAAATCGAGCACACAGCCATGCAATCTCCATAGACAAACATTGGCAGTAGAATGGACTTACCGAAGAGCTCAGTGACTTTCCACGTGGCACCGTCATAGGATGCCACCTTTCCAACAATCCAGTTTGCAAAATTTCTGCCCTGCTAGAGCTGCCCTGGTCAACTGTAAGTTCTGTTAATGTGAAGAGGAACCGTCTAGGAGCAACAACGGCTCAGCCGCAAAGTGGCAGGCCACACAAGCTCACAAAACGGTACGATCGAGTGCTGAAGCACATAGCGTGTAAAAATTGTCTGTCCTCGTTTGCAAAACACTCACTACCGAGTTCCAAAATTCCTCTGGAAGCAACCGTCAGCACAAGATTTGTTTGTCGGGAGCTTTATGGCAGAGAAGCCGCACACAAGCCTAAGATCACCATGAGCAATGCTAAGTGTCAGTTGGAGTGGTGTAAAGCTTGCCGCCATTGGACTGTAGTGGAAACGCATTCTCTTGAGTGATGAATTACGCTTCACCATCTGGCAGTCCGACGGATAAATCTGGCTTTGGCGGATGCCAGGTGAACACTACCTGCCCGAATGCATAGTACCAACAGTTAAGTTTGGAGGAGGAACAATGGTGTGGGGCTGTTTTTCATGGTTCAGGCCACTGAGTTCCAGAGAAGGTCAATCTTAATGCTACAGCATACAAGGATATTCTAGACGATTCTGTGCTTCCAACTTTGCGGCAGTAGTTTGGGAAAGGACCTTTCCTATTTCAACATGACAATGCCCCAGTGCACAAAGTGAGGTCAATACAGAAATGGTTTGTCGAGATCGGTGTTTAAGAACTTGACTGGCCTGCACAGAGCCCTCAACCCCATCTAAAATCTTTGTGAGGAATTGGAACACTGACTGAGTGCCAGACCTAATCGCCCAACATCATTGCCCGACCTCACTAATGGACTTGTGGCTGAATGGAAGCAAGTCCCTGCAGCAAAGTTCCAACATCTAGTGGAAAGCCTTCACAGAAGAGTGGAGGTTGTTATTAGCAGCAAACGGGGGACCGACTCCATATTAATGGCCATGATTTTGGAATGAGATGTTCGACGAGCAGGTGTCCACATACTTTTGGTCATGTAGTGTGAGTAAGTTGTGTTTTCATTTCATGACACCTTGGTTGTAACATAACACACTAGGACCAATGAGTCCGTCTGACCATGCATAGTTTCGTCTGGAATGTCAAGGTCACTGCCATAATGTTTGAGTGCAGCGGGGAGAGCATTTCCTAAACCCATCATTTGTATGGGAGGGAAATTAGTCAGACTACACACATAAAAGGACTTCAACCATCTTCCCTCCTTTCCCCTCACAAGACATTATTGCAGCAGTTTTGTCCTAGTTTTATAATTGAGAGAAAAAAGTATTCCTTTTGTGTCACGTAACTGGGTGTAAACCTGTACTATAACTTTTCATTCAGTGATTAAAATGTTTAACAACATTATTCTAAGTCTGCATTTATCTAAACTAGTCACAGTACCAAGGTGAGTGGGGCCTAGCTGTGTCCTATGTCCTAGCTTTGTCATTACCAGTCATCAACATCAGAGCTCTGTCCCCCTTTGATGATGTCAGCCGACCGGTGAGCACAGACAGTAATGCCGCCAAGCTGAGTTCAGGGGTTAATTGTCAGTATTTTGGTTTGTTACTCCACGTGTAGCTCCCATCCACTTTGATTCCCATCCTGCGGACTGATGTGATGTGGGCGTCTCAGTGGGTAGCTGCCTGTATGTGGATCTCATTAATAGTCATAATCAGGGGGAGCCAGCCAGAGCCCAGCATCACTAAAGGCATGGGGACAGGGGCTGTGTGTTCCCGCCAGACCTGGTTCAAAAAACTACTTGAAATCTTTCAAATCTGTTGAGCATTTGCTTTAGACTGCCTGGAGTGCCCGTGTGGGCGGGGTCTGTACTTCTGAGACTTTTTATTGGTTCCATCTCTGCAGGCAACTCAATCAAGTACAGGCAAAGGATTAGAAAGGATTTGGAATAGTATTCGAACCCAGGTCTGGTTCCAGCCCATAGCCCACAGCCCTGTGGTGGCAGTGGCATAGCAGCCTGGCGGAGCAAGGCAAGGTGAGGAAAATTAATTATCTCTGCTTAATTGAAGGTAGAGCTGTGATGTTCCACATAGACAGCGATGTGTGATTATTCTATTTAGTTTTCCTTTCAGCTACAGTGACAGTTAAACGTTTGGACACACCTACTCATTCAAGGGTTTTCCTTTATTCTTACTATTTTATACATTGTATAATAATAGTAAAGACTTCAAAACTATGAAAGAACAGATATGGAATCATGTAGTAATCAAAAAAGTGTTCAACAAATCAAAATATGTCATATTTGAGATTCTTTAAAGTAGACACACTTTGCCTTGATGACTGCTTTGTACACTCTTGCCATACTCTCAACCAGCTTCATGAGATAGTCACCTGGAACGCATTTCAATTAACAGGTCTACCTTGTTAAAAGTTAATTTATTTCATTTATTTTGTTGTTAATGCGTTTGAGCCAATCAGTTGTGTTGTGACAAGGTAAGGGTGATATACAGAAGATAGCCCTATTGGTAAAAGACCAATAAGATCAATAAGACCAAAGATATTATGGCAAGAAAAGCTCAAATAAGCAAAGAGAAACGACAGCCCATCATTACTTTAAGCCATGAAGGTCAGTTAATCTGTAAAATCTCAAGAACTTTGAAAGTTTCTTCAAGTGCAGTCGCAAAAACCATCAAGCGATATGATGAATCTGGCTCTCATGAGGACCACCACAGGAAAGGAAGACCCAGAGTTACCTCTGCTGCATAGGATAAGTTCATTAGAGTTAACTGCACCTCAGATTGCAGCCCAAATAAATGTTTCACAGAGTTCAATTAACAGACACATCTCAACATCAACTGTTCAGTGGAGACTGCGGGAAGCTTGTCTTCATGGTTGAATTGCTGCGAAGAAACCACCACTAAAGGACACCAATAATAAGAAGAGACTTACTTGGGCCAAGAAACACAGGCAATGGACATTAGAACGGTGGAAATCTGTCCTTTGGTCTGATGAGTCCAAATGTGCAATTTTTGGTTCCAACCACCATATCTTTATGAAACGCAGAGTAGGTGAAAGGATGATCTCCATATGTGTGGTTCCCACCGTGAAGCATGGAGGAGGAGGTGTGATGCTGTGGGGGTGCTTTTCTGGTGACACTGTCAGTGATTTATTTAGCATTCAAGGCACACTTAACCAGCATGGCTACCACAGCATTCTGCCATCCCATATGATTTGCGCTTGGTGGGACTATAATTAGTTTTTCAACAGGCGAAAGACCCAAAACACACTTCCAGGCTGTGTAAGGGCTATTTGACCAAGAAGGAGAGTGATGTTGCTGCATCAGATGACCTGGACTCCAACTCGACCTCAAACCGATTGAGATGGTTTGGGATGAGTTGGACTGCAGAGTGAAGGAAAAGCAGCAAACAAATGCTTAACATATGTGAGAACTCCTTCAAGATTGTTGGAAAAGCACTCCTCATGAAGCTGGTTGAGATAATGCCAGGAGTGTGCAAAGCTGTCATCAAGAGAAAAGTTGTCTATTTGAAGAATCTCAAATGTAGAATATATTTTGATTTGTTTAACACTTTTTTGGTTACTACATGATTCAGTTTGTGTTATTTCATAGTTTTTATGTTTTCATAAAGAGGGAGGAGGGGGAGACAGAGAAATAGAGAAAGAGAGAGGGAAAGAAAGAGAGTGGAGCTGGCTGGGATGTTTCACTTAAGGAGTGTAGAAAAGGAAATTATGAACCGTCTTTTTCTTGCTCGCTCCCTCTCCGTCACTTTCTATTATTGTCTATTTTACCGCTACCCTCCTGGAAATACCCCACTCCTGCCCTCTGTGTGTCTGTCTGTCTGTCTGTCTGTGAGAGAGAGAGAGAGAGAGAGAGAGAGAGCGAGAGAGAGAGAGAATATACACAAAAAAATAAAGGGAACACTAAAATAACACATCCTAGATCTGAATGAATGAAATATTCTTATTAAATACTTTTTTCTTTATATAGTTGAATGTGCTGACAACAAAATCACACAAAAATGATCAATGGAAATCAAATTTATCAACCCATGGCGGTCTGGATTTGGAGTCACACTCAAAATGAAAGTAGAAAACCACACTACAGGCTGATCCAACTTTGATGTAATGTCCTTAAAACAAGTCAGAATTAGGCTCAGTAGTGTGTGTGGCCTCCACGTGCCTGTATGACCTCCCTACAACGCCTGGGCATGCTCCTGATGAGTTGGCGGATGGTCTCCTGAGGGATCTCCTCCCAGACCTGGACTAAAGCATCCGGCAACTCCTGGACAGTCTGTGGTGGATGGAGCGAGACATGATGTCCCAGATGTGCTCAATTGGATTCAGGTCTGGGGAACGGGCGGGCCAGTCCATAGTATCAATGCCTTCCTCTTGCAGGAACTGCTGACACACTCCAGCCACATGAGGTCAAGCATTGTCTTGCATCAGGAGGAACCCAGGGCCAACCACACCAGCATATGGTCTCACGAGGGGTCTGAGGATCTCATCTAGGTACCTAATGGCAGTCAGGCTACCTCTGGCAAGCACATGGAGGGCTGTGCGGCCCCCCAAAGAAATGCTACCCCACACCATGACTGACCCACCGCCAAACCGGTCATGCTGGAGGATGTTGCAGGCAGCAGAACCTTCTCCACGGCGTCTCCAGACTCTTTCACGTCTGTCACATGTGCTCAGTGTGAACCTGCTTTCATCTGTGAAGAGCACAGGGCGCCAGTGGCGAATTTGCCAATCTTGGTGTTCTCTGGCAAATGCCAAACGTCCTGCACAGTGTTGGGCTGTAAGCACAACCCCCACCTGTGGACGTCGGGCCCTCATACCACCCTCATGGAGTTTGTTTCTGACCGTTTGAGCAGACACATGCACATTTGTGGCCTGCTGGAGGTAATTTTACAGGGCTCTGGCAGTGCTCCTCCTGCTCCTCCTTGCACAAAGGCGGAGGTAGCGGTCCTGCTGCTGGGTTGTTGCCCTCCTACGGCCTCCTCCATGTACTGGCCTGTCTCCTGGTAGTGCCTCCATGCTCTGGACGCTACGCTGACAGACACAGCAAACCTTCTTGCCACAGCTCGCATTGATGTGCCATCCTGGATGAGCTGCTCTACCTGAGCCACTTGTGTGGGTTGTAGACTCCGTCTCATGCTACCACTAGAGTGAAAGCACCGCCAGCATTCAAAAGTGACCAAAATATCAGCCAGGAAGCATAGGAACTGAGAAGTGGCCTGTGGTCACCACCTGCAGAACCACTCCTTTATTGGAGATGTCTTGCTAATTGCCTATAATTTCCACCTGTTGTCTATTCCATTTGCACAACAGCATGTGAAATTTATTGTCAATCAGTGTTGCTTCCTAAGTGGACAGTTTGATTTCACAGAAGTGTGATTGACTTGGAGTTACATTGTGTTGTTTAAGTGTTCCCTTTATTTTTTTGAGCAGTGTATATATATATATGCAGGGTATGCTGCTCTGATAGCCCGGGCCTCCAAACATAGGGTGTTTGGTTCGACGGCAGCCAGCTCCATTTGGGAACCGTATTTTGTTCCCCCCGTATGGCATTTAGGAAGTCAAATCAAACTCTGTAAGGCAAACAGCATGAGAAACGAAGCCTCGGTTCTATTGCTTTTCCCAGCAGTGACTGGTTGCTAGCTGCATTTCTCTCCCAGCCCCTTCCTTTCACAGTTAGAACCAGCTCTATACGGATTACTATACACACTGCTGAGTCCTTTTCTCTCACAACACAGTGGTATGGAAATGACCGCAGCCTTTAACAATGTTGTTGCCCTGACCCCTAGCCTGAGATCAATCTCCCATCTGACCCTCGACCTATTCCACACCAGGCCTCTCCTGACTATCAGTCAGAGAACAGAGACCTACCTCCCACTGACCTCGGGAGTTTACCCAAACACCAGGATAACGGCAACAATAAAAAACAGATCTAACTCGATGGACTAACTAGCACACACAGACACCTGGGAAACAGAAGCACTAACACCAGGATAACACCAATGCTAACAGAAGTGCTAACATAGCCTGGCTATACCTAACACAGTCAACTGCTATGTAGGATAACACCAGTGTTAACACCAACCCTAACCAAAGCGCTAACACCAACTTGCTAACACACTAGCTAGCTAGCTAAGTACCTAACCGACTAAGGATCCAACCACAGAGATATCACCACACCAGCTCTAACACAGTATAATATCTGCTAACATACTGAATTGCCATTGGTTACATACTTTTTTCATATCATACTGATTGGTTTAGACCACCCAGGTTGGGATGTCATTGCAGTTCATCATGGCCAGAGACACGAATAGGAACATGAACATGCCAGTTATTGCTAGCTAATAAAGTAGCTACATTTGAAAATATCCTGTCCTCATACATTTATGTGTTTTGTACAATTCATCCAAAACAAGACACGCAGCTTGGCTAGCTAACACACCAGGATAACACCACAGCTAACATAACTAACTAAGTGACTGAGTAAATATCCCACCACAGACCCACTGGCTGGATCAGCTCAGATCAGGCCTCACCACACACCCTTTAGATCCTGGGTCTTGAAAGCATAACCACATAAATGCAGCATTGATTATTTGACAGCAGTTTTTCTTTTTAACTAGCATATACCGTAAAATATAATTGCACTGATCTCATTGAACTACATTTAATGACAGAACTAGAGTAAATTACTGCTGTTCATGAACACTTTGTGCATCAGTGAGTTGCCCAACTACAATCGTTTGTGATCTAGTCATTACAATGTGATGTTATGCCAAAACAAAGAGTACAATAAAAATAATTTGTGACAAAAAGAGATTTCCAAGAAATAGGCTACATTACATATAACTATTATAGTCCTGCTTTTTGGACCAGGAGGAGTCTGACCACTCAGAGACACTGAGGAATTTGGTGGAGGACCAAAGAGGGGCAGGGGAGTGACATACTGTATGACTTACTCTGGGGTCACTGCCTCTGAGGTCATTAAAAGGGGCCGGGCCCCACAGTTCTTCATTCCATCTGCTACACATGCCATAAGCAATATTACTCCTATATACAGACACACACACACAGGCACGCAAACACACACACACACAAGTATGCACACACACACACACACTTCAGTACGTCTGTTAATCGACCATGTTTTGATATGTCTGATAATGAAGGACATGCAGACACACTGATGTGTCTTTTAACTGTTTAATTGTAAAAACAATCACGTCCTTCTATCAAGAGGTGCTCTTGCAACTTTACATCACAGACCCACGCTCTATTATCTCTCCCCCTTTCTTTTTCTCTCTCTCTCTCTCTCACACGCACACGCACACACACACACACACACACACACATCATCAGTTATGCGTTGACACAGGCAGCCTAATTCTGATCTGTTTAATTGGGAAAAAGAGCTGATCTGATTCGTCAAAAGACTAATTAGAAGAAAACGGTCAGAATCTGGGTGAGAGTGTTTAGTTAAGGCGTAAGGCGTCAGTTGGTGATGGTGCTGTGCTTCCGCTGGGCTCGCTGTGCAGTGCGCTGCAGTGATTATTGGGCAGGAGGGCGCTGCCTGGCACTGTTGGGGGATATTAGCCGCCCCCCTGCAGCCGCCTCCTGACGTGGTGACAAGTTCCACAGGCCTCCTGCACAGCTGGGGACAACCACAGGCCCCCGACATCAGAAGCAGCATACGCACCGTTCCGCCTGCCGATGTACAGTTTTGTCTCAAAGCGCTCTCTTTCTCCCGCCCATTCCATCTCTCTCTTGTGCTATCACTTTCACTCTCTCTCCCCCTCTGGCTTCCCTCCCTTTCTGAATAGGAAAGTTTTATTCAGAAAAGGAACTTATCGGCTTCCTGGTTACTTTCAGGCTAAAAGTTCAATCTTGTCACATAAGAATTTGGTACATTATCAAATTGTGTTAATGCCAAGAATGTCAGTCATCATTATTTTGAAATGTTTTGAGTTATTAGGGCAATTTGCTTGGAGCAATGCTTATTTAAATGGATTTGATAAGGCTGAGGTATTATAATCCTGAACAAGTAGTGATGTCATCAGTTATGGGTGTTGATCATTTCCTTCCATTTTATGAGACGGAGCGTCACGCCAAGCAACGGTAAATCCCTTTAATCAGAGGCCACTCACTCAGTGGGTTTCATACAACACACGTATGCATGCACACACACACACACACACACACAAACCAGCGACTACCCAAGTACCTAGAACAAAAGTCACTTCTTCCACTGAATAATAACTTCCAAATCTGGGCCAGACGCTGCTGAGTTCACCCCTGAAACACACAAGTGCCCTTGGAGCTCCTTAAGAAGGGCCTGTAAAAATCATGACTGATTTATATCCCCAATGCATGGGCTTCCGCTGGCCCAGCGCTCAGGCGCTGTAGTGGGCTGGAGAGGGCCAGGCGGTAAGAGGTCGGGGGGAGTGGAGTGGGGGAGGGAGGGACAGGGAGTGAAAGAGGGAGGGAGGAAAGTGAGGGAGGAGAGGAGGGAGAGGATTGGAACTAGAGCGAGGGAGTCAGAGGGATTGAGAAACGGAAAGGAAGGGGATGAGGGGGAGGAATGGAACTAGTTTGAGGGAGGGAGGGAGGGAGGGAGGGAGGGAGGGAGGGAGGGAGGGAGGGAGGGAGGGAGGGAGGGAGGGAGGGAGGGAGGGAGGGAGGGAGGGAGGGAGGGAGGGAGGGAGGGAGGGAGGGAGGGAGGGAGGGAGGGAGGGAGAATGGGGAGCGAGAGAAAGAGGGTGAAAGGTCAGTGTGAGGCGCTCCCAATCAGTGTTATGTAAACAGCCCCCCTCCTGGAGAGGACAGGTTGCAGGAGGGGTTCTCCACGGGCCACTGGGGCTGTCAGCAGAGCAGATAACTGATCGGAGGAATGTGCCATTTGTTCTTAAAGAGAGGGAAGGAGGGATGGAAGATGGAGGAGGGAGGAGGGAGGGAAAGGAGGGGAAGTTCAACTAGTGGGAGTGGGGCCCGCCAATTAACATCTACTTGAAGCTGTGTTCGTAAAGCCTGGCCTCCTTAACTTATTAAGCTCTCTCCTGCTCCAGCTGCTGTTCGCCAACCAGCAGCTCTCTGCAGGCAGCAGCTCATTGCTACTACAGCACACAGCTACCCCACTGCAACAAGTGAAATCTAAGCAAGCCTAAATATCTTATATTGAGTGATAATTCGCTTAAAATTTGTTTTTTTTTCAATCCAGGCTAAATTATCCAACATCATTGGCAGATAATTTATCTTATTTTAACTTTAAAAATGTTCAATAAAGTAATTTATCTTATGTCAGGATATCTTTCTAGATATTTTGGTCAAATATCTTGAAAGCTATCTTAACATAAGATACATTCCTGTATTATGCCGTTTTTTAGGTTAAAATAAGCTAAATTATCTGCAAATGACATTAGATAACTTAGCTTGGTACACCTTTTTTTAGGCTTACTTAGATTTCCCTTTTTGCGGTGCACAGCCTCCTCTCTCACATTGCCACCTAAATGAGTTAATCGTGATAAAGAGTTACTGAATTATGTTTTGATATTATTTGATATTCCTACATCTGCAAGCCTCCAGAAATGAAGAACTTGTTCAAAGTTCAAATTAGTTACATATTTAGTTAGTACTACACTTAAGTTACTATTACACACTTCAAATGTATATTTGTATAAATCCAATGGAAATGTCAGAGATGGAACAAGGTTTTTGTCCAGCTCAATGCACACATGGAGGTCACTTTCCCCACATCTAGCTATCACAACACAAGGCGATTACTCCAACAGAAGAATCCAACTCTCTGAAATATATATGACTAATTGTCATACTTCTACTTGTATCTAATGGTCACACCGTCACACATGTCATCATTTTGCCCGTGTGCCTAATCCCATCTCCCAGTCTGTCGAAATCTAAGAAGTCGTCTTCATTTGCATACGTTGGTGTGTAGAAGATTGACATCAATTTAAGAGTTAAGCTGAAAAGTCTTGGATTAGTGGTGAGCAGTTAATTTAGCGCCCTGTTTCTTCTGTCGGCCCTGCGTGAAGCCTTGTCTGTCTGACTGCGGAGGGTGGAACTCTACCCTCAGCTCTTTCAGTCCCTTCTTGCATCCCAAATAGAACCTATTCCCAATGTAGTGCACTACTTAGACCAGGGCTCATAGAGCTCTGGTCAAAAGTAGTGCACTATACAGGGTATAGGATGCCATTTGGGATGCATCCCTAGTCTCAACCCCTTCAGTCCCTCAATCAGCAAATGGACCTATGATCCCTGGCTCTGGCCCTCCCTCTCTCTCCACCCATGGAGGAGGTCTTTGTGTGCTAGTGGGGTGTAAACAAATCCAATATACACTGCGTTGTGTGGAAACCCTGAGGGTTCAAATAAAGTTGGTCCAAAGGTACCAAATCACCTCTGTTAATGGTTGCTTCCTTAAAGCCAGTTCAACCCACTATTTGTAATCCTGGTTTATTTAGGTAAATCGGGAGATTGATTAGATGGTCTTGGTTCTCAGATGTGTCTAAACAGGTCTGGTGAGTGTTTAGACCAGAGACCACCAGCCAGGATACACCATGTAAACAGTCCGCACATAGGGCCATAAGGCGAAAACCTTCAATCATACCACAGACTGACTCGATCTTCACAGTGTGTGTATGCAAGGCCTGCCTTAAATCATAGCCTAGCCCTATACGGACTCTATTTACATTTTAGTCATTTAGCAGACGCTCTTATCCAGAGCGACTTACAGTAGTGAGTGCATACATTTTGTTTGTACTGGTCCCCATGGTAATCAAACCCACAACCCTGACAACACCATTCTCTACCTACTGAGCTACACGGGACTACTATATACGACGTGTGAACACTGTAACTCACCAGTAACGTCAGAAACAGCAGGAGTTATGAAGAGATTCTCCCCTAGATTCTGACGCCAGGCCATAGCTGGTGTCATGGTAGTCATAAGTGACAGTTTCTGTATCAGTAAAGTCCAACAGTGGCTCTGTGGTGTCAGGCTATGTCTCTCTATGAGCTGCTGTGTTACTCAGGAAAGGACGCTTTTACCAAATAACTAGGGGAAGTACATAGGCTATTTGCTATTCAGTGAATAATCAGTTGTGTAACACACGTTATGTACGCCTAGTAAATGACTGTCTGATCCATTTAGCAAATAACCATTGCTGTCACTGCGTAGATAATTGAATGGGACACCTCTAATAAGCAGGCAATTGACATAAGTCATTGTTAATGCACTCAGCAAATCTGCCTGACTTGTTGGCATGAGGGTGTTACTGCTTATCTAGGTTATGCTTACAGACTTCCTGCATTAACTTCATAATTTACCTCAATATGAAGTTATTATGTTTGTTTGAATGACTAAGATATTTGTACTCTACAGTATGTGAATCCCTCATCACATCTTCCTATCCTCAATGGCACCCTATTCCCTATGTAGTGAGTCCTGGTCAAAAGTAGTGCACTATATAGGTCATGAGGTGTCATTTGGGACACAGACAATGGCCGTAAGGCAATGAAAGGAGTCAGACAACACAATTAAGCTAGTCTTGCAATCTCCCTCCGTGACCCCATTCATTTTAATAATGGCATGATAGGATAGTCGACGCAGCACATCCTGAGGCTCAGCACAATAACACATTATGCTGTTGTGTTTTGTTGTCTTGTCTTGCTGTATCAGGTTTTTAACACAACACTCTGCATTTCCTGGATACTCTTCTTTCCCTAGTTAACCCTCCTGTATCCTAATTAGAAAAGAAGACTTGGGCTGCTTCTCAAATGGCACCCTATTCCCTATATAGTGCACTACTTTTGACTAGAGCACTGTTTGAGTGCAGACTTGATCCATAGTCTTATTTCTCTCCACTTAGCTACTTTCTTAGGGGTTCTCATCTCAAATGACAGATGTGCCATCACTAAACAACAAAACAGACAAGGGAGGGAGGACACCTTGATTCAATTTTTAGTTCAAGCAAAAACCTCTGCTCTGTATACAGAGGGATGCAATTTAATTCCGATCCCTTTATTAGGATACGGATCAGAATGGGCTTCCTTCACATCTCCACAATAAGGGTGTCAGGAAACAGATGTAACTAACATTCATTAACAATGGAAGGGTGTCAAAATCCAGATCTAGGACGGTTCTTTTCCCTTCTTTAATCCCTGTCAGCATGGTACATCACATGTCTACACGCCAATTAAACCAGTGAATAGACATGAAGGTTGTTCTATTGTTTCTTTCCACCGGCCATGCCTGTATTGGGTGGTGTGCATGTGAGGACTGGAGTGACATTGGTAGTTGTTTGTATTATTCAAGTGATGTTCGTCAATATTTTGCGAATGACATAAATATTCAATGTGACAAGGATGTTTGTTTGTCAGGCAGTGGATGTCTCAAACTTTTGTGAAAATTGCTTGTGTTGAAGTGACAGGAATGTTGCAACATGAAAAAATACTCAATTGAAATAGGATAATCATACCATGACAATTAGCAGCTCACAGATGACTGTGAAGATTGGCCTGCTGCAATGTACACTTTATGTTTTTGTACACTACTTAAGTTGAGATATGCAAATTCAATAAGTTATGAAACATGAAAATTAACATACGCAACTAGCATAATTTGGAATGTTTATATTTACGTCATGTAACTTAACACCGACTATAACATGAATCTTATCTGGTCTTTTTAGGGTCAAAGAAAATGAACCAGTTTGTCAGTAATTCAGACGATAACTGATTAATGAGTTGTGAGTCAAATATTTAAAGGCCAGTGCAGTCAAAAATTTGATTTCCTGTGTTTTATATATATTCCAAACTATGAGGTTAGAATAATACTGTGAAATTGTGAAAATGATGAAATACCCTTTTAGTGTAAGAGCTGTTTGAAAAGACCGTCTGAAATTCCAGCCTGTTTTGTTGGGATGGAGTTTTGGCCTAACTGGTGACATCACCAGGGGTGGTCAATTAGTGAATAGACCAATAGAAAAAGAGTTCTAAACCTCTCTGCCAATAACAGCTATTTTTCTGTTGTCCCCTCTCCACTCAGACCACTGCCAGACAATCCTAGCAAAATTCTTGCTGGAGGAATTGCTCTTTGGTCAGAAGCAATTTTTGTTGAAAACAAGGTAAGGTACTTAATTGTGACCCAGAAATGGTTTGATATTGAGATACAAACGGCTGTATTGGACATTTAACAAGTCTGATTCCAGTCATAATTTTTTCAAGGTTACCTGAATCAGTTTAAAAAAAATAATTGATTGCATACATTTGTTATGTAAAAACAATGCTCTTTGGTCTGATAGGATATTTATTAATGCAACTGTTAGGAACGGATACCCATTCAATTAATTGCCATAGTTCTGTGTATGGTTCAGAGTTAAAACATTAGAAGTATTGCCCTTGAGGTACTAGCCTAACAGCATCAATACAATAATAATATTTTGAATAAAACATGATGGTTAAGTTTGAAATACCAACAAGTTTATTCAGAAAACTGACACTGTCAAATAAATAATTCATAAACTTTGCAAAAGGGTTTTAAAAAAAGATATGTATTATATTTTTTTTATACCAGGAAATAAGTTTGTTTGGGAAAATATTATTTTTGTGGTGGAGTGGGCACAAAATGTTAGATACCAAATATTTCAAGAGATACATATTTGGCCTTAATCAATAAAACAAAACTCTGTAAAGGTCTGTTTTCAATATTAAAACTAAAGTGTAGTAATGTTCAATATTTTTTGTTGTTGCTTTTTCAGTGTATTTTTCTTACTGGTTCAGCAAATTCCAGATTTGTTTTAAACGAATAGCCTTAAAAACAAGTAGATGCACCCTAAGCAGGCATTAGCCATACACCTAGCCATAAAGTCAGTCTGTCCAATCAGGCTTGATAAAGTATGTTACCCTATATAGGCCCAGATGGAACGCTAAGGATAGCTGAGTCCCAAAATTCATATATTTTTTTCCCCCCTTAATTTTTGACGACAGCAGTTGTACTGTACTGTACCCTAGGGCCCCTTCTCTATTTCATATTCTACACCTACAGTATATGAGGCAGCATTACTCAGAGGTGAGAAAGGCCTATTGATTTGTCGGCTGAATCACAGCACCTCATCATCACCTTAGTCTTGTCAGAGTGATAGAGCGGGAAGTGGGGGAGGCAGGGGCAGAAAGAGAGGTGCCAAAGCTCTGTCACTTGTTCAAGTTCAGTGACATCAGTAAAATCACTGCTCATTCCCATGAATAAGGACAGACAGCTAGGGGTAGGAAGAGTATGTTGAGGGACTTAGCAGTATAATACAGTGGGATTCTGCTGATGCTTTTGGTCCTCTAGCCGCCACATGTTCCTCCACTTTCCCTGTCTCTCTTTCCCTTCCCTTGTCTCCTCTTCAGTCCAGACCAGCAATCAGCCAGAGAGGAAAAGAGAGAAAGAGACAGGACAGCCCCCTATATCCTCTTCAATCGAGTCCTTCAGTTCTTCAGTTCCTCCTTCTCTTCCCCTGTCTCTGTCTCCTCCTCAGTCCAGACCGGTGGCTGCCTGACAGGACTCCTTAATGACTCCGGCACAATGCCTCACACCTCCCAGCCACACAACAAAGGGACACCAACCAGATGGCAAATTAGCAGCGATTGTTCAAAAACATTGTGGTCCATTGACGACAGGTGCAAAGGAGAGAAGGAGGGAGAGAAAGAGAGAGAGTTGGGGAGGGAGGCCGCAGTAGACCACTGTTTGGACAGTGTCTTTTTCCATTCAGCGGCTCAGCGCTCCTCCACTCGTTTACTTTCTGAGGGAAACTGTCTGGGAATGATTATTTCTGATTCCAGGGGCCAAGCCGTTTAACACGCATCAGCTAGATTCAATCTGTAGTGCAAGGCTTCTTCCCCCATCTTATTGCTGAGTGAATTCTCTCTCCCTTCTTTTCTCTAGCTCCTCTCTCTCTCTCTCTCTCTCAATTCAATTCAATTCAATTCAATTCAATTGAAGGACTTCATTGGCATGGGGAGCATATGTTAACATTGTCAAAGCAAGTGAACTAGATAACAAACAAGCAGTTGTACTGTACTGTACCCTTTCTCTCGCTCTCGCTCTCACACACACACACTCCATGTCTGAGGAGATACATGCGAAGAGGTGTTGAAGGGAATGCTTAGATACAGCTAGCTATGACATCAGACACCCTCTCTTGTATATATTATATCCACATGCCATGTCATTAAAGTAGCAGGTGGTGGGAAACAGCATAAAGTATTTGTCAGAAGGTCACTCATTTTTATCATAGACGGTACCTCTGGAGTGCTGCTCTTCCACAGGTTGGTCATGTTAGAAAAAAAGAACAAGGAAATGTATTTAAATTTGATCAACCTAGTATTATATTTTTTACAATTGCACCGCACCTTAAGAACAGTAGATTCATTTTGTTATAAAAATAAAAGTTCCCAAGGACATTTGTTCAAAAAGAAAAGAAAACGAAAGAGCTTAGATGCCAAACTGTGTATGATGGCAAAAGACTGAAGATGAGGTAGTGTGTTTGGAGTTATATTTAGAAATAACTGGATTGGTCCTCTAACCACAGAGCAGAGAGAGAGACAGGCCACAGTTTGGGTCTCGCCCAGCCATAACAAACCAGGACTTATTTTAGCCTACTGCTGAAAGAGGTTGGGAACACACACACACACTTCTGATCTGAGGCCTGCGGTATTTACCCAGAACCACAATCTATTAGTATTAAAAAATAAATCAAAATATAAAATAAAAGGCCAAGAATATCAGCCATTAAAAGTTTGCTATATTACAACATAGCTCCATCCACAGTATGCAATTAGATTTGATTTAAACTGGCTTACTGTAAGTACAACAGAACCACTGTAAAAACTAGCCATAGTGGTGTTATTAGTAACAGCAGCAGCAGCATTAGTGCTACACTGAAAAAAAGGTTCTTAAATCGTTCGTCCTCAGCTCTTAAGGTTCCTTGCTTGGAGAACTCTTGCCCAATAAAGCACATTTGACTTAATAGTGGGGTTCTTGACATGGCATACACTGTTCTTCAGAATTTTGAAGGGTACTTGAAATGTATGGAAGCCTGCCGATGCGTCCCTTTCATAGCACACAGCAAATTGGCCAGTGTGAAATAGTGTTGATTTTTCAATGTAACATTTCTAGTGTTGATTCAGGAGTTAAATTAACACTGTAAAGAGTTAAATTAACACTCAGTTGTGCAAAATAACCCCGGTATTGCTGTTAATAACCACATTTGAACCAAAACCACACCCACCACTATCATATTTCTCAGCATGCTCTATTGCAGGTTGATTGTTTAATACACTTTTGCTGCAGTGGGCTAAATGGGTCACACATAAGGATTCTTGGTAGTCTTAAACAAATCTACATTGAAACAAAAGTATACACCTTAAACATATGTCGGATATAGAGTTGAAACATATTAAAATTTCAGTTTGCATCCCAATATTATAGGTGACTGAAATATTTGTTTTAAACTGTTCGATATAAAAACACTGGATTTGTCCGTTTTTTTTTATACATCTAATCTTTATTAATGATGAAATGATGAAACATATTAATAACAACTATTTCAGTCAGTTAAGTGGACTTATTGCACCCGTTACTTAAATGGTTGTTCCAGTTTATATGTTTAAGGTAGTCTCATATTGTTGTCTTCCCAACCCTGGCAGTCATTCTATATGGAGATTGCAGGAGAATAAAAACTCCAAATGCTGGCTCTCCCCACTCTGGCTGGGTTCCAATAGGAATTACACATCACTTTACAAACCATAATAATGTGACTTGCAGGCCTGATGTGGCCTTTAAACCATGAGTTTCAGGCCACTGTATAATGGTAAAACTAGGCCCTCAAAAGAAGGCCTTATGAAATTCACTACCAGTCAAAAGTTTTAGAAGACCGACTCATTCAAGGGTTTTTATTTATTTGTATTATTTTCTACAGTGTAGAATAATCAAAACTATGAAATAACACATATGGAATCATGCAGTAACCAAAAAAGTGTTAAACAAATCAAAATATATTTTATATTTCAGATTCTTCAAATAGCCACCCTTTGCCTTGATGACAGCCTTGCACACTTTTGGCATTCTCTCAACCAGCTTCATGAGGTGGAATTCACCTAGAATGCATTTCAACTAACAGGTGTGTTTTGTTAAAAGTTGATTTGTGGAATTTGTTTCTTTTTAATGTGTTTGAGCCAATCAGTTGTGTTGTGACAAGGTAGGGGGATATACAGAAGATAGCGCTATTTGTTAAAAGACCAAGTCCATATTATGGCAAGAACAGTTCAAATAAGCAAAGAGAAATGACAGTCCATCGTTACTTTAAGACGTGAGGGTCAGTCAATCCAGAACATTTCAAGAACTTTTCAAGTTTATTCAAGTGCAGTTGCAAAAACCATCAAGTACTGGCTCTCATGAGGACTGCCACGGGAAAGAAGACCCAGAGTTACCTCTGCTGCAGAGGATAAGTTCATTAGAGTTACCAGCTTCAGAAATTGCAGCCCAAATAAATGCTTCACAGAGTTCAAGTAACAGACACATCTCAACATCAACTTTTCAGAGGAGACTGTGTGAATCAGGCCTTCGTGGTCGAATTGCTGCAAAGAAACCACTACTAAAGGATACCAATAAGAAGAAGAGACTTGCTTGGGCCAAGAAACACGGTGGTAATTTGTCCTTTGATCTGGAGACCAAATTGGAGATTTTTGATTCCAACCGCCGTGTCTTTGTGAGATGTGGTGTGGGTGAAAGGATGATCTCCGCATTGTGTATTTCCCACCGTAAAGCATGGAGGGTTAAGGTGTAATGGTGTGGGGGTGCTTTGCTGGTGAAACTATCTGCGATTGATTTAGAATTCAAGGCACACTTAACCAGTATGGCTACCACAGCATTCTGCAGCGATACGCCATCTCATCTGGTTTGTGGTTAGTGGGACTATCATTCGTTTTTCAACAGGACAATGACCCAACACACCTGTTTAAGGTCTATTTTACCAAGAAGGAGAGTGATGGAGTGCTGCATCAGATGACCTGGCCTCCACAATCCCTCAACCTCAACCTAATTGAGATAGTTTGGGACGAGTCTGACTGCAGTGTGAAGGAAAAGCAGTCAACAAGTGCTCAGCATATGTGGGAACTCCTTCAAGACTGTTGGAAAATAATTCCAGGTGAAGCAATTGAGAGAATGCTAAGAGTGTGCAAAGCTGTCATCAAGGCAAAGGGTGGCTATTTGAAGAATCTCAAATATATTTTGATTTGTTTATCCCTTTTTTGGTTCCTACATGATTCCATATGTGTTATTTCATAGTTTTGATGTCTTCACTATTATTCTACAATGTAGAAAATAGTACAAAATTAAGAAAAACCCATGTTATGAGTAGGTGTTGTAAAACTTTTGATTGGTAGTTTATGTGTTGTATTGTCTTAAAATAAAGGAATTATAATGACAATATATTTACTTCGACCTCACTTGGTCACAGGAAAAAATGTTTCTCTAATAATGCACCAATCATGTCTCTTTCGCTAGCAAACATAGTCATGGGTTGTGCTGGTAACTCTAATATTAACGGCACCCTGGGAAATATGCAAATAAGGCTTAAAACCCTGCAGCAGTGCAATTCAATTCTGGTCCTGTAGGGTCGAACCATTTCTGGTTTAGAATTTGTATTTGGTTCTTTAAAGAACCATCACATTTATGGTTCTTCAGAGACCCTTAAAATGGTTCCCATATGACATCGCTCATAAGAATCTTATTTGGTTCCAACTTGCAACTTCATTTTTAAGAGTCTACCAGTACTGAAGAACCCTCTGAATCTAGCACAACAGAATGTCCCTAAGGATCTGATTGATTTCATCTATTCGAAATGTAGAGGACAACAGCTGAAGAAGAGAATGGACATCAATATGGGGACGCCCATCGGGCTATGGTCAAAAGTAATGCACTAAATTGGTGCTGTCCTACATCTCGTCCATGTTGAAGGTTTTGTTGAAATCATAGACAGTAAAAATGTACAACTCTAGGCATCTGGAAATATATTTCATAATACGAAATCACAAACTTGATTTGAGGGGAAAGTGCCTGGGGTATACTCAAGCCTCCAGCTAATTCTTTCCTGTCATATTATTTATAAAGCTACATGATTGGTTAAATTACACGAGGTGTCCTTTACAATGTTCCCCCACAGGTGTTCCATGTCAGAAAACATGCATTGGAGGAAAGAAAATGTTGGGTATAGATTCTTTCATGTATCCTGTGTAGAACACCATCTTCTAATGTGCATATACAACAGCTAATATAAACTGATCTCCTTCCACGTTCGTAACATTTCACATCTCATTTCATCAATTAAAAACAAGACATAAATCAAAACACCTGTTAGCGATTCAGCAAACATTTGAAAGGACATTTGAACTACTTTGAAGAAAATATTTTCAACCCGTGTCCTATAACTTTGATTTATTTGTCCATGACTTCATATAAAACTTCACTACCTGAATCAACTCCACAACTGTATAAAAGCACACCTCCAGGGTTAGCAGAAGGGTAATGCGTTGGAACACGTTGTAGTAGAGTTCAAAGCAGCAGGTATATAGAGAGCCCTCCTTCAAGTCCTGCTGCTCCAGTTTCTGCCAATTGTTCTCCCTCTCTGGGATAAAAACCCCCTCTGAAAGCAACAGGATGTCGGATGTACAGAGTAGAGGAGCAGAGGAGTAGTAGACACCCATCTTTTGGACTTGCTTGTCTACAATTATCTATCGGCAAGGGTTGGGTTGGGTTTGGAATATTGCTCTCCCTCTCTCACTCTATCCCCCCATGTGTCTTCTTTGGTCTCTATGGTAATAGTTTTCGTCTGCCAGGTTGCCAAAGTAGCGACTTTTGAGAATTCCCTGCTTATCCTGACTTTTTCTATTTTATCGTTTAACCCGAAAGTCATCAATGGGAAAACTACCCAGCAATTATGTAATTTTTGTGGAATTCAGTTAGTCTTTTGCTGTGAAATACAATATGGGACCCATGGAGCTGCATCGTGCTAAGCTAGGAGCTAGTGGTGTGTTTACAATATGTTATATTTTTTTATCTCTCCCCTGACATTACCGTTTGTCATGTTCTTGGCAGGGAGGGACGTTGCTAGGTGAACACCAGACAAGTGAAGATCGCACACACACACACACACACACACACACACACACACACACACACACACACACCAGGCAGCATCAGCTTACCTTCCTGTCTCCCTCCTTCAACTGTCCTGTCCTGACTCTTCCTGCTAACTAAGCCTTGACAATTCTAGACCCAAATCAAACAGCAGTGATCAGTTTACCAACAGTACAATCCCCTTCTGTCATCCTGCCTGACACCTGTAACGATAACGAAAACACTCTTTCCCACTTTCTCATCCCCTCCTCACTTTACACACATATTCATTCCACTTTGGGCTTGACAGACAGATGCGCCGTCCAAACCTGCCTGGTACAAGGTTACTGACTGAAGCCTGTAACAGTGTGTGTGTGTGTGTGTTTTATTGCCTACCTCCTCTATCTGCTACTGCCAAAGCACTTCCTTAAACACGTTAGACATAATCCTATCATCGCTGGAGGGGTAATTGTGTAGAGGGAGATGTGGAGAAGTGTGTGTGTGTGTGAGAGAGAGAAATAGAGAGAGAGAGAGAGAGAGAGAGGGAGAGAGATGTCTAGTACAGGTAAGGGGAGAGAAAGTTCAGACATAGCTGAGTAGACATGGAGACAGACAGGTCATTGTGTGGGAATGGGATCCTGTCTGTCTAAATTGCCTAATTAGGTTCAGTACTGGGCCTGATGTCTGGACTGCCAAAGGAACGTGACTCCGCAACTGAACTGCCCTGAAGACACCTCTGACTGCTGAGTTTACACATCACCTTCAGGTTCACAGCTCTTCTCTCTGGGTTTTACATAATGACTCTTTAGAGATGACTCAGTGAGCTCTGGCTACTTTAACATGTAGGCCTAGATCATCGAAAAGAGCCTCCCAACTTTGGTACGGTGAAGGGCAATGGTCGACGAACATATTCAGTTTCCTTTGGAAAATGTATTCATTTCCCCTTTGAAAACCTCCACACTCTCTTAGGCAGTAGAGATGGTAAAATAGTCTGTCAGACATGTAAACCTCAGCAGTGGATGTGGGTTTTAAGGAGGTGTCACTGTTCCACGGTTTGGCAGAGTTCTACCTTAAGTGGAAAAACAGAAATGTCAGCAAACGTTTCCCAATTTCTAACCCTGCAGTCTTATTTCTCACCATATTTCTTGACAGCTGAAGGAGGGGCCTGCTCAACATTAGTCACCATAGTGGTGTAGAATTCAGAAATACTTTTCCTGTTAAAGATGGTAAAAATATCACCCACATTTGAGACAGTAACATGAAACATTGGTAGAGTTTAAGGATGTTGTGTGTGGCCAGAGGCTAATCGGTAACTGAGATATTGTACATCATATAGGCCTACTGTGCATTTGTTTGTTCATGTGCATCATTGTGCGTGTGTTGCATGTGACTCTTAGGGCTCTATTCAATCCGATACGTGGTGTCGGAGGTCAAACTGCATTAGAGCTGTGAAATCCACAGCTGGCTCCTGGCATTATACCTAAAGAGGACATTGCCATTGGCTGCACAAAGTCGCATTAAGAGAAATCCCATGCAGCCATGTTAAAAACACTGGAATGTGAGATGTAATCTACACCTCTATTACGCTGATAGAAATCCTCATTATTTTGTTTAATGATTTTCAATTTGAGCGTCATTCTTTCTATATAGCCAACACTTTTTTGTTCTGAACTACTAACGAAATGGGACAGGTGTGGCTTCGTGACAATGACCAAGAGCAGCTGCTCACCAATTTGACAGCTCCAACACAGTTACACCTTCAACACTGCCAAAACATCAGCTATGTGGGTGTCGGCTATTGCCAGTTAACGCTTGATCTCATTTAATCTAGGCCTTAGTTGAGGAACTTTTTTTTTTAGGGAAAACTCATAAATGACAGGTTGCCAGAGGGGGAGAGAGAGAGGTGATACTTCATTTCATCTGTCACCAGCAACCTGTTTTCGCTTCTCCTTCAGGTTGTCTTGGCTCTGCCGGCTTCCTTATGTTCAAGTGAGGTTTTTATGTATGACATGCATTTAACCAAACACAAACTAAGATAGAGCCCATCTGGTAAATCTGTATCCATGACAGAGAGGGAGGCCCCCTCTCTGTACCAGGGCTGCAGGGAAAGCCAGATAGACTCTAATTATTTTTGTATTTTATTTAACTAGGCAAGTCAGTTAAGAACAAATTCTAATTTACAATGACAACCTACCGGGGAACATTGGATTAACTTCCTTGTTCAGGAGCAGAATGACAGATTTTTACCTTTACCAGCCAGGGGATTCAATCCTGCGATCTTTCGGTTACTGGCACAATGCTCTAACCACTGGGCTACCTGTCGCCCCCCTCCTAAGGTGATATTTTATAAGAAGCTGACATGTCAGGGGAGTTATCTCTGCTTTGTGTCTGTACCAACCTTCATTGTTATACAGTAAGCTATAGAAGTGCTTTATGATTAAACCGAGTGACTGAAAGTGTAAACCTTAACTGAAATAGTCAACACTCATGCAAGACAGTAGCTGTAAAAAATATCTGTAAATACATGAATATACACAAACTGCTAGGAACTCCTACTGGAAAAAGTCAACCTAAGCCGGCTGTTTTTACCAGTGATTCTGCTCCGGGCTGTCAGGGGAGAAAGCATTGGAAAAACAACTGTCTCACTGAGTCTTCACCAAACAGACCTGAACCAGGGACTCCAAGTCTTTACCACATGCATGCAGACACACACACACACACCCAAAAACACACACACACACACACACACACACACACATGTACAGACTAAGCCTGGAGTCATTGTAACCTCCAATATGAATTCTTCTGACCACACAATATATTATGTATAACACTGTAACAGACTGTTAATGCATGACAAATGCATTGGTATGTGCCTCTTTGGGCCTCACCACAAAGTCTGAGTAAGGAAATGCAATTTGGAATCTGGCTCGTCATGAATTTGAATATTGAATAGCATATAACGTTGAGAGGTGCATTAACTGCCAAAGCACCAGTCCCACATATGGTTCTATGATGTATCTTCTGATCTATTTCTACACTGAGGATACTCCCTTTCAACAAAATAATAGAGGAATGCCCTCTTCCACCCGTTCACCAAGTAGCTCTGTTTGGTCCAACAGTAACAAAGCTCTCCGTGCTATATATCAACCCGCCACAGAATGAAAACTTTCCCTGAGGTTTGAAAAGCAATCTGTAATCTGTCCAAGTTCTAGAAGTAGCATCTGTCAATAAAGAATAAATGAATGACTTGATTATACAGCTGGCTGGGCTGGTGCCAGGTCTCCAAAAGAGAAGAGGGAGAGAAAGAGAACAAGAGAGAAAAAATCTGAAGAAAGTCAAATTTGGTGGTTTTACTTTGGTTGGTCGAACGCTGCTTCCCTGACCCATCCATGCTACATAGTACTGCAGCTGCTGACAAACTAGAAAAATAAAGCTGGAATGCCAAAGGGTATTCTGCTAGCTGCACACGCCCCTCTCCACCTACACACATAAACACACACCTACATATTGCACAAGAGTTTCTCTGTAACTTGATAAAAATATTGTACAGTACGGGATTGTTGTCATGAAACAAATGGATTCCATATGAACTGTGCAACATTCAAGAGAACGAACTGACTCCATTGAACTCTGTAAATGCGCTATAGGCCCCATTTTCTCATGTGGACTCAAACGAACAGACAACAGACGGCAGAACTTGGAGTTTGAACGAAGGGGCGAATCATATGAAAAACACTAAAAGATCATGTCTGTCTGTGTTTTTTGTTTGTTTAGTATTTCTAAAGTTATCTCTGCTTTGTGTCTGTACCAACCTTCATTGTTATACAGTAAGCTATAGAAGTGCTTTATGATTAAACCGAGTGACTGAAAGTGTAAACCTTAACTGAAATAGTCAACACTCATGCAAGACAGTAGCTGTAAAAAATATCTGTAAATACATGAATATACACAAACTGCTATGGAGAGGATGTGAAAGGTGTGTTTCCATGCTAGTACAATGCTTTCTCCCCCAGATGTAGAAGCTCCATTAAGGCAAGCCAACTGGTGTCAACCTCAAAGAGGGAGGCAGACGTGATGAAAAACCCCGCCACACACACACATTCACCTCTTTACCAGCTACAGAGAACTCCACATATTGCGTGAAGTCCTCCAATATCCCACAGAGCAAAATAAACTGGACCATAGAAAACATACACACATAGAAAACATACACAACCTTAGCTCACTCAGACCAGGCTCTCTCTCTCTCTCTCTCTCTCTCTCTCTCTCTTTCTCTCTCTCTCTCTCTCTCTTTCCCTCTCTCTCTCTCTCTCTCTCTCTCTCTCTCTCTCTCTCTCTCTCTCTCTCTCTCTTTATTCTTCTTTTTCACATGCTTTTACAGTGAGGTACGCTGAAAGCGCTCTTTGTTGCCACGGTCTACGGCATCTGAATGGTCCCAAACAAACCCCAAGTGCACTGAGCCCCCAAGACCCGAAGGCTGAATAGAATTCTTCCCCTGACTTCTCCCTCCACAGCCGACAATGAGAAACCACTCCTTTTTAGTCAGCTCACACTAATGGATAAGACAATATTTGCAGGAATGAGGGGGATTTAATTTGCATTCAGGCAGTCTACATTTCTATTCACTGGAACTTGGGCATTGCTCAGTTCAACTGGGCGCCAGACTCTGAAAATAAGCATTCTGCCGATTTCGCTTTGATTTTTTTGATTTTTTATTCTTTCAAACACCATTTGCTGCCCTGTGCTTGGTTTCTCTAATTCAAAGAGGATAAAGAGGAGAGGTGGGCGGAGAAGAGAGGAAAAGAAGAGAAGGAACAGGTGTGGGATGGAAAACGAGAGTACATAATTGGAGGAGTTATATTGCCAGGAAAAGAAAAATGTCTCGATTGTTTAGTGAGATGTGTTTCCCTAAATCAAAATCAAATCAAATCAAACTGTATTGATCGCTAACACAGATTTGCAGATGGTATCGAGGGAACAGCAAAATGCTTGTGTTTCTAGCTCCAACAGTGCAATAATACCTAGAAAACAATACAAAACAATACGCACATAATCCAAAGTAAAAATGATTAAATGAAGAAATATCGGAAAAAGCTATGTCAGAGACCTGAATATATATACAGTACACTACCGTTCAAAAGTTTGGGGTCTCTTAGAAATGTCCTTGTTTTTTAAAGAAAAACACATTTTTTGTCCATTAAAATAACATCAAATTGATCAGAAATACAGTGTAGACATTGTAAATATTGTAAATGACTACTGTAGCTGGAAATGGCTGACTTTTAATTGAATATCTACATAAGCGTACAGAGGCCCATTAACAGCAACCATCACTCCTGTGTTCCAATGGCACGTTGTGTTAGCTAATCCAAGTTTATAATTTTAAAAGGCTAATTGATCATTAGAAAACCCTCCTATAGGTTGAAATTTAAACAGGATGTACCCGTGACTAGAACCTTCAATGCCGATCTGACCAATCGGAATCCACGCTTCAAGATTGTTTTGATCACGCGGACTGGAAAATGTTCCAGGGAAGCCTCAGACAATAACATCAATTTATACGTTGACTCGGTGTAACGATCGTCATAGGTGGAAGAAGGAGAGGACCAAGGTGCAGCGTGGTACGTGTTCATGATCTTTTAATTACACTGAACACTAGAACAAAAGTAACAAAACGGAACAAACGAAACAGTCCTGTCTGGTACAGAGACAGAGACAGAACACAACTACTCACAACTCAAGGGCGAAACCAGGCTGCCTAAGTATGGTTCTCAATCAGAGACAACGATTGACAGCTGCCTCTGATTGGGAACCATACCAGGCCAAACACATAGAAATACAAACATAGAACAAAACATAGAATGCCCACCCCAACTCACGCCCTGACCAACCTCAAGAGGCTGAAGAAATTTGGCTTGTCACCTAAAACCCTCACAAACTTTTACAGATGCACAATTGAGAGCATCCTGTTGGGTTGTATCACCGCCTGATACGGCAAGTGCACCGTCCTCAACGGCAAAGCTCTCCAGAGGGTAGTGCAGTCTGCACAATGCATCACTGGGGGCAGATTACTTGCCCTCGAGGTCACCTACACCACCCGATGTCACAGGAAGGCCAACAAGATCATCAAGGACATCAACCACCCAAGCCACTGCCTGTTCACCCCACTATCATCCAGAAGGCGAGGTCAGTACAGGTGCATCAAAGCTGGGACCGAGAGACTGAAAAACAGCTTCTATCTCAAGGCCATCAGACTGTTAAACAGCCATCACTAACATAGAGAGAATGCTGCCAACATACAGACCCAAATCACTGGCCACTTTAATAAATTGATTTAATAAAGGTATCACTAGTCACTTTAAATAATGCCACTTTAATTATGTTTACATATCCTACATTACTCATCTCATATGTATATACTGTATTTCATATCATCTATTTCATCTTGCATATTGCCATCGCTCATCCATATATTTATATATACAGTACATAATCTTATTCCATTCCTTTACATTTGTATGTATAAGGTAGTTGTTGTGAAGTTGTTAGATTACTTGTTAGATATTACTGCATGGTCGGAACAAGAAGCACAAGCATTTCGATACACTCACATTAACATCTGCTAACCATGTGTATGTGACAAATAACATTTGGTTTGATTTGATTTGATGTGCCCCAAAAGAGTTATAACTGGAAACCAAAAAGGGTTCTATTTGGGTTCTATCTGCCGAAGAACCCTTCAGGAACCCTTTTTTCTGTGTGTGCAATAATAGTGTTTGACATGATTTTTGAATGACTACCTCATCTCTGTACCCCACCATATACAATTATCTGTGAGGTCCCTCGGGTCGTGCAGTGAATTTTAAACACAGATTTGACCACAAAGACCAGGGAGGTTTTCCAATGCCTCGCAAAGAAGGGCACGTATTGGTAGAATGTTTTTTTTTAATTAAGCAGATATTGAATATCCTGGTGAAGTTATTAATTACACTATGGATGGTGTATCAATACACCCAGTCACTACAAAGATACAGACGTCTTTCCTAACTCAGTTGCCGGAGAGGAAGGAAACGGATTTCGCCATGAGGCCAATGGTGACTTTAAAACAGTTACAGTGTTTAATGGCTGTGATAGGAGAAAACTGAGGATGGATCAACAACAATGTACATAGTTACTCCACAATACTAACCTAATCGACAGAGTGAAAAGAAGGAACCTGTACAGAATAAAAATATTCCAAAACATGCATTCTGTTTGCAATAAGCCACTAAAATAAAACTGCAAAAAATATAGCAAAGAAATTAACTTTATTTCCTTTATACCAAAGTGTTATGTTTGGTGCAAATCCAACACAACTCATCACTGAGTACCACTCTTCATATTTTCAAGCATGGTGGTGGCTGCATCATGTTATTGGTATGCTTGTCATCAGCGAGGACAAAGGAGTTTTTTAGCTAAGCAGAGGCAAAATCCTAGAGGAAAACCTGGTTAAGTCTGCTTTCCAACAGACACTGGGAGACAAAGTCACCTTTCAGCAGGACAAGGCCAAATACTGTATACACTGGAGTTGTAGAGACGACATTGAATATTCCTGAGTGGCCTAGTTACAGTTTTGACTAAAATAGGCTTGACAATCTATGGTAGACTTGAAAATGACAGTCAATCAATGATCAACAACCAACTTGACAGAGTTGGAAGAACATAAAAACTGTATTTAAGTACAAATATTGTACAATCCAGGTGTGCAAACCTTTTAGAAAATTACCCAGAAAGACTCACATCTGTAATGACTGCCAAAGGGGTGTTACTCATGGGGTGTGAATACTTATGTAAATTTGATATTTCTGTATTTCATATTTCTATATTGCATGGAGTTGGTCAGGCTGTTGATTGTGGCCTGTGGAATGTTGTCCCACTCCTCTTCAATGGCTATACAAAGCTACTGGATATTGGCAGGGAACTGGAACATGCTGTCGTACACGTCGATCGAGAACATCCCAAACATGCTCAGTGGTTGACATGCCTGGTGAGTATGCAGGCCATGGAAGAACTGGGACATTTTCCACTTCCAGGAATTGTGTAGAGATCCTTGCGACATGGGGTAGATGGCATCCCTAGCCACGTCCTCAGAGCATGCGCATCCTCAGTGCGCGCTAACCAAGGTTGCCAGGTGCACAGTGTTTCCTCTGACACATTGGTGCGGCTGGCTTCCGGGTTGGATGCGCGCTGTGTTAAGAAGCAGTGCGGCTTGGTTGGGTAGTGTATCGGAGGACGCATGACTTTCAACCTTCGTCTCTCCCGAGCCCGTACGGGAGTTGTGGCAATGAGGCAAGATAGTATCTACTAAACAATTGGATACCATGAAAATTGGGGAGAAAAAGGGGTAAAGAATTAGATTTTTTTTTTTATAAAATAAAAACTTGAGACGTCTGTGGCATTGTGTTTTGTGTCAAAACTGCACATTATAGAGTGGCCTTTTATTGTCCCCAGCACAAGGTGCACCTGTGTAATGATCATGCTGTTTAATCAGCTTCTTGATATGCCACACCTGTCAGATGGATGGATTATCTTGGCAAACAGGGATGTAAAAAAAAATCGAATCAAATCAAAATGTATTGGTCACATACACATATTTAGCAGATGTTATTGCGGGTGTAGCGAAATGCTTGTATTCCTAGCTCCAACAGTGCAGAAGTATCTAAAAATGTACAACAATACACACAAATCTAAAAGTAAAAGAAAGGAATTTAAGAAATATATAAATATTAGATATAGCAATGTCGGAGTGGCATTGACTAAAATACAGTAGAATAGAATACAGTATATACAGTTGAAGTTGGAAGTTTACATATACCTTAGCCAAGTAAATTTTAAATACATTTTCAAAATTCCTGACATTTAATCCCAGTAAAAATTCCCTGTTTTACATCAGTTAGGTTCACCACTTCATTTTAAGAATGTGAAATGTCAGAATAAGTGTAGAGAGAAAGATTTATTTCAGCTTTTAGACAAGAGGACATTTCTCCAAAAAGTATGATCTTTGTCCCCATGTGCAGTTGCAAACCGTAGTCTGGCTTTATTATGGCAGTTTGGAGCAGTGGCTTCTTCCTTGCTGAGCGGCCTTTCAGGTTATGTCTATATAGGACTCGTTTTACTGTGGATATAGATACTTTTGCATCTGTTTCCTACAGCATCTTCACAAGGTCCTTTGCTGTTGTTCTGGGATTGATTTACACTTTTTGCACCAAACTACGTTCATCTCTAGGAGACAGAACACGTCTCCTTCCTGAGCGGTATGACGGCTGCGTGGTCCCATGGTGTTTGTATTTGCGTATTATTGTCGGTACAGATGAACGTGGTACCTTCAGGCATTTGGAAATTGCTCCAAAGGATGAACCAAACTTGTGGAGGTCTACAATTTTATAGACCTTGTGGAGGTCTATGAAGGACATCAGGTAGGCCTTGAAATACATCCACAGGTGCACCTCCATTTGACTCAAATTATGTCAATTAGCCTATCAGAAGCTTCTAAAGCCATGACATAATTTTCTGGAATTTTCCAAGCTGTTTCAAGGCACAGTCATCTTAGTGTATGTAAACATCTGACACACTGGAATTGTGATGCAGTGAATTATAAGTGAAATAATCTGTATGTAAACAATTGTTGGAAAAATGACCAACCTAAATGTATGTAAACTTCCGACTTCAACTGTACATATGAAATGAGTAAAGCAGTATGTAAACATTATTAAAGTGACTAGTGTTCCATTATTAAAGTGAACAGTTATTCCATGTCTATGTACTGTATGTCTATGTATATGGGGCAGCAGCCTCTAAGGTGCAGGGTTGTGTCACTGGATGGTAGCTGGCTACTGATGGCCTTGAGATAGAAGCAGTTTTCAGTTTCTCAGTCCCAGCTTTGATGCACCTGTACTGACCTCATTTTCTGGATGCTTGCGGGATGAACAGGCCATGGCTCGGTTGGTTGATGTCCTTCATGATCTTTTTGGCCTTCCTGTGACATCGGGGGCTGTAGGTGTCCTGGAAGGTAGGCAGAGTGCCCCCGGTGATGCGTTGGGCAGACCGCACCACCCTCTGGAGAGCTCTGCGGTTGTGGATGGTGCAATTGCCGTACCAGCCCGACAGGTTGCTCTCAATCGTGCATCTGTAGACGTTTGTGAGGGTCTTAGGGGTCAAGACAAATTTCTTCAGCCTCCTGAGGTTGAGAAGGCACTTTTGCTCCTTCTTCCCCACACTGTATGTGTGAAGGGACCATTTCAGGTCATCGGTGATGTGCACACCCAGGAACGTGAAGCTTTTGACCCTCCCCGTTGATGTGGACGGGGACCTGCTCTTGCTGCTGTCTCTTGTAGTCCACAATCAGCTCCTTTGTTTTGTTGATGTTGAGGGAGAGGTTATTTTCCTGCACCACTCTGCCAGGGCTCTCACCGGCTACCCGTAGGCAGTCTCATCATTGTTGGTAATCAGGCCTACCACTGTTGTGCCATCAGAAAACTTGATGATTGAGTTGGAGACGTGCGTGGCCATGCAGTCATGGGTGAACAAGGAGTACAGGAGTATCTAAGTCCCAGGAACCTGAAAAACACATTAAATAGATCTATGACTTTGTTGATTTAATATGCCTACAGATTAGTCGAGAATCATTTTTTTAAATGATATTCCTAAAGCTATTATTACAGGTTCAAAATCACCTACGGCTACAAAATAATTCCTTGGCTATTCTGTGATTAAATAAAGTAATTAGCGAATTCGGATTTAAAAGGAACAGTGCTTTAGATTACAAAGGCAAATATGACTAGCAAAACAGACTTAATGCTGACTGACAGCGGAGAAGTGGAGGGGTACTTGTGAAAGATGCCGTCCCTCCATAACAGCACATGGGGGGGGGGGGGGGCTTCTTGAAGTCTCTTTAAACAGGTTCTTTACCACACAACTAATTATCACTGCTAACTTTCTGCATTTGATGTTGAAAACAAAAAAATGCTACTGGTGGATTGTCGCCATCTATTTCTGCTGCGGTGAAATTATTGACTTTTGTTTTTGCGAGTCAATGCGTTGCATTTACAAAGGAGCAGTGTAGTAGATTAGGGAATTGAAGTGCGTGGGCCTGGAAGGCAGCCATGTTGCCTTCCATATAATGGCAACAAAGGGGGATCGTTTGCATACTTATAGATGACAATAACATCTATATTCTATATACTTATCGTGTTTGCCATGAAACAATGATCATAATGCACTGTACTGTATCTGTCTTCTAGACTAGTGGCTTACAGCGCCAGTGTTGTGGGTTCGATTCCCACAAGGGTCCGTATGAAAAGTATGAAAATGAATGCACACACTACTGTAAGTCGCTCTGGACAAGAGCGTCTACTGAAATGACTAAAATGTACAAAAAAATGTACCTGTTATCCTCTCCTCACACATTCAGTCGTACATATTCAAAGACTAAAGGCTTGTGGAGATTTCACTCTTATTGTCTTATCTCACTGAAAGAGCTGTCCAAACTACCTCTAATCGAGAGAAACCAAGCAGACATAAACAAAAGTATATGTCACTAGTGGTTTGTCTAGCTGTTCTTCAACTGCAATATGAATGCTCTGGATTGTCGTTGAAAGTTGTCCCTTATGAGTGTCATAATAATGACTTAGAGGAATCCTTACTTCTGTTTTAAAACCCTCATCACTTTTCTGCTTATGCTTCAACACAGAAACCATTATGTTAATTCATTTTTGCCAAGATTCTTATTTAAATACAGAAAGTTACAAAAGATTTATATTATTAATTAATGATCTAACTTCCAAAGTAAATCTAACTTATAAAGTAGTCTACGTTATACTTAGTCTGCCAAACAGTAGGCTTTATAAGCAGTGAATCTACGAGGTTCTCTATCACTACTGATGTTTTCTTCTATTTACCTTTTGGTTATGTCACGTGGGAGTTACCTGGCTGCAGACTCAAATTAGCGTGTGAGAGAAATTAGATTTTTGTTTTTCCTGTTTGGCAAAGGAGCATTCTGATCACTCAGGCGAGGATTTCAATACTCTGTCTGTCTATGGGAGAGGGAGAGAGGGAGAGAGGGAGAGAGGGAGGGAGAGAGAGAGAGAGAGAGAGAGAGAGAGAGAGAGAGAGAGCTCAGAGGCTGCCATTGCTATTTAATTCTAATTATTATTCCGCCCAAATTGCTGTGATTGAACTTCTCTGAGTTTTTGTCTCCAAGTGAAATGCTGCTCCACAAGTAACTTGTTTTTTTGGAGGGGGAGCAGAGCAGAACAGTGCAAAGAAAAGCAGTGATGTGCTTGATTTCCCAGTGGCCTCCCTCCCATTTTCTCCACCCTCCTCCCTCCTCTTCAAATGATTTGACATAATGCTCAGCAGGGAGAAGAGAGTGTGTCTGCATATATGACCAGGGAAGTCAAATCAAATCAAATTGAATTGGTCACATACACATGGTTAGCAGAAGTTAATGCAAGTGTAGTGAAATGCTTGTGGTTCTAGTCCGACAGTGCAGTAAAATCTAACAAGTAATCTAATAATTCCCCAACAGCTACCTAATACAGACCAATCTAAATGAGTGAATGAATGAGAATATGTACAAATAAATATATGGATGAGTGATGGCCGAGCGGCATAGACAAGGTGCAATAGATGGTATGAAATACAGTATATACATATGATATGAGTAATGTAAGATATGTAAACATTATTAAAGTGGCATTATTTAGCCAGACAGGATGCTCTCGATTGTGCATCTGTAAAAATTGTGAGGGTTTTAGGTGACCAAATTTCTTCAGCCTCCTGAGGTTGAGGAGGCGCTGTTGCGCCTTCTTCACCACACTGTCTGTGTGGGTGGAACACTTCAGTTAGTCCGTGATGTGTACACCGAGGAACTTTCCACCTTCTCCACTGCTGTCCCTTCAATGTGGATTGGGGGGTGCTCCCTCTGCTTTTTCCTGAAGTCCGCGATCATCTTCTTTGTTATGTTACGTTGACGTTGAGTGAGAGGTTGTTGTCCTGACACCACACTCTGAGTGCCCTCACCTCCTCCCTCTAGGCTGCTTCGTCGTTGCTGATAATCAAGCCCACTACTGAGGTGTCGTCTGCAAACCTGATGATTGAGTTGGAGGCGTGCATGGCCACGCAGTCGTGGGTGAACAGGGAGTATGAGATGGGGCTGAGCACTCACCCTTGTGGGTTCCCAGTTTTGAGGATCAGTGAAGTGGAGGTGTTGTTTCCTACCATCACCACCTGGGGGCGGCCCGACCCAATTGCACAGGGCGGGGTTGAGACCCAGGGCATACAGCTTGATGATGAGCTTGGTGCTGAATGCTGTGCTGTAGTCAATGAACAGCATTCTTACATAGGTAATCCTCTTGTCCAGATGGGATAGGGCAGTGTGCAGTGTGATGGCGATTGCATCGTCTGTGGACCTGTTGGGACGGTATGCAAACTGAAGTGGGTCTAGGGTGGCTGGTAAGGTGGAGGTGATGTGATCCATGACTAGTCTCTCAATGCACTTCATGATGACAGAAGTGAGTGCTACGGGCGATAGCTATTTACGTAGTTCAGTTTTCTTTGCCTTCTTTGGTACAGGAACAATGGTGGCCATCTTGAAGCATGTAGGGACAGCAGACTGGGATAGGGAGCGATTGAATACACCAGCCAGCTGGTCTGCGCATGCTCTGATGACGCGGCTAGGGATGCCGTCTGGGCCAGCAGCCTTGCGAGGGTTAACGCGTTTAAATGTTTTACACATGCCGGTCATGGAGAAGGAGAAGGGGGGTGCAGTCCTTGTTAGCGGGCCACGACAGTGGCACTATATTATGTTCAAAGCGGGCAAAGAAGGTGTAAAGTTTGTCTGGAAGCCTGAAGTCGGTGTCCGTGACGTGGCTGGTTTTCTATTTCTAGTCTGTGATTTTCTGTAGACCCTACCACATACGTCTCGTGTCTGAGCCATTGAATTGCAACTCCACTTTGTCACTCTACCGGCATTTCGCTTTTTTGATTGCCTTGCGGAGGGAATAACTACACTCTTTATATTCAGCCATATTCCCAAACCTCTTTCCATGGCTAAATGTGGTGGTTCGCCCTTTCAGTTTTGCGCAAATGCCGCCATCCATCCGCGGTTTCTGGTTAGGGTAGGTTTTAAAAGTCACAGTGGGTACCTCTCCAACCTCTCTTCCTAATAAACTCACTCATGGGTCAGTGTATCATCGATCTCGATGTTGTTCTCTGAGGCTGACCGGAACATATCCTAGTCTGTGTTTTCAAATCAATCTTGAAGTGTGGATTCCGATTGGTCAGACAGGCATTGAATGGTTCTAGTCACTGATACATCCTGTTTGAGTTTCTGCCTATAAGACGGTAGAAGCCAGATGGCGTCGTGGTCGGATTTGCCGCAGGGAGGGCGGGGGACGGTTTTGTATGCATCGTAGTATTTAGAGTAGCAGTGATCGAGTGTATTACCCTGGCGAGTACTACAATCAATATGCTGATAAAATCTCTGTCAGCGCGATGCATGGAGAAGCCCGGTGGCTGAACCGATTCTGACAACATATCCCGAGAGACCCATGTTTCCGTGAAACAGAGGATGTTACAATCTCTGATGTCTCTCTAGAAGGCAACCCTTGCTCGAATTTCGTCTACCTTGTTGTCAAGACACTGGACATTGGCGAGTAGTATACTCGGGAGCGGTGGGCGATGTCTACGGAGTCTGACCAGGTTGCCACTCCGTCTGCCCCTTCTGCGTTGCCATTGTTTTTGGTCGGCTTCTAGAATTAGATCCATTGTCCTGGGTAGTGGTCCAAACAGAGGATTCGCTTCGGGAAAGTCGTATTCCTGGTCGTAATGTTGGTAAGTTGACATCATTCTTATATCCAATAGTTCTTCCTAGCTGTATGTAATAAGACTTAAGATTTCCTGGGGTAACAATGTAAGCAATAATACATGAAAAAACAAGTTTCCTAAGGACTCGAAGCGAGGCGACCAATTCTGCCATCTTGCTATGCAGCCCAAAATATTCAGCATAAAGAAAAAAAGAGGGAGAGTGAGAGACACAGAGGGGAAAGGAGAGAAGGAGAGAGTTAATCATGGAGTGGTAGAGGATGAGTGAGAGAGAGAGAGAGAGAGAGAGAGAGAGAGAGAGAGAGAGAGAGAGAGAGAGAGAGGAGTGGTGAATGAGTGTTTCTCCATTGAGGGGGACCAGTTCCACCATGTAGCCTCCAGTCATATTGACTCCAGCCAGGCTAGGTTGCCGGGACCAGGGGCTGCAATGACTGCAGGCTGTCGAGCCAGGGCTGAAATGACTGCAGGCTATGTGTGGGCTGGCTTCTGCCTGTCTGTCTGTTGGCTGCCGTCTAGGCTAGTATCCATCTAGGCTAGTGTCTGTCTGTCTGTGGTTTGCCTGCCACCCTGCTTGCCTGTCTGTCTGTCTGTCTTCCTCCTTCCCTCCCTGCTTGCCCGTATGTCTGTCTGCCTGTCTGCACTGGGGAGAGTTAGGAGAAACCCCTGTGAATGTGTTTATTTTTTCCACAGGGCAAATACCCGGTCTCCCATCTACCGAATTAACGAGATGAGTTCCAGTAGATACTCGTTCTGACAGCTTGTCTATCTGTCCACACCTCCACAAGCTGCTAAAATGCACCGCATGTATTAGACTGTATGAATTTGAATGTTTGTTTTTTTTAAATGGTGTTTGTGTATCAGTAATTACATCCCAAGAAACCGAGAAGGTAAATAAATGTCAATGATAAAACCTTCATACCATTTCAAATGAGTTCCAGTGTTCAGAACTCACTCAGAAGAATTGAATGAATTCCAACGCAAAAATAAGGAATAAAAGGAGACAAAATGCTTTAACATGCATCGTTTTTTTTCTTATGAAAGAAGAAGGAAATGGTCTGAGGAGTCATGCTGTGCAACATAATTCACGGCTACAGTACATCCTCCAAACTGTCTCCTTTCTCACATTCTTACCCTCCCTCAATGTCATTGTATTACACTGGGGGTGCTTGTCATGAGTGAAATACATCTGCCCAGACCTATACTTTAGACTGACATGGGCCCTCCCTCTCTGTCATAAAACTAGACAAGTATTTTTTCTGGTCATCTGTTCATCATCGGCTCCAATAATCTGCATTTACAGTACGTTTCATGCTGAAAGTCACAAGTCAGTGGTAACTTACTGTAAGCTTTGTCTATTACTGTACAGGAAGTGAATGTCATTTATTGTGCGGAGTATCTGCTTGACAGGATGTTCTTGACTGTTACCTGTCTATAAGTGTCATTAATACAAAAAAAACTATGTTTTAAGTTAAATATTAGCTTTCGTCTCAAGCCAAAAAAGACAACAAATTAAATTCAAAAGTACTTCAACAACAGATGTACTAACGTTGGATGGGTTGATTAGGTTTCAAACGTTCTCTCAAACTGTATAATACATACTCTTAGAGTAGGTTTACCCCATTAATGTACTTGGTAATGTAAACGTGTTTTTTCATGTGACATCTTCTCATTTCACTCTTTTAAACAGTATGGGGAGGTTTTCCCAGACACAGATTAAGCTTAGTCCTGGACTAAAAAAGCAAGATGAACGGAAAATCTCCAGCCTACATTTTTTTCTAGTCCAAGACTAGGTGTCCTTGAAACTGCGAAACTGACATAGCCTAATGACGTAAGCCTACTCAGATGTGAAATGGACAGGATAGCTGACATCTTTTATACATGGTTTATGTTCCTGTCATAAACAATGGAGTAATGCAATCTTGTATTTTGGGTTATGAGAGTTACGCTATACTATTGGGACATATATAAGTTATAGTATTTAAAGCAGAGGAGGCACCACTGGTTCAAATGTTGTGGGGGAAAATGTGCGTCTTTTCTGGGGCCTGGAACTATTCCTGATCTCATGACCTGGTCAGGTAAAACTCTGGGTCCTATTCGTAGGCTATGACAGGGTCCAACGCTAACTTTTTTTCACACTGTCACAACTGGGCCAGTTGGCCAAAAACATACTGGCCCGAAAAGAATTTGGACTGGCCTGGACATGGTGTAGTGTGTAATGCATTGGAGTCATGCAGGGCCAATAGGTTGGCATGCTTTATCTCTAAATGCAGATATTAATAGGCTATATTTATAATAAATTAAATTAAATTGGTGGGTGTTATATTTGTCCTATTTCACACATGTATACGTGTGTATTCATACGCATGTGTGAATTTAACATGTGTTCTTTTGCATATCCCAACTCTCCCTGAGACACCCTCGGAGATTGGGGTCACAGCCAGTGTCTGCCATTATGAGTCATTACTCTATTCTTAAGAATTGCATTGTATTAATTGCATACATTTTCTTTTCAAAATAGTATGCTGCCCCTTTAAGAGAACTGTGTTCAAAAGAGATATCAACCTGGCTACCATAGGCTAGGAGAGATTAATGCTAAAGTGTCTTTTTTTGCTTTCTTTTTGTAAACTATCAACAGTAGCAAGCATATTGCTAATATGTTCACTATTAAAAGTTAACTTTTGTAAATCACTTTCCCTAAAATAAATAAGCTCAGTGAGTAGATTGATGGGCCCTTATTTTTGCTCAGGACAGCTTGCTTGTGCTGTGTGAAAGTATCAATTCATGTACTGCTCAAGTGCTCGAGAAGTTGTCACTCGCAGGAGTGCAGTGGTGCTTGAATGAACGGCCAATCATATTGCTCAAATACAAATAGCACAGCCTTATTCTAAAATGTATTTAAATAAAAAGATTATCATCGATCTACGCACATACCCCATAATGACAAAGCAAAAAACCTGAAATATCACATTTACATAAGTCATCAGACCCTTTACTCAGTACTTTGTTGAAACACCTTTGGCAGCAATTACAGCATCAAGTTTTATTGGGTATGACACCACAGATTGGCACACCTGTATTTGGGTAGTTTCTCCCATTCTTTTTTTTACCTTTATTTAACTAGGCAAGACAGTTAAGAACAAATTCTTATTTTCAATGACAGCCTAGGAACAGTGGGTTAGCTGCCTGTTCAGGGGCATAATGACAGATTTGTCATTCACATTTTTGCACAAAAACAGAAATATCACATTTACATAAGTATTCAGACTCTTTACTCAGTACTTTGTGGAAGCACCTTTGGCAGCGATTGCAGCCACAAGTCTTCTTGGGTATGACACTAAAAGTTTGGCTCACCTGTATATGGGAAGTTTCTCCCATTCTTCTCTGCAGATCCTCTCACGCTCTGTTAGGTTCGATGGGGAGCGTTGCTACACAGCCATTTTCAGGTTTCTCCAGAGATGTTTGATTGGATACAAGTCCGGGCTCTGGCTGGGCCACTCAAGGACAGTCAGAGACTTGTCCCAAAGCCACTCCTACATTGTCTTGGCCTTGTGCTTAGGGTCGTTGTCCTGTTGGAAGGTGAACCTTTGCCCCAGTCTGAAGTCCTGAGCGCTCTGTAGCAGGTTTTCATCAAATAAAATAAAATGAAATGTATTTATATAGCCCTTCTTACATCAGCTGATATCTCAGGATTCTAGCAGCCGTATTTAGCACTAACTGAAGTTTATTTAGTGCTTTATCCGGGTAGCCGGAAAGTAGAGCATTGCAGTAGTCTAACCTAGAAGTGACAAAAGCATGGATACATTTTTCTGCATCATTTTTGGACAGAAAGTTTCTGATTTTTGCAATGTTACGTAGATGGAAAAAAGCTGTCCTTGAAATGGTCTTGATATGTTCTTTAAAAGAGAGATCAGGGTCCAGAGTAACGCCGAGGTCCTTCACAGTTTCATTTGAGACGACTGTACAACCATTAAGATGAATTGTCAGATTCAACAGAAGATCTCTTTGTTTCTTGGGACCTAGAACAAGCATCTCTGTTTTGTCCGAGTTTAAAAGTAGAAAGTTTGCAGCCATCCACTTCCTTATGTCTGAAACACAGGCTTCCAGCAAGGGAAATGTTGGGGCTTCACCATGTTTCATCGAAATGTACAGCTGTGTGTCATCCGCATAGCAGTGAAAGTTAACATTATGTTTTCAAATGACATCCCCAAGAGGTAAAATATATAGTGAAAACAATAGTGGTCCTAAAACGGAACCTTGAGAAACACCGAAATTTACAGTTGATTTGTCAGAGGACAAACCATCCACAGAGACAAACTGATATCTTTCCGACAGATAAGATCTAAACCAGGCCAGAACTTGTCCGTGTAGACCAATTTGGGTTTCCAATATCTCCAAAAGAATGTGGTGATCGATGTTATCAAAAGCAGCACTAAGGTCTAGGAGCACGATGACAGATGCAGAACCTCGGACTGATGTCAATTAAAGGTCATTTACCACCTTCACAAGTGCAGTCTCAGTGCTATGATGGGGTCTAAAACCAGACTGAAGCATTTCGTAAACATGGTTTGTTTTCAGGAAGGCAGTGAGTTGCCGTGCAACAGCTTTTTCAAGGATCTCTCTGTATTTTGCTCTGTTCATCTTTCCCTCAATTCTCAATCATGACAAGTTTCCCAGTCCCTGCCACTGAAAAACATCCCCACAACATGATTCTGCCACCACCATTCTTCATCGTAGGGATGGTGCCAGGTTTCCTCCAGACATGACGCTTGGCATTCAGGCCAAAGAGTTCAATCGTGGTTTCCTCAGACCAGAGAATATTGTTTCTCATGGTCTGAGAGTCCTTTAGGTGCCTTTCGCAAAGTCCAAGTGGGCTCTCATATTTCTTTTACTGAGGAGTGGCTTCCATCTGGCCACTCTACCATAAAGGCCTGATTGGTGGAGTTATGCAGAGATGGTTATCCTTCTGGAAGATTCTCCCATCTCCAAGGAGGAACTCTGGAGCTCTGTCAGAGTGACCATTGGGTCCTTGGTCACTTCCTTGATCAAGGTCCTTCGGCCCTGAGTGCTCAGTTTGGCCAGGAGCCAGCTCTAGGAAGAGTCTTGGTGTTTCCAGACTTCTTCCATTTAAGAATGATGGAGGCCACTGTGTTCTTGGTGACCTTCAATGCTGCAGAAATTGTTTGGTACCCTTCCCCAGATCTGTGCGTCGAAACAGTCTCGGAGTTCTACGTACATTTGTGGGACCTTATATAGACAGGTGTGTGCCTTTCCAAATCCTGTCCAATCAATTGGATTTACCATAGGTGGACTCCAATCAAGTCTCATAGTGTTATTTGAAAAACTGTCCAAAATGTCCAAAAATCTGTTTTTGCTTTATCGTTATGGGATATTGTGTGTAGATTGAGGAGTATTTTTATGTATTTATTCCTTTCAAGAATAAGGCTGTAACATAACAAAATGTGGAAAAAGTCAAGGGGTGTGAATACTTTCCGACTGCAATTTATAATCAATCCATAAATGGCAGTTCCCATTCAAGTCAAGACAGGCAGCCATTGCTACTGTACCCATAAGTTTAACAGTCAAATTGCCAGGGTTAGAGGTTCCAAAACCCTTCTATGTTTTATATAAACCAATCAAATGTATTTATAAAGTCCTTTTTACATCTGCCAATGTCACAAAGTGCTATACAGAAGTATCATCATTATCTTATTATTTATTGTTAATGGCGTCTTTGGTGTGCTTATCAATGCACTAGCACCTTTTTCCCACTCCTGTCGCTCCTTCTATCTGTGGAACAATGCAACAAGCTGTTCAACAGATAGAAGGAGTGACAGGAGTGGGGAAAAAGGTGCTAGTGCATTGATAAGCACACCAAAGACGCCATTAACAATAAATAATAAGATAAAGATGGCAATTCTTAAAGTCCATTTCACACCATAGCCTGCTGAATTTGCAAGATAACTTCAGAATAACTGTATTTATAATGGTATGCCTTACTGATAAGACAATGTAAATGTTTTCTCCTTCCCATCTATCCCTCTTTCCCCCCTCAGTGTTCCTCTGTAGAGGCGTGCCTCAAATGAATGAGACTGAGGGAAACCCCCCAAGACCACCACGTCATCTCACTGAAGAACGACGAAGGCAAGACTGAGGAGTACAAGTACAGTACCATGGTCTAAGAGAGAGAGAGTAGACATGAATGAGAAGTGCTGGAGGCTGGTGGGTCACGAGAAGAATCACAGACATTCACTAATACATGATCACATACAAACGTGTAACAGAGTTAAGAACGTGCCGTAAACTCACTCCACAGCTAGCTTGAAATGTCGCAGATGGGGCCATCCAGGTGGTACCTTTTGGGTGGCTTAAACCATTGGTACGTTGTCAAGGAGGACGGTCACATGTATTTGTGAGCAGAGAATCACTTTTTTGAGTGTGGAACAGGGACAAAGGAGGAAGATATACTGTTGTTGCATTAGCACTACACACCTGATGAGAAGTTCATAATTTGAATTGGCTGTGTAGTGCTAGGGGGGGGGGGGGGGTGCACCCTTTTGGGTCCCCAGGAACAGGATTAAAACCTCTACAGGTTAGGTGTCCCTAAACCGGGACGGTTGTTGCTCAATATACAATAATGTGACCAGAAAACATTATATACAACAGCCAACTTTTTGGGACATAGACATGTCTTATATAGGCAAAAGCTTACATTCTTGTTAGTCTAACTACAGTCTGCAATTTACAGTAGCTATTACAGAGAAAAAAATCCATGCTATTGTTTGAGGATAGTGCACAACAACAAAACACTTTTATCACGGCAACTGGTTTGATACATTCACCTCTGAAGGTAAATGCACTTACTGTCACGTCTGCTCCCACTCTTCCCTCCTGGCGGTCGAGGGAGCAGGGCTCCCCAGCATTACGCACTCCTGCCACCATCATTACGCACACCTGCTTCCCTCGTCCAGCGCATCAGCCATCATTTGGACTCACCTGGACTCAATCACCTGCGTTATTTCCTTCCCTATATCTGTCTGTCCCCCAACTCTCTGTTCCCCACTTCCGCATTAACGTTTGTATGTCGTTTTGTTACCCGTGTGCTGAAACTGTTCCTGTCTTGTTCCTTATCTGTTCCTCATTAAATGTTTGACTCCCCGTACCTGCTTCTCGATTCCAGTGTCAGTCCTTACACTTACATTCAGTAATCTTGCTCTGATTTGTCATCCTGAGGGTCCCACAGTTAAAATATAGTGTAGTTTTGTATTTTTTAACTTAAATGTAGAAACTGGGTTCTACAGTTTGACCCCACTGTCTCTGGCTCCACCCCCTTGCTCCAGGTCCTGAGCTACAGGAAGGTTAGATTTGGGTATGTCATTTCAGGCGAAAATGTAAAAAATGGTCAGATCCTTAAGTTAAGAAACACTGTTCTATCTAGACTAATCACATTCCCCACCTCACCTCTCCCTGGCTACCGTATGTAAACATGATCCAACTCTGTGAACACATTGACAATACATCAATTCTTGTTTGTTATGTGCACCTGTTTGCTCTCTTTGCCGACCACAAGCATGTGTTGAATGAGAACATTGCTTGTTTTTTTTTTAAGTTTCAATGTTGCTACAGTTTGCAATCAAAGTAAATGTGACACTATGTTCTCCGGGTGTTTCTCTGGGGGAATCTAGTCCTCGAGTGCAATTAGTTTAATCAGGTGTGTTAGCAGGGGCTGGGGAAAATGTAACACCGATCAGGCCCCCGAGTGCTTGATCTGATACTCTCCTGGAGTGCTTGATCTGATACTCTCCTGGGGTGCTTGATCTGATACTCTCCTGGAGTGCTTGATCTGATACTCTCCTGGAGTGCTTGATCTGATACTCTCCTGGAGTACTTGATCTGATACTCTCCTGGAGTGCTTGATCTGATACTCTCCTGGAGTGCTTGATCTGATACTCTCCTGGAGTGCTTGATCTGATACTCTCCTGGAGTGCTTGATCTGATACTCTCCTGGAGTGCTTGATCTGATACTCTCCTGGAGTGCTTGATCTGATACTCTCCTGGAGTGCTTGATCTGATACTCTCCTGGAGTGCTTGATCTGATACTCTCCTGGAGTGCTTGATCTGATACTCTCCTGGAGTGCTTGATCTGATACTCTCCTGGAGTACTTGATCTGATACTCTCCTGGAGTGCTTGATCTGATACTCTCCTGGAGTGCTTGATCTGATACTCTCCTGGAGTGCTTGATCTGATACTCTCCTGGAGTGCTTGATCTGATACTCTCCTGGAGTGCTTGATCTGATACTCTCCTGGAGTGCTTGATCTGATACTCCCCTGGAGAGTTACCGTCTTGTAGGTTTTCTCCAACCTGAATCTAGCCAAGGCAGCAACTACTCTTCCAGCAAAATCAAGGCAGTTATACAATTTTTACAAATATTACAAAACGTTCACAACATATTTCATAACACATGAAGTGTGTGCCCTCAGGACCCTACTCTACTACCACATATCTACAGCACAAAACCCATGTGTATGTGTGTGTACGCATGTGTCTATGCCTGTGTTTGTGTTGCTTCACAGTCCCCGTTGTTACATAACGTGTATTTTATCTATATTTTAAATCAAATTGTACTACTTGCATGAGTTACTTGATGTGTAATAGAGTTCCATGTAGTCATGGCAATATGTAGTACTGTGCGCCTCCCATAGTCTGTTCTGGACTTGGCGACTGTGAAGAGACCTCTGGTGGCACGTATTGTGGGGTATGCATGGGTGTACTGGTCTCATCACCTGTTGTTTGCATTTCAACAGCTAAGTTGCTTATAAATTACACACCGTGGAAGATCTAGCCTTCTGGGAGGGCCACCACCTACATTTGTACATTTTAGTCATTTAGCAGATGCTCTTATCCAGAGCGACATACAGGAGCAATTAGGGTTAAGTGACTTGCTCAAGGGCACATTGGCAGATTATTCACCGGGCCACCTGGAAGTCGGGGCCCCTGGGCATGTGACCTGCGTGCCCAGTTGGAATACGGTCTATGCTACAAGTTTAGATAGCTGGCTAGACTAACTACCAATCTAACAATTGTTAGCTGGCAGGGCTAATTGAGTGACTGTCAGTGGCAGTCATAACATCTACTATTCTTACTTTCAATAGTTAGTTGAGACCCCACCGAGTTCCTAAATGTTTACATGTTTTGGGTCCCCTAGCGGCCGGGGGACCTAAGCGACCGCTTATGTCACTTATGCCTGAAACCGGCCCTGTTTACACAATTGCCAGAAAGTCTGGATAAATCAGGCTAAGGTACTGCAACATCAGTCAACTGCCATCTTAGTGCAGAACAACATTGCCTGGAAACTGGTATGATTTTGTGATGCCACTCAAAATCATATTCGCAATACGGCCAAAAATGAGCTAATACCGAGGATCAAGGTAAGAATGTATTTATACTTGCGTACTATTGTTTGTACAAATGAACGTGGTACCTTCAAGCGTTTGGAAATTGCTCCCAAGGATGAACCAGACTTGTGGAGGTCTACACATTTTTTCAGAGGTCTTGGCTGATATATTTTTATTTTCCCATGATGTCAAGCAAAGAGAAACTGAGTTTGAAGGTAGGCTTTGAAATACATCCACAGGTACACCTCCAATTGACTCAAATGATGACAATTACCTAACAGAATCTTCTAAAGCCATAACATAATTTTCCAATCTGTTTAAAGACACAGTCAACTGGTGTATGTAAACTTCTGACCCACTGGAATTGTGATGCAGTGAATTATAAGTGAAATAATCTGTCTGTAAACAATTGTTGGGAAAATGACTTGTGTCATGCACAAATTAGATGTCCTAACCGACTTGCCAAAACTATAGTTTGTTAACAAGACATTTTTGGAGTGGTTTAAAAACCAGTTTTAATGACTCCAACCTTAGTGTATGTAAACTTCCGACTTCAACTGTAGATTTACAATGAGAGCATGCTGCCTTTGTCACTTTGAATTATACTGTATGTAATCCTAATTCTGTCTGTCTTTTTCTGTTTCTCCCTCAACAAAAATGAAATAATTTGCTTGATAGCACCCATGTAATTTAGTTAATTTAGTTAGCTTACCTTCATTCTTTGCTGGAAAAAAAACTGCAGAGAAAATATCTTTCTCGGATATTCAAATGGGAGGCACTTCTGATATGTAATCTTTCTTGGTTATTCGAGTGTAACTGACAATTTAGTGGATTTTCTTAAATGCCTTCCTACAGAATTCCTACAGGTTGAATGTCAAATTTCTATACATCCTTCCAGCAAGAAAATTAGCGATCGGATCGCAGTGTTATCTGCTGACCATTTAGGGAGTTGAGTCCTCAACTGGTGTGCCAAATTTAATTCCGTAATATGGAGTGTTGACTGAGAAATGACTAAGGGGAAAACTCACTTTAACATGGATTGCCTAAAACCTAAGATAGACGGGACTATCGTCGCGTCCATAATATACTGTAGATGCAGATTTTTCTTTTCCACACATATCCAAAAAACTGTAATGAAAGTGTGAGGTTATCTGTGTGTATATGTGTGTGCACACGCACGTGTGCGTATGTGTTTGTGTGCATGCTTGGTTGTGGCCTGTCAGGTCGTAGGTTACCTTGGTAATCAGGTTAACATGATCTACATAGATTGAGACGACAGAGTGTGCACCCATTTGTCATGCAAATGACACACACACAAATAATACAACCTCCAAGTCCCCAGCTTTACCACATGCTTCTTTTTAAATGGAAACATACCACGTTTAAAACCAAACACACACCCGACACATCCCCACACAGCAAGGCAGGCATTGAGCGGAGCAACAGGGGAGAAACGTAAACTGGGATGTTAAGAATAGCTAATGTTTCTTTACATCATGTTCCAAACCCTGACACCGTCCAATCAGATATGAAATCCCCACTTGATCCCAAAGAGGAAACATTAGGGTGAGTGAAACGCTAGTGAAACGCTATATAGTGAAACGCTATATAGTATTTCCCCGGGTACTTGGCTCTGTGCTGATAGGAAGCAGCGATGACTTTAATCTTTCATGCTGGATAGGGTTTGGTGTAACCGCCCAGATACTCCAGACTCAAGCCTTGTGATTAAGACCTCCGTGTTGGATAATCAAAGTGGGGGAGATGTCAGTAGTGACAGCTCGTCCATCTTCAACAAAGTCTGGAGCTCCGTCGCTAAATATCCAACTCAACACTACACTCACCACCTCTAATGTTGAACTAGTATTTACTCCCATATTCTGATTGGCTGTTTATATAGTCCAGAGAGCTGGGATGGGGACCTCCAGTAGAGCAGTGATCTATCTAGTAGAGCAGTGATCTAGTGATCTATCTCGCAGGATTCATTAGAGAACACATCAGTCAAATCAGTTAGTGTGTGATGTACCTGTGTATCTGTCATTTTCTATACTACCAAATAAGTAGCATTAACATGGGCCTAGTTGAAACAGTAGCACCGACATGAGCCTGACATTCCCTTGTCACCTACAGAGAAACCTCATAATCGCCACAGACCAAGGGGCATAACAGGCCAGCATATCTTCTCAATACGATCACCACGCCAGTCTATATACATGTACATGACGTCTGATTGGTTTCTTATCAGTCTCTGTCAGTGAATATGGCCCACAGACAGACAGAGCCACAAGGACCACCACACCAGGGTCCATTGTATGTGTGACTGAGGGTTGAGCAGGGTGGTCCAGGGTGGTCCAGGCCCTGAGACAATAGGCCGGTCCTGGGGCATTGTGCTGGGATCCTGGAGGCTTTGTGGGAGACTGGGAGTAGGACTGGTTGAATTAGCCCCTGCCATTGCTTGTCTCCTCTCTCCTCATGATGTCAGCTAAACTGTCAACACCAACTGGTTCTCTGGTCAGCTGAACACTGATGAATAGAACAGCATTGTCACCACACATAATATAACATTCTCATTATTATGTAATTGCTAAGGATTTCGGCATTGCCCGGACTCTCTCTCTCTTTCTTTCTCACTCTCTCCATCTCGGTCTCTCGCTCTCTGCAGGTCCACAGCCTTCACACAGAGAGAGACAGAGAGAGAGGAGCGTAGGGGTGTGAGGATGTAGCCTGTGTCAACACAGGTTACCTCTGAAGACTGTTTTATCAGCCTCCAATTACACCTAATTGGATTGGTAGTCACCCCTTAAATGAGGTTGCCTAATAAGAATTCCCGCCATCAGAAAACTGTGTGTACAAATAACAAATAAATATTTGAGGTGTTGGAGGTCCACTGTGTTTCGCACTCGAAGGAAACCTCTACAGATATCCCAATTAAGTTGAAATTCTGGCATCAGAGTAAACAGATGAAAACACACAAAGACACACGCAAACAACACACACACACACACATATACACACACCAGGTGACAAGGCACAGCTGAAGGTAAAGGAATGCACTGTTTGCTTTCCTGAGATTGAATATTTAACAGAGTGTGTGGTTAAAAAGTAACATAATTCTCCAACATTGACAGCAGTATTAATTTTTAACCAGCCAAGCAGGAATTTATTCAGCTGTGTTCTCTGGCATTTCTGGTTTAGCATACAGAATTAGGACACAACATGAAAGCATGCAGGGAATTTAAAAATGAATCACAAAGTCCAAACGGACACGCTGGTTTCGTGTCTGGTGGCTTTTTCAATGATGGATGTAGTTCATTGTAGTTTTCTGAAGCTGTTGTTGTTTTTTTAAGTTCTTACATTCTATTACCCATAAGGACACTGACTGAGACAGAAGATATACTGATCACATCTATATTCCCTGGAAACAGCCTTTTTGTTTTCACACACAATGTTTTTCAGATGAAAATTAGACAAATAGGGAAGGCTTTTTTTCCCTCCCAAACAGCATATGCAGATTTTTAAAAATCAAAATACATTCCTACAGAGAATGGAGAAATTGGAATAAAATAAATTTGACAGAGAAGTGCAGGGAAGGGTTATGGGGTTTGAGGGGCCTTAGTTTGAAGTTTGAGGGGCCTTAGTTTGAAGCCTGTGGAGACGTAATAAGCACGCATGGTTTTTCAATCAAATTGAGTCTTGATGCTTGAGACTTTGGCCTTTGCTATAGAAATGAAATGTCTCATCCTGATAATTGCATTGGGATATTGAGATTGCATTGCCACAGGGCAGAAACATAACCCACCACCACTAAAACTCCTTGGTGGCTGAATGAAACTATAGTAAAGCTACAGTTGGTCTGGATTGTGTTTGATCCTCATATTATGGAAGAGAATCAAGTGGCGGCATGAAGTGGAAGAATCCTTTTTCTACTCTTTCATCACTGGAGAGAACATGTGATCTGTTGGTGTAGCCAGCCATGCATACCAATACATACAGACAGATAGAGAAGCCCCTTCAATGTATAGTACACTAAAGTCAATGGATGCACAAACAGTATAGAAATAGCAATGGAAAATATTGAAGTGGAATACTGTACCCCTACTACAAATCTAAGTGGATTTAATTTGTCTAAAAACATGCATTTTCCTCAGACGAGGCTGTAGATATAAAATACTAGCATTATGAGTTGTGAATGCTACACTATTATGTGAAAATGTCTGATTCAACCTATGATTCAAGGCAGTGATAAAGGTGATACGGTAAAATGGAAAGGATGACTGTTAAAGATATGTCATTTGGCCACCACAGAGGCACCAATAAGGTCGCTCTCTTACCTCTGCAACCGTACAGGACAGATTCATGTGGGAAGCATCGAAGGGGAAATGGGAAGTCCCGCTTAGAAGCTTGAACATTGATCGACACTATTTTCATTGTAGCTGTTTCTGTAGTGTTTCAAACACCTTATATAATGGATGGTGTCAATATGAAACAAAAAATATGCAAAGACCCATCTCAATATCACGTGTTATGGATAATAATTAAGATATGAACACATTAATGTGTGTGACATGGGATGGCAATGAAATTGCGCACAGCCATAATAATGAAGGCCTTTGAAAATGTTTTGATACTTGTTATTTGAAAAAGAATAACACCAACATCTGTTTTTTTTACAAGAAACTCACCAATCAGCAATGGAAAGTGAAAGGTTTGGGTGAGTTTGGGATCCAGATTCTCAAAATCCAGAGGAGTGTCAATTGTCATTGATTTAAAAAATAAAAAAAAAGTCAAATTTAAGTCTACAGAAATTACTACAGACCAAAATGGAAGTTTAATAATGATTCAAAGAAAACTGGCACAAGAAAAAGTCACTTAAATGAACTGTTATTGCCAAAATGAAGACGACTCAAGGTGAATTAATGATGATTTTAATTGTGTGCGGGATGCAACTCTAGACAGGTCATCAACTAAACTATATCCTCTTCCTAACACGTCTAAGGTATTAAACCACAACATCAAAGAGATAGATCTATGTGAACTGTGGAGATAGAAACATCCAACTGAAAGACAATACTCCTATACTCACATCCACAACTCATATTGAAGATTTTACTTTTTATTGTGAACATTTCTTTAATTGACTGTGTTTCTGAATGTAAATACCTTCCTAGAATAATTATGATTGTCCTTCACGTTAAAACTCAAACCTCCTATGCCAATAGCAAAGCAAAGAAATCAGTTTAGTTAGAGTTCCTGTGTCCAGTGTCTGTGTTCTTTTGTCCATCTTAATGTTTCCTTTTATTGGCCAGTCTGAGATATGGCTTTTTCTTTGCAACTCTGCCTAGAAGGCCAGCATCCCGGAGTCGCCTCTTCACTGTTGACATTGAGACTAGTGTTTTGCGAGTAATAATTAATGAAGCTGCCAGTTGAGGACTTGTGAGGCGTCTGTTTCTCAAACTAGACAATAAAATGTAATGGTTCTCTTTCTCAGTTGTGCACCGGGGCCTCCCACTCCTCTTTCTATTCTGGTTAGAGCCAGTTTGCTCTGTTCTGTGAAGGGAGTAGTACACAGAGTTGTACTACTAATTTCTCGCATGGAATAGCCTTCATTTCTCAGAACAAGAGTAGACTGACTAGTTTCAGAAGAAAGTTCTTTGTTTCAACCATTTTGAGCCTGTAATCGAATCCACAAATGCTGATGCTCCAGATACTCAACTAGTCTTCAGAAGGCCAGTTTTATTGCTTCTTTAATCAGAACAACAGTTTTCAGCTGTGCTAACATAATTGCAAAAGGGTTTTCTAATTATCAATTAACCTTTTAAAATTATAAACTTAGATTAGCTAACACAACATGCCATTGCAACACAGGAGTGATGGTTGCTCATAATAGGCCTCTGTACGCCTATGTAGATATTCCATTTAAAAAATCTGCCATTTCCAGCTACAATAGTCATTTACAACATTAACAATGTCTACGTTGTATTTCTGATCAATTTCATGTTATTTTAATGGACAAAAAAATGTACTTTTCTTTTTTTTAATTACATTTCTAAGTGACCCCAAACGTTTGAACGGTAGTATACATATTCAGCACCAGTCAAAGGTTTGGACACACCTACTCATTCAAGGATTTTTCTTTATTGTAACTATTTTCTACATTGTACCTCATGAAGCTGTTTGAGAGAATACCAAGAGTGTGCAAAACTGTCATCAAGGCAAAGGGTGGCTACTTTGAAGAGTCTAAGATATAAAATATATTTTGATTTGTTTAACACTTTTTTGGTTACTACATGATTCCATATGTGTTATTTCATAGTTTTGATGTCTTCACTATTATTCTAGAATGCAGAAAATAATAAAATAAAGAAAAACCCTTGAATGAGTAGGGGTTGGTCCAAACTTTTGACTGGTGATGTATGTATATATATTTCATTTGAAGAGCTGTGAAAATGTGTAAGATGGGTATAGTTTCTCCTGAAAACACAACAAAGTGTATTGTCTTGTGAGAATGGACAAGTGTTGCTCCACTTCATTTTCTTGCCATTCTAAGTAGCAGCCCACCCTCCTTGTCCTATCACAGGTGCTAATGATTATTTGGCAACCACCAGCGCAAGCAAATGATTAACGTTAGTGTTAACGAATTGCCTCGTTTGTCTCTGCGAACCTATTCTCATTGTTTTGCTAATGGCGGCTTCAGTGTGAGCAGATTGCCAGAAACATGTACTATCTATAAAGATAATGTCCTAATTCCAGTGAGTAAACAACACACGGCACTTAGCCTATGGCACTATTATTCTCCCAGACACCTGTCTGTAACATTGTTCATTCGTACAAAAGGGGTTAGTGTTTGCCAGGGGTTATTAGTAAATAGCTCACTCAAACAACCACATCACAGTCAGTAAAAGCCAGGCCGCACCAAATAGGGTGGATTATAAAGATGACGCAAAAAGGCCTTTGACCATTGAAAAAATGTTCACAGTTCCAGTCTACATAAGGTACCAATAGGCACCAATGCGATGGCAGCTGGGTCTGGTCTACTTAGTTCATTCGCCACGCACCAACCATTAAAAAAAGAAGCCATTGAAAGAAACCTTTACACAGTTGTTGACATGGAACCAATCTATCCTCCTGCTACATCGCGGAAGCTACTAGATCCTGTAGAATGGAAGATGTTAGTATCCAGGGTGTGACACAAAGCTGTATAGGGCTGTGATATGGCTACCTAATGATCCATAGAGTCCAGATTACTGCCAGGTTATGGGAACCAGGACTGTAGTCAACCACTGGAACTGTGGTTAAACAGGATAAACAGGAAAGCCACAGTTAGGTGAGACATGAAACCTGCTCCCATTCGCTCTGAATGGATGGATGCCTGGACGTAAACCACAACAACCTGGAAACACTGTGACCTTTGACCTAATGTTTACATCCTTCCTAAAGGTCAACTAAACCCCCACTAAAGAAACGTCCTCCACCGGAATGAGCTAACCAAATAATTATTTCCCATTGTGTACATTGTTGTTTCCTGAGCAGGGGTTTGGTGGTTTCCCTCTCAGTGGTGACTCACTTCCTCCTATAAACACCAACAGACAGACAGGAGAGAAACTAACGGCCACGTCTACATGGTACAGTAGATAGTTTATATCTGTGAAAAAAAATACTGTAAAACTCATTATAATCTGGCAGTGTGATTTAATTTGACACTTTTCTTCAACAATGTGCTTTGGAGTACTTGCCAGGTCCTCAACGCCCAAATATATGTCCATTTGCCTTTAAGGAAAAACATATTCTGCTATCACTTCATACCCAGAAGGCATCCAGTTCTCCAAGCAATGAATTCTATCCTGTCTCAATGTCAGATTATGCCAGTGAACACTTCATAAATATACGGAAAAGTATGAAAATGTATGCACTCACTACTAGAAGTCACTCTGGATAAGAGCGTCTGCTAAATGACTCAAATGTAACTGTAATACAGTAGGTTAGCCTTATTCCACAACATTAGGCTACTCCCTGCTAAGCTTAATAAATCCTGTATACAGTAGGGGTAAATTAAGTCAAGGCAATGAAGATGCTAATGTACTTAGCGTTAGTGGTAAACAAAATGAGATTACTAGGACAGCAAATTCAGAATTTGATTTACTTAGGCTTAACATAAACAGCTTGTCAAACTCCTTTAAAAATAGTCCAAATGTGTATTTGACTTAGTCAACAAGCCAAGGAATTATTTCTTTCGCACTGTTGAGAAATGCTATTTGGCATTTGTCACTGTAATTGCCATCTGCAGTGAAAAGGGTATATTTAGCACGATTCCACTCAATAATAATGCCCAGATGGGTATTGTTGACATGTTGTCGTTTACTTATTGCGTGTGAGTCCATGTAAGATTTTCACTGTACCCTGCAATCACACCTGCAACCCTGTACATGTGACTATTAGACACTATGAATCTGAGTGACAGGGGATAAACAGAATTAGAATATGGAATGTAACAATATAATTAAATATAAACAGATAAACAAGATTAGTATAAATAAGTATACCACACACATAAATGCTTGGCAATTGAGCACCTAAATGTTAGTCATCTATGTGCATATATTTTGCCCACATTTGCATAATCCACCACATAATCCAACGAAGAAGCAGATAACAAGCTGAAGACAAGACTCGACTCCTTATGGGACTAGAAACTCTGTTAAATGAGATGGAACCAACGGACCAGGCTCAGTTCCTCAATCGTATTATTATGATGAGATAAATAGGATTTTCAAGTTGGGAGTTGGGATTTTCTGTCATCTTTTTTTTCCCGAGTTCTGATGACTACAGCTGTAAGTCATATTATGTCTACGTCCGTAATGGCACCCTATTCCCCTATAGGCCCTGGTCGAAAGTAGTGCACTAAATAGGTATTGGGTTCCATTTGAGACTGAGCCTTCTTCTCTCTCCTCCTCAGCGCACCGCAGGGGGAAAGTTTCCAGTGTCTCCCACATAAAGACCAGGCTAATTACATGTCAATAATTCAATGCTTAATTTTAATGACCATGCAGGAGAGTTCAGTTCCTTTATTCTCTGCTGAACGAAGGAAGGAACGGAGCCTGGCCGCCGATGTGATTAGCAGGGATGAAGGGATGAAAGATAAAGCTGCAGGGAGAGAAAAGGAGAGAACGGGAGGGGAAGATAACGTTAGGATCTGCTATTCTGTTTTTCCTCCCTCACCCTTCCGAGGTGGCAAAAGGTCCCCCAGACTACTGAGTCGACAGATTTGAGTGTGGCTGGGGCACACAGGGGGGGGGGGGGGGGGGGGGGGGGGGGGGGGGAATAGGGAAGAGGAGGGGGGAGGAAGGAGGAGGGAGGGAGAGGGGCATGCTAGAGATATGGTCTTCTTGTCTTCATGAGCAGGTGAATGTAAGAATGAAAACATGTACATGAGCTATACCAGTCAGGTTCATTCATCATGCATACCCTCCCCTTTTGTATTTCACCCAATTTAGCCATTACTTAAAAACCCACATATCTCAAAAGGTGCATGTGAACAAGATTGTATTGCTCCTCAAAATGCCAAAAAGCTTTCCTGGTAATATAATATTTGGGGGGGGGGGGGTAAAAGCCAGTCCTGATCCTGATCTAGGTATTATTTGACCACATTATCCTGAATCACAGCAGAACCAGCAAGTTTGGTTTAGAGAGGACGAAAGAAAACGGGTCAATTCTACTCTCTCTGATTGGTCCTGCATTACCCCGCATTACTAGAAGAATAAACAAGACACAAATACCGCGGCAGCCAGGAAATCTCCTTCCTTCTCCAGTCCGGCCAATCCCTAAGTGGTGGTCCCCCATGCACTGAATAAGAGCTCTCTCTCTATATCTGGCGGTTCTTGTTCTCTCTCTATCTCTCTCTTTTCCTGACAATGGCAAAACTTCCTTAGGGCTGAAATCAGGTGTGAAAGTAAGCCGGTACCGGTACGTACCGGCAAACTAAATAGTGGGGTACACTTTGCCGGTAAAGCATGAGCTTATCATAATAACTAAAACAAAGATGCCAAGAAAACTGTAGGCTATTACACTATTACTTATCATTACTGCATGTTACCCACATGAAAAATGTGCGAATTAACATGAAAACGAGTGGAATACGCTCCAAAACGCAGAGATGGCTGAGGCGTGGGCAGACAGTGGACTCATGAATTCAGGTTCCAAGTGTAGGCCTACTGAATGAAAAAAAAACTGAATGTGATTGATTACACTTGTTGGTCTTTTGTTAGAGATGTCTCTTTCCATTCCTCAAATGGCGGGTGCACAGTGACCTGTGTGGATGAGGTAATTGTTTAGAGTGGACGAACGTGGGAGATAGCCAGGCTTACAGGAGCCGTTTGAAGTGATTGTTTGACAATCTGTTGAAAACATCAGATTATCTTTTAAAAGGTAATACCTTTTAAAAGATAAACAACATATCTTTACCATTAGGCCCACAGAGATCCTATTAAATTAATAGGGATTCTATGTTATTCTATGATTAGCCCCCTCCCCCCCAAAAAAATATTTCCCGGGAAGAAAGTAAATCTACTCTCACCCCTGGCTATAATGGTGGCTGAGCCCCAGCCTTTGTCCCCTGATTAGCCAGCCTATTCAGAGCTCAGCTTGCTAATTGCATAGCCTGTATAGCTAGCCTGCATTACCCCGCATTACTGTAAGAATTAACAAGACACAAATACTGCGGCACCCAGGAAATCTCCTTCCTTCCTCCAGTCCGGCCAATCCCTAAGTGGTGGTCCCCCATGCACTGAATAAGAGCTCTCTCTCTCTCTCTCTCGCTCTCTCTCTCTCTCTAAACATACGGTAAAGAACACTTAAGTCATTTGGCAAATCGTATCCGGAGTGACTTACAGTATCTCATTCATAGTCATATCTCAGTCATAGTCAAGTACATTTTTCCTCAATAAACTAGCTCAAATGTATTTATTTGAAGCTGCCTCATAATTAGGACCTACAATGAGTGAGAAAGAGAGACACAGAGAGAGGGAGACCCCCGAAAGTGCTTGTCACAAACTCAAACAAGCACAATTATATTTTGACTTATACAGTTGTTGGAAGACATTTCTGTGTGCTGGGAGTGAGTTAGAGTTCTTTAGCGCTAACAGCTGATGCTAGTGACAGTAATGTTTAAAGTTCTGCTCAACCGGAGCCTGTATGGTTCCACATGGGAACCGAGTGTTATTGCTCAGAGCAGATAGGAGACTGTGAGGGAACACTAGAGCTGTAGGCACAAATGAAGGATAATCAGCGAACACACGTTTACATTTTATATACCACTCCTCCTGACACATAGCCTAGGCCTACTCACTGCAGTGACTATTAAATAGTCATGATTTCTCTCATTTCCTTTGCAGTGTGTAACTTGGAAAGGTTAGAGGGAATAATATCTACTTTTGCATTATCATACAAAATGCCTTTGGCTTGACACACTGACAGTGGGAAATGGCTGGAACTAGCCATTCGAGGACTGCTAGTTACACAGATTTATAGAGTATTTCACTACAATTGGCCAATGGGTTGACTTCTCAAGTTGTCTATTATGCATTTGAAAAATGTTGTGAATTTGCTCAAGCCAAGCTGCCATAGGGAGGATTAGCACCCCTGTATGGCATATGTTCAACCCTGGTAGAAATGTGTGGAATGTCTATTGGGCTTTAACGTGTGTTTACTCACCTGTCAATCTGTTTTCCCTTCTCTAACACACACACACACAAATACACAGATATAGAGAGACACAGACACACTCGCACACACACAGAGACACAAACACGAACACACACACATTCCGCTGCTAAGACTTAAGCGTTGCCTATGCAAACGCTAGTACATTAGCTGCTCCACTCAGTCCTATTCTTATCTCCATGGGAGCCCTAGCTGTCTCCGGGATCCTTCACCTGAATGGCCTTTGTTTCCCACTGACCCTCTCTAGAGCAGGTCGCTGCCCCAAGCCATTCCACCCCGGATTTACACTCGTCAGGTTTCATCCTCTCAGAGAGAGAGAGAGAGAGAGAGAGAGAGAGAGAGAGAGAGAGAGAGGAGAGAGAGAGAGAGAGAGAGAGAGAGAGAGAGGAGAAGAGAGGAAAGAGAAGGAGAAGAGAAGAGAGGAAAGAGAATGAGAGAGAAAAGGCGATAGAGGGAGAGAGAGAGAGAGAGAGAGAGAGAGAGAGAGAGAGTGAGGGGGGGGGTGGAGGGAGAAGGGGAAGAAGAAAGAGAGGGTTCAGAAGCTTAGGTAAATCCACCATGTTCTCTGTCAATCAAATATCAGTCACTATGGCAGTATGCCTGTCCCTCAGCAGAACTTGTGATCTGACGACGTAACGTCGATGTCCCAAATGTCACACTGTTCCCTATATAGTGTACTACATAAGGAATAGAGTGCCATTTGGGCCGAAGATTACGTCTCTCTCAGCCTCTTTCTTTGTATGTCTTTTATAAATGCAAATGCATTCAGGGCCTAAACTATACAATCTGTGATTTTTTCTTTACTTTTTGACAGATTGAAATATCAGAATAACAAACTGCTATTTCATATGTGAATTAAGCTTTGTGGTAAAAAAAACAACGAGATTTTAATGAGGCTACAAAATTCCACACAAACCAACTGGGTTTGGACTTTTTAGGGTTTGTTGACCCTACAGAGATCCTATAAATCAGTTCCATATGTAATTCTTTGTTTTAGCCGTTCCCTGTTGATCTCTCTATGCTCAATGTGTTGATTCTGGCACTGTTGAATTGAGATCTATATAAAAGATCCATATAACCATAAATCATACACTGGGACAGCAGACCCAAGTATTCCTCTATTTACACTGGCAGAAGATCTCTGAGCAACAGCACATTCTGAGAACGAGTTATAGGAATAACAGCTTCTTCGTCATTCATTAAGAAAGCAGTAATAATTCATTAGAATGACAGGTCATAATAAACTATAGCAGACTTGAGATTGGGGGTGGTGGCAGAAGACTAAGCCCCTTTCTATAGATTATTGTGTTCATGCGATCGTAACCACCATAGAGATAATAGAATTCTATTAAATTGAGTGATAACGACACTGTAAGAGCTGGGTTACAGTGGTGTAGTGGACGGTATACGCAGGTATATGTCGTATTTTTCAGTGGCCATTTTTTCAGTGGCCATTGCGTATACTCACTTCTTAATCCCCACGGTGCATATCAAACTATTGTAGTGGAGGTATAGACCGTATCAATAAATAAGGTTGATGGAACAGATTTGAATATTTAGCCAAAAATGTTGCTAAACTATTATTTCTTCATAATTTAGGCGCAGCAACGTGCACACGGCAGTAGACCTGTGCGCGAATGTTCAAAAATGCAATTCAAGGGGAAAACACTGTTCTAAAATGCCCTGCACACATGCAAGCATTTTCATGGGCTGAAATGGAAATATGAATTATACATTTTGAAAGAGGGGAGATCTTAAGATGCAGAAACTATCAGGGGTTGCTAATATGACTAGGATAATGCCTTTGGCTGCTAGAAAATGGAAAAAAGTTTAAAGAAAACCAATAGAACGGGAGAACACATTTGAGGAAGTCTTTCTAAAATAATTGCCTCTATGTTTCTATGGGGAGATTTTTACTATAGGCCTCATAATATGAAGTAAAACTTCCGGGTTTAAAACAATATAGGAACATGAACAATATACTGTAGCGGTGCTAACCGTCTTCTGGTAGATGGAAAGGCTTTCCCAAAAACCATGTCGATTAAATATGAACTATTAGTGAAAAAAATCCCCCAAAACCATGTCAATTAAATGTCAACTATTAGTGAAAAAAATATAAACGCAACAGGTAAAGTGTTGCACCCATGTTTCATGAGCTGAAATAAAAGATCCCCAAAATGTTCCATACGCACAAAAAACGTATTCATCAAAAAAATATTTGTTTACATCCACCTGGCATATCAAGAAGCTGATTAAACAGGATGATCATTACACAGGTGCACCTTGTACAACACAATGCCACAGATGTCTAAAGTTATGAGGTAGCGTGTAATTGGCACGCTAACTGCAGGAATGTCCACCAGAGCTGTTGCCAGATAATTTCATGTTAATTTCTCTACCATAAGCCACCTTCAACGTCGTTTTTGAGAATTTGGCAGCACGTCCAACCGGCTTCACAACCACAGTCCACGTGTAACTATGCCAGCCCTGGACCTCCATATCTGGCATCTTCCCCTGCGGGATCATCTGAGACCAGCCACCCAGACAGCTGACGAAACTCTGGGTTTGCAACAACCAAAGAATTTCTGCACAAACTGTCAGAAACCGTCTCTGTATGCTTGTCATCCTCACCAGGTTCTTGACCTAACTGCAGTTCTTCGTCGTTACCGACTTCAATGGGGAAATGTTCACCTTTGATGGACACTGGCACGCTGGAGAAGTGTGCTCTTCATGGATAAAAGCCCGGTTTCAACTGTACCGGGCAGATGGCAGACAGCGTGTATGGCATTGTGTCGACCAAAGGTTTGCTGATGTCAACGTTGTGAACAGAGTGCCCCATGGTGGCAGTGGGGTTATGGTATGGGCATGGATAAACTACGGACAACGAACACAGTTGAATTTTATCGATGGCAATTTAAATGCACAGAGATACCGTGACGAGATCCTGAGGCCCATTGTCATGCCATTCATCTGCCTCGATCACCTCATGTTTCAGCATGATAATGCATGGCCCTATGTTGCAAGGATCTATACACAATTCCTGGAAGCTTAAAATGTCCCAATGTCACCCATTGAGCATGTGTGGGATGCTCTGGATTGACGTGTACGACAGCATGTTCCAGTTCCCGCCAATATCCAGCAACTTCGCACAGCCATTGAAGAGGAGTGGGACAACATTCCACAGGCCACGATCAACAGCCTGATCAACTCTATGCGAAGGAGATGTGTCGCGCTGCATGAGGTAAATGGTGGTCAAGACCCCACCTTTTTTGAAAGGTATCTGTGACCAACAGATGCATATCTGTATTCCCAGTCATGTCAAATAGATTAGGACTAATACATTTATTTCAATTGACTGATTTCCTTATATGAACTGTAACTCAGTCAAATCTAGGAAAATGTTGCATATTGAATTTATATTTTTGTTCAGTGTAGCTACAAACTATCCTATGTCTACCTGACAGAATGATATCATGATTATTTACATCAATATAGTAAACTTATTGCAAACTTAATCTCATGTGCTACAGAAACACTGCTATGGGATTCATAATTTAAGGTCATTGAGTGTATGTCACTTTTTCTCAGAGAAATTTTCACACAGGGATCCTTTGAGAATTTTGGGGCAACATTTGTGTACTACTACACTACTGCTGGGTTACAATATTGATCTTGACTTTGCACTTCAACTATCTCAGTCTGTGGTGCAATGGTCCACTTACCTAATCCATTCTGTCTGGAGATAGCTATCTTAATGTTGTCCCTGACTGATAAAGGCCTCTGTGATTCCCTCTATATCTATACAGCCAGATAACATCTACAACTCAGAATGAAATCTTTATTACGTTTCAATCTTACCATACCTCGCTGATTCAATCAGTCATAGTAAAACAGTCCTTCACCTCAAAGGAGCTCAGCTTTGTCATCCCCCTACCTAATTTAAGGAACATCCCTGTGCCATGCACCCCAATACAGAAACGCCTAGCCGTGTCGTTATACGTGAATTCAATTAGTCCAATTATCATTGGGCTGAAATCCTGCTTTAATCTGTATTGTCATTATAGAAGCTGATCAAGGACTGAGGAAGGCAGGACACACACTCCTTAAACGTCTATCAACATGAACACACTCCTTAAACGTCTATCAACATGAACACACTCCTTAAACGTCTATCAACATGAACACACTCCTTAAACGTCTATCAACATGAACACACTCCTTAAACGTCTATCAACATGAACACACTCCTTAAACGTCTATCAACATGAACACACTCCTTAAACGTCTATCAACATGAACACACTCCTTAAACGTCTATCAACATGAACACACTCCTTAAACATCTATCAACATGAACACACTCCTTAAACGTCTATCAACATGAACACACTCCTTAAACATCTATCAACATGAACACACTCCTTCTAGTCTGGGAAATACACCAGAAAACACAAACACACACACCCTCACACAAACACACTTCTGCTGTCACTGTCTGTGTTCCGTGTTCTCGTGTGAATGAAAAGTCCAGCACCCCTAATTACGTCTGTGACAAACCAGAGTGACACTGGGGAGAAATTGGATCGCACCACCAACACGGCTTCTGATACCGAACAGTCATGCGGGCTTTATCAGGACAGTAGTGGCCAGCATCCCAAATGGCACCCTATTCCCTTTATAGGGTGCTACTTTTGTCCAGGGCCCATAGAGCACTGTAAAGGTGTTAGGGTGCCATTTGGGGCAAAGACATGTCTAATGATCTGATGCTATAATTATCCAAATCATTCACTCTGTACATTTTACATTTGCACAGGCTGGTTGGTCTAATCATCATCTCTTTGGTAAAATGTTACTTATCTGTAGAGAACAAACTGATATTCCCTATGTGACCTTTTAGCTGAGTTAGTGGTATCCCATTTTTATCTATCCCTGTGTCCCCGGCTGCAAAAGTAACACTCAGTGTTCCGGAAACTTACAACAGGAGAGATATGCAGCGACAGAAGGACATTTTATGGAGCACAGCACGTTATGTTTGTAATTGGAATGTGTTACTAAGTTTGCACTGTGCAATAAAGATAACCCCTTCTTGATTCCATTAAAATCCCAGGGGCTCTGAATGTGTAACTGTATTCAATGCCTTTATAACATTGAATGTAGGAAAGTAAAAGGGTTGTAATGTTTTCATGGTGGATGCAGTGAGAGGACACAGCCAACTGCTGTGGGAGGACCAGAAAGAGGTCAAGGTTTATCTACAGGGCTCATCTATGAAAGAGACCTTGGTCTTAGCATGGCTCCCTGTTAAAATAAAGGTTAAATAAAGAAATCTTGGTTTACTAGTGCTGCTCAAAGGTTAACATCAGCTACAGGGAGCCATAAACACACACACACTCACACACACACAACCACACACACAGCAATAGAAAGCAATACACACACACAGCTGTGAGCAGAATTTCAACAACCTCAGAGTGCATCACCATCAACACCAGGCAGTCAACCATTAGTTGTGAGTCCCCCACAGTATTTCATCTATAATAATATGGTAAACATATCCAAGCCACATAGGTAATTGTGGTATTCATTATCATGTCCATCATTCATTATTCAGTATGGCATCAACATGCCTGCCACTCTGGGTAGAAGGGGGCAGATGAACCAGTTTGAAGTGTGGGGGTGTTACCAGTCCATGGAGAGATGAATGGTGTGTGTGTGTGTGTGTGTGTGTGTGTGTGTGTGTGTGTGTGTGTGTGTGTGTGTGTGTGTGTGTAACACATGATCACATGTAGTCTCAGGTCATCCATGCCCCTGTGTTTGGGCCGATGGAAGAGACAGATCCTTCACTCCTAAAGTCCCCCCCCCCCCCCCCCCCCCTCTCTCTCATTTTCTCTACCCTTCTCATTCTCCTTCTCCCCCCAGCTCTCTCTCTCACTTTCTCTACCCTTCTCATTCTCCTTCTCCCCCCCAGCTCTCTCTCTCTCAGGGAACATGGTGTGTGTGTGCGTGTGTGTGTGTAACACATGATCACATGTAGTCTCAGGTCATCCATGTCCCTATGTTTGGGCCGATGGGAGAAACAGATCCTTCACTCCTAATGTTCCCCCCTCTCTCTCTCTCTCTCTCTCTCACTTCCTCTACCCTTCTCATTCTCCTTCTCCCCCAGCTCTCTCTCTCTCTCTCTCTCTTAGGGAACATGGTCCCCCTTCTCCAATACCACCCACCCAACCAAGAGTCTCCTCTCTGCTTTGCTCACCCCAACTCACTACAGATGTTCACCAGGAGAACTTCAAACACAGATCTCTCCTCGTCTGCAATTCCCCAATTCAGTCAGTCATCATATGAACTGGATATGAAGGCAAAATTAATAAATAAGCCGATGTTTACCCACACTGTTTTTCTATATAAATAAACATCGCTTAATCCGAGTGCTAATGAGCATTACAGGTGCCCAGGGAGGTTCGCTTGAGGTGTCTGCCTGCCTGGGATATGTTGGTGTGATATGTTTGTGTGATATGTTTGTGTGTGCATGTGTGTGTATGTGTGTGTGTGTGTGTGTGTGTGTGTGTGTGTGTGTGTGTGTGTGTGTGTGTGTGTGTGTGTGTGTGTGTGTGTGTGTGTGTGTGTGTGTGTGTGTGTGTGTGTGTGTGTGTGTGTGTGTGTGTGTGTGTGTGAAATGTCTGCAAGGTTGTTGTGTTGTACATCTGCTCTTGCTCTCTCTTTCGCTAACCGAATTTTGGTTCCCGTCATTCCGCTTTGACGTTCTCTCCTCTATATAGTAGTTTTCCGTCTGGTGGTCATCCTTGCCCTCGCCATCTGTTCTGCAGTCGACACATAAATATGGGGAGAGAGAGAGAGAGACGGAGGAAGTGGACCGGCAGACCACTGCTGTGAAAGGTATTGCTCAGTCCATTAACAAACATTTGGGACAGGAAACAGTGAGAGAGAGGACCTGATATCTTTACAGTTCTTAACAGGATAGGGGAGAGAGAGAGAGATACAAACAAACAATAATCAAATTATTCAGCAGCGACCTTTGACACTATGAGACACCCAGGTAAAGGTGTTGTCTACTGAGAGAGGAATTTATCAAATATTCTAAAATTGGATGCATACGAAAAAGGAAAGTTATTTAGCTGTCCAGCCCACCCCAGCTCGCTAGCCCTACAAAGAGGAGACACTACATCACACACCCAGGCACGTAACCCGGACATCCAGACAGGGTCAGGGGTCAGCTCTGGTAGAACATATATCACCCTCCAGAATGTCTAATGTCTATCTATGGTATAATGATGACACTGAGGCCAGGAAAAGTAATTATGGGATTGCGTTCTCTAGGTTAGTATTCCCTCCATCTGTTCTCTCTTTACCTGTAAGGCAACTTCGCTCCCCATGTGTCAGGCAAACTAGGCCTCCTCTCCAATTACGGACCAGGTTAAAAAAGCTTTTCACTGTGTGTGTTTCCTGGAGGGAGGAAGGGAACTTCCTTTGGGCTCACTAAGAAAGAACAAGATGCATTCTCTTTTACAAGAGGAGCGGTAAATCTGACCTGGGTGTCAAATAGCAGCCCATACCAGCCAGACACATACCGAAGAATACATAGGGAAACGGAATAGTCATGTAGCACAACGCTTCATTTAACGTACAGCACACAGTGGTTCCAAGATTATAACAAAAAACAGCTTCCGTTAAACATAATTGGTTTACTTGCCTGAACATTTTTTGACAGTACATAGTTGTAAACAATGAACCCTGTTGATTTGTGCACCAGAGTTCCCTTGACAGCATTTAATGGCCCATAGCGTGAATGAACACAAACACACACACACACACACACACACACACACACACACACACACACACACACACACACACACACACAGGTAGCTAAGGGAGGATTTCCTGCCCTGCCTCTTCACAGCAGTAGACTGATTGGAGGGGATGAGGGGTTGGCCATGTTTGTTAAGGTAATGGACCGAAGGTGAGGTAATTCACAGGGTACACACTCCGACACCTCGGAGTTCCACAGTGGAGGAGGCTCTCCCGCAACTTTACACACCCACTCCCTAAGTCTACACCCCACTCCCTGCCTCAACCTCCCCCAGCCTCAGCCACAGGCTCAACCTTACCACCACCACCACCACCACCCCCAGCCACCAAGCCCTCTCAGCCCCCACCCCGAACCCCTGCACCCACCCCCATCCCTGCCCCCAGCTCTAGCCACAAGCCTCAACCCCAGCCTCACCCCAAGCCCCACCTGAAACTGATTAGCAGGCCAACCCCTGAGCACACAGACCCATATGGGGAGTCTCCAAGTGGGGCTACGACCGGGCACACTGAGGCCTCCAGCCACCTCCTCCATCTCTATAGAAAGGAGAGGCTGAGCAAACACAGCTAATTAAGACTTAACAAGCACTGCTGGTTTAGCACGAGTCTGCTAAATGCCGTATAGGTTCTTGGAATTGTGTTTGGTAGATTGGGCTAGCATCTCTCTGTCTGAGTGCTTAGCCCTTTACAAGATAAAGTTGTATTACCGTATCTTTCCCACCATCTATGGGTTAAGTCAATGTGCACACACACACACACACATACAACACGCACACGCACACAAATTGTCTTGTTTTCAATGTGAAGAAAAAACTGCTTGGGTCAACACATTCATTAGTTTAATGAGTTCAATTGTATTTTGGTTGACTAGGTCTTATAGGGGCAATTTTCACATGCTCCCTGACACTGAGTAACTCTGTGTCTCAGTCTGGGTTGTAAATCAGGACTGAACCCTTTACCACACAGTGAATCATTACCTGTTGTTGGAACAGATTGAGTACAGTGGCAACAACACACTGTCTCACCTCACGCCTATTCGACCATGCCTTCCCTCCTCCTCCCTCCTTATTGTTATTGTGTGTGTGTGTGTGTGTGTGTGTGTGTGTGTGTGTGTGTGTGTGTGTGTGTGTGTGTGTGTGTGTGTGTGTGTGTGTGTGTGTGTGTGTGTGTGTGTGTGTGTGTTATTTTCACACATCTCAATCATTGGTGTTTATTGGCGCTTCTGGAAGAGTAATGGGTATCTCTCCTCCAACACACACACACACACACACACGCACACACACACGTCTGGTTGGTATTGTTCTGCCTCTGAGCCTAATCAAAGGTAAACACCCATTTACACTGTTCTTATCTCATATAGTAAACCAGATCTAATCCCAGTCACACTATGTCTTTAAAGAACATGTAGGTACCATCTCTCTACACACACAGGCAGACTGATGAATTAAAGTGTGTTTATTTTATTAGATTAGTGTGTCTGCTGCATGTGAAAACTCCCTCACATGACAAAGACCTGGCTCCAACCCAAACACAATACTACTCAACCTTAACGCCACTACTTTTCTGCTTCAATCATTCCTTCGAGTTCTTGGGACTATAAGGTTCCATCTGCAAAAAGATGATTCGCTTGAAAGTTCTGAACCCTCATTGGTTTGAATGATGTCAGTTATTTTTTATCTTATATTCTTTTGAGAACATTGAACAGAACAAGGCTATATCAATAACTCAATTTTGACAAAAATACCTTATAGTCCCAAGCTCTGGCATAATTCTTGGACATGATAACGGGAGAATAAAATACACTGATTCTTTCATCATCCTTGTTAAACATCACGTAACGCGACAAGATACCACATTTGACTTATGTGTAAATAAACGTTGTATTTAATATTACTCTAGTTGTAGGTCAACATGTGCAATTTGAGTTGACTTGGCTTTAATAATTTTTTTTTGAGCTTATCAAACACTTAAAGCCAAATGCAGGCCACATAAAAAAAAATATCTTCAGAGGTTGCATATCTAGGTAACAGAATGCTTTCTGTGTCCCCTCAGACAGGGGCTCTGCTCTTCTACACTGGGTCTGCCACGCGGGAAGTGCAGTATAAAGGAATAAGGGAAGCATTGAAGTCCCTTTGGAACCCAACCACACCACCCGAGAGTCTCAGTAGTGAATTGAAAATAATAAAGTTCTGAACAGATGCAGTAATCACATTTCTACCCTTTCAAACTTGGAATGCTGGAGCTGTGAGTAACCCAACTCTGGATTTAGTCTGCGGATGTGGGTTGTATCAAATGGCACCCTATTCCCGAAACAGTGCACTACTTTTGGCCAGGTCCTGTAGGGCATTGGTCAAAAGTAGCGCACTATAAAGGGAGTCGGGTGCCATTTGGGATGAAATCCTGGGCCAGAGTGGTGAGGGTCCAGTTGGTGGTTGGAGGGAACACACATAGCCCCCGTTTCCATGTTAATTAATATGTGTTCAGCAGTAATACCCTATCACAGTGTAAGTGATTCTGATAGTCATCTGCTCGCTCTCTGCTAGTTTGTTTCATAATGGTCTGTTCAGAAACCAAACACCTGTTGTCAGCCTCTAACCATTAACAGGCTTTGTTTTTAGTTCTGCAAGCATTCAATACTAATAGATACTAAAGGACGGTGCCAGGAGTAGGCTATATGGCTAAGGCAGGCGAGTCATTGGCTATTTATAAACATATTACACCTTTAATATGTTTTGTAAAAATACATTGATTTATCCATTGTTTGTCACATTAACATATAATGTTTAATGAATTGTATTGCCTTAACAAAGCTAGACACTAATCAGGGCAGCTTATGTCGAAAAAAACTGAATTGTCATGAAACAAAGTCGTAAATGTTTATTGCAGTAGGCTGTAAGTTAATTTAAGCAAACTACACCATCACTTTACAAAGAGTAAACTGGACTGGACTAGTTGGAAGCAGGGGGTACGTTGTGCTCTGCCAGTGTTTTACAAACTGTGGTGCTTGTTCTTGGCGTTCACGCAATTACCCCCCCTGCGTGAGCCCTATACAACCGCTAAACAAAACATCAGCACCTCAATTAATCAATAAATACCCCTTTCTCACAGACAGACAACCCCCTGGGCAGCCCTATCATGCGCAAATGAACCTGCCGAAGAAGAGCTCCCATTCCATTATGGGTCGTAGTGGTATTTTAATTCTGTTGAACATCGTATTTTTATCAGTGTGAATAGTGATTTTTTTTTTTTTACTGAAAATTGACAAAGGTATAAAATGAAAATACTTTGTGCATTTTCACTTTTAGTGTGGCTACTGGCTACTTTTCATTCTACCGTCATACAAATTACAGTAGCCTATATAAATGTGATCAATATTGTGTTATTATTGTGTTACTATTATGGTATTGCTATTCTACACCTGGTAAACCTTTTCACCTCCCTTTACGCCTTGTGTTACACGAACACTCCGTCGCATTTCTAATGGAATTGGTCAAACATTACCGTAGGCAACTGAAAAACAAACTAAGGCTATTAAACAAAACGCTCAGAGAAAACTTGATTGACTTATCCCAAAGTCCCGCCCCTGCTGTCTGATTTGTCAACGGAGCATGGGGGGAGGACTTCACGTCTCCAATATAAATACTGAACGTGGCGTCCGTGGCACAACGAATTGTATGGGCAATAGAACATAGAGCACACACAACGAATGTAGCCACTGCTTTTCGAGAAACAGTAGCCACGATTTTTAAACTTCTATAGTCGTTTTAAACGGAGCATGCAAACCAATTCAGGGGAAAGAGGCCTAGTCGAGGATAAGCTACAGGATAACCATAGCACCCTTTTTTTTTTTACAAGGGAATAAAGCCGGGTGTTCTGCATCTCTCGCTTCTCCTCAGTCCTCAGCCATCTTGACTGCTCCTGCTCGCCTGAAGGCTATATTTTCTCCTCCCGCTCCTCCTCTGAAAGTATACACGGTTTGCAAATCGCTTGCAACTCCGTGCCAAAAGAGTAAGCGAGATGGGTTCACTGTACACGATCTAATTAGACTGCGCAGGCTCTGGCAAGAGACAGGAGCAGGCAGAGGAGGACTACTGTACTGCTGTTTTATCAACAGAGGAGAGGGATCCGATAAAGGATGGAGTGCTACCTGTCGGGGATATACCTGCTTCTCTCACTTGCTATTTTACCGAGATCCAGCGGCACCACGGCGAAGGAGATCACCTGCCAAGAGATTGCCGTGCCTCTGTGCAAGGGGATCGGCTACAACTATACCTACATGCCCAACCAGTTCAATCACGACACCCAGGACGAGGCGGGTTTGGAGGTACACCAGTTCTGGCCTCTGGTTGAAATCCAGTGCTCGCCGGACCTCAAGTTCTTTCTTTGCAGCATGTACACTCCTATTTGCCTAGAGGACTATAAGAAACCACTGCCACCGTGCCGGAGCGTCTGCGAGAGAGCGAAGGCAGGCTGTGCGCCTCTTATGAGGCAGTATGGTTTTCCCTGGCCAGACAGAATGAAATGTGACTCGCTACCGGTTCAAGGCAATCCGGAGATGTTATGTATGGACTACAATAGGACTCACTCGACCACAGTATCACCGGTCCTTTCTAAGCCTACCAACTATCCGGGTAAGGCGTTTAACCCTAATAAAAACAACAAAGGACACAATCGACCCGGTGTTCCCGGTAAATACAAACCGCCGGCTCCCTGCGAGCCGCAGTGCAAGTGTCTTTCGCCCATGGTCCCGGTAAACACTGACCGGCATCACCTCTACAACCGGGTGAAGACCGGGCAGCTTTTAAACTGCGCCATGCCCTGCCATAACCCCTATTTTACGCAAGACGAGAGAACGTTTACCGCGTTCTGGATAGGTCTGTGGTCCGTGTTATGTTTTGTGTCCACGTTCGCAACGGTTGCCACTTTTCTCATAGACATGGAGCGGTTCAAGTACCCAGAGAGACCCATTATTTTCCTCTCTGCCTGTTACATGTTTGTTTCCATCGGGTATATCGTCAGACTAATCGCTGGACACGAAAAGGTGGCCTGCAACCGGGAGTATGACGTGGAACACATTCACTATGAGACCACTGGCCCTGCACTCTGTACTGTTGTGTTTCTTTTGATTTATTTCTTCGGCATGGCCAGTTCTATCTGGTGGGTCATTCTCTCTTTGACATGGTTCCTGGCTGCTGGGATGAAATGGGGAAACGAAGCCATAGCCAGTTACTCCCAATATTTTCACCTGGCTGCTTGGCTTATCCCTAGTATGAAATCTATTGCTGTGTTGGCCCTCAGCTCTGTGGACGGGGACTCAGTGGCTGGAATCTGCTACGTTGGCAATCAAAACTTGGACAATCTGAGAGGATTCGTGTTGGCCCCCCTGGTCATATATTTATTTATCGGCACTATGTTCCTCCTGGCCGGGTTTGTGTCCCTGTTCAGGATACGCAGCGTGATCAAACAGGGTGGCACCAAAACAGACAAGCTGGAGAAGTTGATGATAAGGATAGGGATATTCACCGTGTTGTACACCGTACCTGCCACTATTATAGTGGCCTGTTACTTCTACGAGCAGCACAACAGACAGAGTTGGGAGATCACCCACAACTGCTCCTGTCTGTCGGAGCATGAACTGAACAAGCCGGACTATGCAGTCTTCATGTTGAAGTACTTTATGTGCCTTCTGGTGGGCATTACGTCCGGCGTGTGGATATGGTCGGGGAAGACCCTGGAATCATGGAGGACCTTCTGCACGCGCTGCTGTTGGGGTAGCAAAGGCACCAGTGGCTCAATGTACAGTGACGTGAGCACAGGACTAACCTGGAGATCGGGTACTGCCAGCTCTGTATCTTGCCCAAAACAGATGCCATTGTCACAGGTTTGAAGAGAAACCCATGGATGGACTAATGGGCTAATTGTTCCGGAGCTTGGCTAGCACTCTTTTTTTATACCAGTTAGCATTTTAACATACTGTTGAAGAACTGGTTATAACATTGTAGCCTACCTGGCATTAACAAGAGTTCATTCCTACCCATTCATATGTATAGAACGAGCAGACTGACATTTCTGGGCACATGGGCATTATGTGTTCTTTCTTTTTACGCAAAGAAACATTTAGTTCATAACCCTATAAGGACTGATTGATAACCTTAACATAGTGCCAGTCAGATGTAATTGTATAAATCAATCAGAACAATATCAAAGATGGTTTAAATTAAGCCTTAATAGTGCCCAAATATTATACGTGTCATTTTTTTAATTATAAAGATGTATTTATATAATGGTTATGTACAAACTTGTAAATTCTGTATAAAAGAAAATGTATAAGCTATTGTAAATGTGTATAAAGTGTAGAAGATGTCTCTTTGTAAAAAAGCAAATATGACTTTTATTTTGACAATAAAAATAAACATTTTGATAAATGTAAAACTTCCGTGTAACTTTTCTAAAGCTATTTAATTCTTCTACAAATCACTCCTTACTGGTACTCAGTACTCAATGGTTCCTTGCGGTCAGTCAGTCACCATGTTGAAGACCGCTGTAATAGATGCTTTTGTGAATCTGAGCAGCAAAGAGAACCCTTTTAACCATCGGCCTCGTAATTAGAGGCAGGGGTTGAGTTGAAGCATCCCCTCTCCATAAGGGGTTTAAACTCTTCACATGCTTGCATAGGCCCGCTACTTAATTGATTAAAAGAGGACCAAGTTGAATAGAGTTTAAATGTAGGGAATGGGTTCTTTTCATCTGTCGGAGACTTTGATCTCACTTTTTAATGGCAGAGGATAAAGGTGACATGTAGTTAGAAGTGTCCCTCAGATGCGCCAAGGATCCCCTAATGTCCAATTTGCGCGGCTGTTGTTGCTTTGATGGACGCCGTTATTGAATTAAAAGAACTTTAGGGCTCCTCTCTCGCTTTGGTTTTTGTCAGAGCAGAGCTGCTGAAGCTGCAACTCGTCCCATTTTATAAAGCTGAATCAAAACATCTCTGTCTCAACTCTCTATGTAGCCTATTATGAAGACCGTAGGGTTTTGACATGATATTGAAATGGCAGTGAATGCTCCACAGCTGGTCTGTTCACATCATGTCACATCTTAGGACGCCCCGGGACAGACGTTTTTGCAGCAAATGTATCTTTGTGTCCAAGTAACCCCAATGCATTGGCATAAGATGATACAATATAACCCCACATAAAAGGTGCACATTTCTTTCAGCAAAATATCAAATGTGACTGTGATCCTCTGATGTTTGAGGTATTTTTCAAGGCTCTTATGTGTTTTGTGGCCCAGCTAAACGTTATTTGGATGAAGATCCATGCAATGGACAGAGATGTCAATTGAGAGTGTTTTAAAGCGAACTTCTGTGAGTCAAAACATTGGACCTAAATGAGGTGTGTCCATAACAGAATGTCTGGAATGAAGATAGGCCTATTAACTAACAACTAAGCCTACAGCTATAACACTGTTATTACAAAGTTATGACACTTTTTGTTTTCATTTACCTGGATCTGTGCTCTGACCTGGAGCTTCAACTATCAGCTTTGAGGAAACAGTTATTAATTTGTGTTACTATCAACTTTACGCACATGAAGTTGGCCAAACTTACCCTGCAGAGGTAACTTAGGTTTAATTTAAAAACCAGTCCTTGTTGACGCAGACATGATTTCATACTCCCGCCTAGTGGTAAAAAGAAAGCTGTGCATCTGATTTCTTCTTAACACGCACGTCTATTGAGCAAGCGGGCGGTTCAGGGCAACGGGGCAAGCCCTGGCTTGGCTGATTGTCACACGATGTAATTATCGGAGAGCCGTCTGTTTCTTAAGAGGATCGTAACCCAAATCTTGGGATGTTATCTAAGAAAGTAAAAGCTGAACCCTGCGACTCCCTGGGAGTGTCGTTAAGATGAGCTTCACATCGTAATCAGAAGTGACTCCAACATTTCAAATGGCTGTCCACTCTGACCTTACACTGGGCTCTGGTTGCTGAAAGCCAAATTACCGATTCCATATAGTTCCCTTTTGTTTTCTGAGATGACACTTTTCTTCACACATTGGATTGCTACCGGAATCCATTTCAAATCTGTATTTATTAAAGCATGCATGTGTTTTTTGTGGAAATAACCTTGGTGTTCTACTCAGAATAATAGGCACATTTATTTTTATTTTATTTCACCTTTATTTAACCAGGTAAGCCAGTAGAGAACAAGTTCTCCTTTACAACTGCGACCTGGCCAAGATAAAGCAAAGCAGTGCGACACAAGCAACAACACCGAGTTACACGTGGAATAAACAAACATAGTCAATAAAAAAAATCAATATACAGTGTGAATAGCCTACAATGTATCACCACTGTGGTATCAGACAGAGAAGAAGGTAGCTAGCCTAACCTTCCACCTAATATCAACTATTAACAGAGTGAAATCCTCACCAACAAGATTAAAGAACTCATCTTGAATCCTCTAGCTTTGTGCAGCGAGGCAAGAAACAACCTCCCATTGCATTGCAGCGATTGACTTGTCTGATTTCCTAATCAGTGGATGCAGTGAAGCGAAGCATTCGTAGCCTTTATGTTGTTCCTTTTTCTGCCGTACGTGGTAAGAGATGCATGCATTCTGACATGGCTAGGCCATTAAATATTAATCACAGTGTTTGATGAAGGAGCAACACAGAGGACTGCAGAGGGTCAGAGCCAGGTTATGCTTATTAAACGCCATCGATCGCAAGCATGCGCACGCACGCACACACACACAGCCTTTTCATCTCCTAGTGCGTGAGGTGAGATGCGGAGTGGAGTAGGCCTATACATTAGCACAAAGCCTTAGTGAGGATGGAGGACACACAGCAACTATGACACCAACCTCAGATAATTTGCTAGCCAGAAATCTAAACGGTTCTCTTGGCTATAATCAGCCTATATGTCACCAACCCCAAACAACACGTTGTGGTGTGCGAAAATCACAAAAGAGTAAAAGGGACACAAATATAATTAGGTATTAGATTAATATTTCACCGCAGTGATCCGTGACTATACCACAGCTTTGTTGAATACTCATTTGGATATTTTTTTAATTATATATTTTTGGTCATTTAGAAAACATTTATCCTGAGCGACGTATAGGAGCAAGGTTAAGCGCCTTGCTCAAGGGCACAGACAGATATTTCACCTAGTCGGCTCAGGGGTTTGAACCAGCAACCTTTCGGTTACTGGCTCAATGCTCTTAACCGCTAGGCTACCTGCTGCCCTGTCCCTTCCATTTACAGTGAAGATGACAACATTTACAACTTAATAAAAAAGACCCCACAGCTGTGTATCCGAGTGTATGACTACATCTACTGTATGAGATAGAGCATGCCCTGACCCTTGTGCTCTGTGACTTGCTCATATGGAGTGGGAGGGTTCATGACCCCGTAGACTGGTTTATGCTCATATTCCCAACAGGCCTGTTCAAAACGCAGATGTTGAGAAATAAAGAGCTCAGCGACATCTGTGTTCTCTCAGATTTTGGAGTTACACCACAAGGGAAATAAACGTCACAGAAACGGTTACAGTTGGGCTTGGGATTAAAGTTGCTTTGTGATTTTGAAACATAGAAGAAGGCTTCCCCCACACCTGACTCTACCACCTGCCACACCCAGTTTGTTTTCCCAAATGGGAAATTCTATCTTTGTGACACATCCTTTCTTCAAAGTATCCTCTGATCCAATTAAGCGATTTAAACTTCAAAGACCACTTGATAAGTGGTCCGACAGTCCAACTAAGAAGTTTGCCGTTTTAGTACCTCTCTAACTTAAGGACAGGTGTCAGCAGAGGCAGAACTGTTATTGTGTGTGACAAAGATGTCATGTTAGCATGACAACAATGACCCTGCAGAGGGAGAATGGTCTGTACAACATCCTGCCTCTCAAGAGTTCCCATGCAACCCCCTTGTCCCCCACACGGCAAGGAGGAACACAGTGCTCCTTTCCCTCGGTCCCCCTGTGACTGACACACACACAAAAGGAAAAGTTCTCCTTTTATCTAAAGGACTGAGCTATTTCCCAGACGTTCTTCCACAAAGGACAGTTAATAGCCGGACCACTACGATATTCAGGAGGGGAGACATGCTACATGAAGAATACATCTCATACCATCTTGCAGGGGGATGCCTAACTGTGAACAGACCGTATGGCCAAGTGTTCATATATATAGTACCAGTCAAAAGTTGACACACCTATTCATTCAAAGTTTTTTTAAATTTATGTTTTTACTATTTTCTATATTGTAGAATAATAGTGAAGACATCAGAACTACGAAATAACACATATGGAATCATGTAGTAACCAAAAAAGAAGATAGTCCTATTTGGTAAGAGACCAAGTGTCACGCCCTGGTCTAAGTATTTTGTGTTTTTCTTCATGTATTGGGTCAGGCCAGGGTGTGGCATGGGGTTTTTGTATTGTGGTGTGTTTTGTCTTGGGGTTTTGGTGTGTATGTATTGGGATTGTAGCTAGTGGGGTTATCTAGCAAAGTCTATGGCTGTCTGGAGTGGTTCTCAATCAGAGGCAGGTGTTTATCGTTGTCTCTGATTGGGAACCATATTTAGGCAGCCATATTCTTTGAGTTTGTCGTGGGTGATTGTCCTTAGTGTCGTTGTTCCTATCTCTTTATTTATTTACACAAGTATAGGCTGTTTCGGTTTTCGTTACGTTCTTTGTTTTGTAGTGTTTTGTGTTTATTCGTGTTTCACGTTGTTCATTAAACATGGATCGCAATCTACATGCTGCATTTTGGTCCGACTATCCTTCACACCTAGAAAACCGTAACACCAAGTCCATATTATGGCAAGAGCAGCTCAAATAAGCAAAGAAAAACGACCTCATCATTTGTATTTGTATTTATTATGGAACCCCCATTAGCTGTTGCGAAAGCAGCAGCTACTCTTCCTGGACAGTTTATACAATTTAAAAAAAATTACAATCCATTCACAATACATGCACTACATGCACTGTGTGACCTCAGGCCCCTATTCCACCACTACCACATATCTACAGTACTAAATCCATGTGTATGCATAGTGCATATGTTATCGTGTGTGTGTATGCATGTGTCTGCGCCAATGTTTGTGTTGCTTCACAGTCCCCGCTGTTCCATAAGGAGTTTTTTAATACGTTTTTATTTGATTTTAAATGTTTTATTTTTTTGTTGTTGAATTTTTACCCCCTTTTTCGTGGTATCCAATTGTTAGTAGCTACTATCTTGCCTCATCCCTACAACTTCCGTACGGGCTTGGGAGAGACAAAGGTCGAAAGTCATGCATCCTCCGATACACAACCCAACCAAGCCGCACTGCTTCTTATTAACACAGCGCGCATCCAACCCGGAAGCCAGCCGCACCAATGTGTCGGAGACAACACCGTGCACCTGGCGACCTCGATTAGCGTGCACTGCACCCGGCCTGCCACAGGAGTTGCTGGTGCGCTATGAGACAAGGATATCCCTACCGGTCAAACCCTCCCTAACCCGGACGATGCTAGGCCAATTGTGCGTCGCCCCATGGACCTCCCGGTCGCGGCCGGTGTCGACAGAGCCTGGGCGCGAACCCAGAGTCTCTGGTGGCCCTTAACCACTGCGCCACCCGGGAGGCCTTAATCAGTTTTTAAAATCTAATTTTACTGCTGGCATGAGTTACTTGATGTGTAAGAGAGTTCCATGTAGTCATGGCTCTATGTAGTACTGTGTGCCTCCCATAGTCTGTTCTGGACTTGGGGACTGTGAAGAGACCTCTTGTGGCATGTCTTGTGGGGTCTGCACGGGTGTCCGAGCTGTGTGCAAGTATTCCAGACAGACATCTCCGTGCATTCAACATGCCAATAGCTCTCATAAATAAAAGTTTCAGCCAGGAGAGATTGACATGCATATTATTAATATTAGCTCTCTGTGTACATCCAAGGACCAGCCGTGCTGCCCTGTTCTGAGCCAATTGCAATTTTCCTAAGTCCTTTTATGTTGTAGCTGACCACACGACTGAACAGTAGTCAAGGTGTGACAAAACTAGGGCCTGTAGGACCTGCCTTTTTGATAGTGTTGTGAAGAAGGCAGAGCATTGGTTTTTTTATGGACAGACTTCTCCCAATCTTAGCTACTACTGTATCAATATGTTTTGACCATGACAGTTTACAATCTAGGGTTACTCCAAGCAGTTTAGTCATCTCAACTTACTCACTTTCCACATGATTTATTATAAGATTTAGTTGAGATTTAGGGTTTAGTGAGTGTTTAGTTCCAAATACAATGCTTTTAGTTTTATAAATATTTAGGGCTAACTTATTCCTTGCCTCCCACTCTGAAACTAACTGCTGCTCTTTGTTGAGTGTTGCAGTCATTTCAGTCACTGTAGTAGCTGACGTGTATAGTGTTGAGTCATCCGCATACATAGACACTCTGGCTTTACTCAAAGTTAGTGGCATGCGTTAGTAAAAATTTTAAAAAGCAAGGGGCCTAAACAGCTACCCTGGGGAATTCCTTATTCTAAATGGATTATATTTGAGAGGCTTCCATTAAAGAACACGCTCTGTGTTCGGTTAGACAAGTAACTCTTTATCCACATTATAGCAGGGGGTGTAAAGCCATAACACATACGTTTTTTCAGCCGCAGACTATGATCGATCGTGTCAAAAGCTGCACTGAAGTCTAACAAGACAGCCCGCATAATTATTTTATCATCAATTTCTCTCAGCCAATCATCAGTCACTTGTATAAGTGTTGTACTTGTTGAGTGTCCTTCCCTATAAGCATGCTGAAATTCTGTTGTCAATTTGTTTACTGTGAAATAGCATTGTATCTGGTCAATCACAATTTTTTCCAGAAGTTTACAAAGGATTAGTAAGACATGAAGGTCCGTCAATCGGGATAATTTCAAGAACTTTGAAAGTTTCTTCAAGTGCAGAAGCAAAAACCATCAAGCAATATGATGAAACTGGCTCTCACGAGAACCGCCACAGGAAAAGAAGACCCAGAGTTACCTCTGCTGAAAAGGATTAGTTCATTAGAGTTAACTGCACCTCAGATTGCAGCCCTCATAAATGCTTCACAGAGTTCAAGTAACAGACACATCTCAACATCAACTGTTAAGAGGAGACTGCGTGGGTCAAGCCTTCATGGTCCAATTGCTGCAAAGAAACCACTACTAAAGGACACCAATAAGAAGAACAGACTTGCTTGTTCCAAGAAACACAAGCAATGGACATTAGAACGGTGGAAATCTGTCCTTTGAGATTTTTGGTTCCAACTGCAGTGTCTTTGTGAGACACAGAGTAGGTGAACGGATGATCTACGCATGTGTGGTTCCCACAGTGAAGTATGGAGGAGGTGGTGTGATGATGCTTTTCTGGTGACACTGTCAGTGATTTATTTAGAATTCAAGGCACAGTTAACTAGCATGGTGGCTACCACAGTAGGAAATAGTACAAATAAATAAAAACCCTTGAATGAATAGGTAGGTGTGTCCAAATTGTCGACAGGTACTATATATATATATATGACCTCTTGTGAGACCATATGCTGGTGCGGTTGGTCCTGGGTTCCTCCTAATGCTAGACAATGCTAGACCTCATGTGGCTGGAGTGCGTCAGCAGTTCCTGCAAGAGGAAGGCATTGATGCTATGGACTGGCCCGCCCGTTCCCCAGACCTGAATCCAATTGAGCACATCTGGGACATCATGTCTCGCTCCATCCACCAACGCCACGTTGCACCACAGACTGTCCAGGAGTTGGCGGATGCTTTAGTCCAGGTCTGGGAGGAGATCCCTCAGGAGACCATCAGCCACCTCATCAGGAGCATGCCCAGGCGTTGTAGGGAGGTCATACAGGCACGTGGAGGCCACACACACTACTGAGCCTCATTTTGACTTGTTTTAAGGACATTACATCAAAGTTGGATCAGCCTGTAGTGTGGTTTTCCACTTTAATTTTGAGTGTGACTCCAAATCCAGACCTCCATGGATTGATACATTTGATTTCCATTGATCATTGTGTGATTTTGTTGTCAGCACATTCATGTAAAGAAAAAAGTATTTTGTTATTTTAGTGTTCCCTTTATTTTTTTGAGCAGTGTATATATATATAGATATAGATAGATAGATATACTCTGAATCTGAAAGCTGAGGAAGAAAGGCTTTGATCTTCTATCAACGCAGCACTGTCTCACATTCACTCAGACTGAATGAACTGAACCCATAGAGTTCATGAAATATAAATATACATTTATATAAACATTGATATTTATCATCATAAATAAAGTATTATGAGGTGGTTAGATACCAAATTGGTATGATTGTAAATGAAAAAAAAGACTTCATGGTTCATACCACTGGGGGGCAGTGGGGTGTTACAAGAAAACATCCAAACAAATTCTATATCTAGTCTTAAAAAAAAAACATTATTCCATTCTATCACAGACCTTATTTCAATAAAGGATACCTCATGTTTTGATATTTCTAATAAACTTTTGTCAGCTGACTTTCAGTGTAAACATTAAGATACAAATACTAGGCCAGGGCATAGCTCTTCAGTTGACCATGGCAAAACAGATAATGAAACAAATATTAGGAAATCAATTGTTGAAAGAATGTGGCTGGACAATAAAGTAGTTATAGCACAGTAATAAATAGTAATCTGTAGAAACCCCAAATCACCTGCAGTAGTCACTTCACAGACTCTTTTCATTGCATTGAATGGCCTCCAAACCCATTTCACCCAACCAATCATAACGCCAATGAAACAGAGGGGAATGGATGCCTGCTTTCATGCTAATACAAACAAATAAAAACTATTTTAAAAATGTTGCGTCGTATTTCAAAGAAGTTGATCAGATACCTGCAAAAAGTAGATGAAGACAGGAGGAATTGAACGTCCGTTTCGTCTCTAATACAAACAAATAAAACACTTTTATAATTGTACATCCTGTTTCACAGAACTCATTTATCTGCAACAAGTACCCTAGACGAAGACAGATCATATGACATCAAGCATCTCACCAGAGAGGAGTTGAGCTTATTGCCCTATGGCGCTGAGCTCAGTTCACTCACATTACAGTGTCGTTAGAGACTCAGTGAGGTAGGAGCCAGCTTTGTTGTCACCTTCAAAGGGACCATAGGAGGAGACATAATGGCAAATCAAGATCAAGAGCTATCCCTTTACACAGAGGTTCACCCCATGGCCAAATCAGATTGTACCCCAATCTATGGGGATCATTTATAACTGGGCGGTGGTATACAGTGCAATCCTTTGTTGGTTAGTCACTGGTTAAATACATGTTTAGATATGTTAAGAAATATGCATAAAGTGTTTATGACCTGTATCTGACAGTCACAATGACGATGACTGGATTCTTTGCCCTAGAAAATAAATCATTGTATAACAAAACAATGAAATATAACCTTTCGAGAGAAAAAAATAAATGACATCTCAACAAAAACTATTTTAAACCAAAGGACATGTCAGCCAAGGTAAAGACTAATAAAACACTAAACAGTCATGCTCTGACAGGGTTCAAACAACGTGTAAAAGGAATCAAATGCTTCTTTCATGACATACTACGATTGACAGTCAGCCACAAGTAATGGCACACTGCACCGTGCACACACCGACTCTCACAAATTAATCTGACCGTCGAGGTGAAACAAATGCTACAATGACATACTAGGTCACCAGAAAAGGCAGCTAGGTAGGCCACATCAAGTTTACATCCCAAATGGAAACCTATTCTCTATTTAGTGCACTACTTTCGACCTACCCCATAGGGCTCTGGCCAAATGTAGTGCACTATATATAGGGCTCCCGAGTGGCGCAGCGGTCTAAGGCACTGCATCTCAGTGCTAGAGGTGTCACTACAGACCCTGGTTTGATCCCGGGCCTTATCACAACCGGCCATGATCGGGAGTCCCATAGGGCGGCGCACAATTGGCCCAGCGTCGTCCGGGTTAGGGGAGAGTTTGGCCGAGGTAGGCCATCGTTGAAAATAATATTTTTTTCCATAACTGACTTGCCTAGTTAAATAAAGGTTAAATAAAAACATTCTAAGTATAGGGAGTAGGGTTCCATTTGGGATGCAGCTCTTCTAGTGTATAGTTGAGTTACACCCTGCACCACCTCACTCTATTTCCAGACTCTGTATATGTCTGAAGCCCTCAGAGGCCTTGAAATAGAGTGACAATCTATCTCCATAAATACAGATTCCAACTGTGGCAGATTCCAACTGTGGATGGGCCATATCTGAGGGGAAGTATATCCTCCAGACCTGGGTTCAAATTCTATTCTAAATCAAATACATTGAGCCTGCCTGAAATGCCAGAGGCAGAAGGTTTGAAGTTTTGGGACTATTCTGTTGGTTCTATTAAGCCAGTCAAGCTCAATAAAGCACAGAAAGTATTTGAAATGACTTTGAATGTTATTTGATGCCAGGTCTGGTATATCATTCCCTACTGAAGACCCTGGCCTGGAGGAGTAGCACCTTACAGGGTCATTGTCTTTTAACTCGACCTGACCACCTGACCTTGTGTCCATCCAAACACGTCTCCATCCGCAGGCTATATGTACATGTCCACCTTGACCCCAGAGCTAAGAGCTAGGCTCTACACTCATCTTTGACCTTTGACCTAGCTGGGGGCAGGACAAGGACAGGTCAAGGCCTGTCTTTGTTTACTGACAGTGATAGGGGATCTAACGTAGACAGAGAGAACAGGTGGGCAGAACAGTTATAGCTTTTTACTAAAGGTTTTACTGAAGGACACTCGGCTATAATGATAGGCACCAAGGCAGTGAGTCCCTGGCAGTAAGATAGTATCCACGACTGGATTATCTTCTCTCTGCGTCCTCCTAAAAGAATATACATTATACAGTTTATGCCAACGCACTGATGGTATAATAACACCATAACTATGTGCATTTTTCACATGGTCAGATAGAAATGACAGACACGTATTCCATGTAATTATCCTGGTGTGAAAGCGTAGTCTGAATGTCAGAATGAACTTCAGTCTTACAGCACAAAATGGGCCTAAAGGATTTCATTTCTCCAACAGTTGCTGCTGTATTAGCCACATAAGAATCTGTCACCACATCCCACAGAGGCAGGTGGGTTTGATCCTGACATTCTCACCCGCGTTTGGGAGTAGTGAACTACATCTAGTTCAACTAGTAATGTAACTACCCTTTGCAGTAGCTCAGTGGTAGTTGAACTACATTCAAATCTTGGCAGTGTTTTTTTGTATTACATTTTAGCCATGTAGTGGTTAACTATTTAAGTAGGCAATCATTTCCTTTCTTTTTGGCATCAGAACTTTCTAGTTCTCACTTGAAACATTGTTTTTGTGTTATTATCTGACTCCAGAGTGATATGTTCTTGCAATATGTAGTCTATGATACTTCATATTTAGATATGATTTATCATGAAGTAGTTTGGATGTAGTGAACTACTTCTTCAAAGTAACTTTAGTTAAGTTAATTATATTTTTAAGGGTCGCTTTAGTGTAGCTTAATTGAGTTATTTCAGTGTGAAGTAATTGTTAACTTCGTAAACTATATTTTCAGAGTAGCTTCCCCAACACTGGTTCTCACGTCTCCATCATGGAAATAAATAAAATCACTCTCCTCAGTGCTGCAGCTCTTGCATCATCTCAGTCCAATCAAACCCACTCAGACCTCTTCTCCTGGCCCTCGCTGGTGTTGGACTGCAAGTCCGAGGCTGTCATCTCTACCAGGGTGTACTGACCCACTCTCCTGGTGCACACCGCTGTTCCTGGTGGGACGCCCGCAGCGGTTGCCGTTGGGGGGCACATGTTCCGTCGTGGGGGCGGGGGCGGTTTGAGGCGACTGCGTTTGCAAACCCTGATGGACCTGGGTGTCCCGATGGGCTCTACAGGGCACAGAGCCACCTCGCTCCCCTCTGCTTCGGGGCCCTCCTCCTGGGCTGCAGGGTAGAGGTTGTTCCCATTGGTGTTGGCGCCTGGATGCCCCAAGGAGAAACTAGAGCCACAGCGAAGGGCAGAGGTGTTCTCAGCCTCCCCCAGATGGGGATAGGCTCCCTGGTCAGCAGTGCTGGACTTACTGGCCCCTCTCTTCCGGAAGGTTATAGGTTCCACCACCGGGTTCTGGGGAAGTAGAGGGATGTTAGCCTCCACGCCTCTGCTCCCCCCGCTGGAGGGGAGGTAGTACTGCTCCTCCTCGTACATCTTCTCCACCAACATCTTCCTTTTGGTCTTCTGCATCACCGAGCGCTTGATGGCGCAGATGAGATCAGCCAAGTTGAGTAATAACGACAGGGCTCCGGCCCCCAGCATAAAGTTAAGCATGACGGTCTTCTCCGTGGGCCTGGAGATGTAGCAGTCTACCTGAGTGGTGCAGGGAGTCTGCTGGCACAGGAACCTCCTGGGGATATAGAACCCAAACAGGTAGTAGTGGGCCACCCCGAACCCGGCCTCCAGCAGTATCCTGAACAGAAGATGGAGGGTGTATGCTCCTGTGAAGCACTGACTCCTGCCAGCTGTCTTGGCCAGGGCCATCTTCCCGAATGACTCCTGCTGGATCTGGTAGAGCGGTTCAGCTCTAACTCTATCTGAGGGGTCAGTAGTGTCGACGGTGAGGCGTGATGTGACTTTATGGATGACGTAGATAACGAAGATGATGTATGGGAGACAGAGAACGAGCAGCTGAACAAGCCAGTAGCGGAACAGAGAGATAGGAGCGAAGATGTCGTAGCAGACGTTAGCACAGCCCGGCTGGATGGTGTTACACACAAAGCGTTCCTGTTCATCTTGGTAGAGGGGGTATCCTGCAAAGAGCAGGACCAGGATCCTCAGTAAAATCATCAGGATCAACCATATCTTCCCTGGAAGACAGTGAAGGTGAAGTAAAGAATGTCAGAGTTAGTCACAACTACTCACACTTGCTATTTATATTGCAATAAATATTACAGATATGTTGAAATCACGTAGTTTAATTTAATTTCATATTGCAGGACTGGTAAAGTCTTAAATTATTTTTAACTGCTAATAATAAATGTGTTAATAAGCTTACCAAGAAAATATATCTTGCCTGTACATTTTGATCAAAATTGTTAGGTATTTTGGGGAATATCAAAATATTCTAAATGGAAAATATCCCAAAATGTAAAACTTTAAAACAGAATTTTGTCTGACAGGGAGTTTAGTAAGTTGCACTTATTTGACCTATATGGGTCAAACATTTGTCAATCATTCATACCTAACAGATAGGGGAAAGTTCTCACCTTGAGTTTGAGCTTAGACAGGCTGACAGACATTGGCATTCTGATGATCTATTCTATGAGCCCTTGTCAGATGTCAAATCAAACCAATGGAAGGATATAACTTCCAGAATTGACAGAACTGCATTAAACATACATAATCATATATGCAAAGCAAACTGAAGTTCTCTCTGATATTTTCTGACTGACAATCGCTTACAATGACAAATCCAGTCCGCATTCCGCTCAGTGAAAGATCCACAAGATACTCACCTACAAGCGTTATGTTGTGGTTTAGACAGATGAAGACCACCTCGGAAGCGCTCTGTCTGCCCATGTTAGCAGATGATGAAGGCCCTCTGAAGCCACGCTTTTGCCCTCCAGGCTTGTCTGAGCCTCTTCTCCTCCTCGATCACCAGGACACTGTCCACCCTAACCCGCCTCCACACCAAGGCAAAAATGGTTCCACAGGAGCCAGTGACCTCCAGGTGAGCAGATTAACGAGACACTCGAGTCCAGTTCGAACAGATGAATCTCTCTTCATTTAGAATAGCACAATCACTCTTCCAGAATCTACATCAGCCAGTCAGCTCCAGGTGATCAGATAGAATAGGTGGCTAGTTTCTCCTAACACAACGGATACAAATCTGAACATCTTCCCAAATTCTTGAGTCTCCAGAGTCCGTACACCTCCAGAGTCCGTGGAGTCGACCGTGCCTGACGTCAGCCCAACGTCAGTCCCGTCTTGCCTCTGGTCTCTTCCCAACGTCTGTCCTGTCCCAGCGACCACTGTCCTCAGACAACAGAACAGGAGATGGGAGTGAGCCCCATTGTAAGGGTTATTCTTACCCACCAGTTAAGAGAGGCATGTCCACCATCCTGGCATTGCTGAGATATTTTGGTGGCTGGCTGGGTGTCCTTCCAGGAGAATAACAAGCTGCAGGATTACTCATTAAAGTTGCCGTATTAAGTTCTCAAGCACAATGGAAAGCACTGCAAAGCTAGTCCCAATGTATATCCCTGCCAAGGACATCGAGGGTCCATGTGGCATCTTCTTCACATTGTCATGTTGGCTGGATACCATGGTGAATGATGAATTGTATTGAATCGGGATAATTCATGGCAAGTTTTAAAATGGCTTTTGTGTGAGACTTGAAGAAAAAAAAAACTTGGGAATTATATATCATAAACAAAAGGATAGACGAAAAGCAAGGATGGAAGCTTTAACCGTTGCCATGGGAAAGAAGGCCCACATTGGTATTCCTCTGCATTGTTGCCTTGCTGTCATAAATCCTTTCATCCTCTCAGAGAAGCACATCTTTACTGGACACATAGCATGGGGTACAGACTAGGCTTGCCCCATTAATGACTGGAGATTTATGCTGATTAGCATTGGCAGATGCCAGGCAATAAGCAGTCATAAAGTCACCTGCTTGCCCGTCCAGCATCACTACTCTGGACAGCTCTGACTTAGAATACGTGGACAACTACAAATACCTGGTTGTCTAGTTAGACTGTAAACTCTCCTTTCAGACTCACATTAAGCATCTCCAATCCAAAATTAAATCTAGAATCAGCTTCCTATATCGCAACAAAGCATCCTTCATTCTTGCTGCCAAACTGACCATCCTACAGATCCTCGACTTCGGTGATGTCATCTATAAAATAGCCTCCAACACTCTACTCAACAAACTGGATGCAGTCTATCACAGTGCCATCCGTTTTGTCACCAAAGCCCCATACACTATCCACCATTGCGACCTGTGCTTCGTACTCGTCGCAAACCCACTGGCTACAGGTTATCTACAAGTCTCTGCTAGGTAAAGCCCCGCCTGATCTCAGCTCAATGGTCACCATAGCAGCACCCACTCGTAGCACGCGCTCCAGCAGGTATATCTCACTGGTCACCCCCAAAGCCAATTCCTCCTTTGGTCGTCTGTCCTTCCAGTTCTCTGCTGCCCATGACTGGAACAAATTGCAAAAACCTCTGAAGCAAGACTCACATCCCCCTCACTAGCTTTAAGCACCAGCTGTCAGAGCAGTTTACAGATCACTGCACCTGTACTTAGCCTATCTGTAAACAGCCCATCTATCTACCTACCTCATCCCCATACTGTTATTTATTTATTTTGCTCTTTTTCACCCCAGTATCTACCTGCACATTCATCTTCTGCCGATCTACCATTCCAGTGTTTAATTGCTATATTGTAAATACTTCGCCACCATCGCCTATTTATTTCCTTAACTTACCTAATTTGCACTCACTGTATATAGACTTTTTGTATTCTTTTGTTCTACTGTATTATTGACTGTATGTTTTGTTTATTCCATGTGTAACTCTGTGTTGTTGTATGTGTCAAATTGCTACGCTTTATCTTGGCCAGGTCGCAGTTGCAAATGAGAACTTGTTCTCAACTAGCCTACCTGGTTAAATAAAAGGTGAAATTAAAATAAATAAACATAAACAAAGAGTTCCAGTTATTATCATGTACTTGTGTGGAAACATGTTCCATGTGTGGAGACTGCTTTGTGGGGATTAAGTTACGGGCTGTGGTGAAAATACCCAGGGGGATTTAGGTTGAGCGTGGGGGCCCATTGCATGTGTGTCTGTATGTGTGTTTGAGGACTGCAGTGGATTTGCTGTAAATGTCTGTAAAACACGGATAATTACTTATTTGAAAAAGGTTGGGAAACAGGTTAGCACGTTGCTATTTGAATGGCTCCATTCGATCAGCAAACGTGCAAGTTAAGGATACACAATGGCCATACTAAAAGAAATGGACCAAAGGAAAACATTTACTTTGTGATGGGCATCACCAGTCAGTTGAACAGATTGTAGTGCTTTGGTCCTTGTTCAACCTCATTGGCTTGTAATAAATGTAGGATTTTTTAACTGATTATCATCTCTCCCTCAGCTTGGTAGACTTATTAATATCATACCCACACATCACTTGAACCAATATTTCATCAAATGAAGCATTTCCCTGTGTAACATATTAGTACTCCTGGCTGGTTGTGCGCAGAGATGGTCCTGCAGGTGTGTGTTTATAAGAAATGTGGCAGCATGTTATTCATTAGCCTACAGCTCTCCTTCAGTAAATGTCACGGCAGAGAATCAATTGACTAGCGCAGCAATTACCACTCAGTATTTGAAATGTAAATCTGGGCTAATATATGGAGGATTATCCACGGTCCTTAGTGACAATGTGACTGTGCGAGTGTAAACAGAGAGCTTTTCTGGCTTTTAAATCTTTGTTTCTTAGGGAGAGAGAAAAAAAACACGCATACCGATCACAACATAGGCTACATTAGCAGAATAATAGAAACGACTCACTTTTCCTTTAAAAAAAACAAAAAAAAACTACTTTGACTTTGGCCTGAAGTCATGTGTAGTGGTGATCTTCTTTAAAAAAAAAAAGAATAAGCCCTGCTTGAACTCCAGATACCTAACGTTGTGAGTGACCAACTTTGAATGGCATAATAGGACATAACATTGAAGGAAGATAGTCTAGCGGCCAACTAATTGAACTTTACATTCATATTTCTCATTCAAAACGGTCTCTCTTTCACCGACATTGACCCAGTCCTTTACATTGGGACGACATGACATAATCATCGTCTCTCTTCCAGGGCTGTTCAATCAGAGACACCGATAGACGTGCCAAGTAGCCCTGACCACCACAGAACCAAAGCAAGGTTCATAGTCAAATGAGGGACACTGTGGTATACAGTTGACTTGGAGACGCGTACAGCATAAACAGGAGTACGGCCCCCCCATTGAAAATGGAACTGATCCCGTTCAAGTACAGCAAAAAACAACAACTAAGTATTTATAAAAGATGATATAAAACACAGGGACTGACATATGCATATGAAGACTTTACGAATGCTACATTGTCACGCCCAAGTAAAGTGACACCATGGTATTTTTATTGCAAGGTTTAAACGTTTATTTATTGTGCAGGTTTCTAAACATTGCTTCTGAACTGGGCACATCAGTTAAACTAAAATCATAGTTAGAACAGTCCATATAGGGAGAGAGACCGGGGCTTATTCAGACTCCAGTCCCTTAGGGTTGTTGGTCCTGGGATCACTTCTTAGAATGTAGGCTACAATTAACTAAGAGATTAGTACTCAAAAAGATACAGACTAACCACATTGGGCAAACTGAGAACAGGGACAAACAACATAAAACAGCAATAAAATCCCAGAAATAAACTATAAAACAAAACATAAAAACAGAGTTCACACAACTACAGCAGTTTCTTTCATTAGCACAGGAAATCATTGACAACTGAGAGTTGCATTGGTAAATCCTAACATTGTCGTAGAAGAGATAGAAAGAGAAAAGGTAGAAGAAGTAAAAACTCTATGCAGAGGTAGAGTCTAGTGCACACGACTATCACCCCAGTCACTAGCCTAGGTTATACCACAGGCTCGGGCCCATAGAGCATGATGAGTTCATTTTCATTTCTAGAAATCAACATCAGACTGTATGCACACACACATACATACAATAAATAAGATATACAATCTTAAAAATACCTCTACTGTCTCCTCACGACAACGCCGGTTTCTTCTCGCCCGAAGACATTTGCACTCCAGTCGCTCAGTCACAGCGCCATAGAACGCAACAGTTCCGTTTCAGAGTCCCCACATCATTCCAACTGTCTCCGTTTCAGAGTCCCCACATCATTCCAACTGTCTCCGTTTCAGAGTCCCCACATCATTCCAACAGTTCCGTTTCAGAGTCCCCACATCATTCCAACAGTTCAGTTTCAGTCCCCACATCATTCCAACAGTTCCGTTTCAGAGTCCCCACATCATTCCAACAGTTCCGCTTCAGTCCCCACATCATTCCAACAGTTCCGTTTCAGAGTCCCCACATCATTCCATCAGTTCCGTTTCAGAGTCCCCACATCATTCCAACAGTTCCGCTTCAGTCCCCACATCATTCCAACAGTTCCGTTTCAGAGTCCCCACATCATTCCAACATTTCCGTTTCAGAGTCCCCACATCATTCCAACTGTTCTGTTTCCAAGGCCATGCCATTCCAACAGTTCCGTTTCACAGTCCTTATACCATTCCGATCACGTGCAAAGGGGATCTATTATCACAACAATACATATTCCAAGGCTAATCCTTCATTGTCTGATACTTTGGTTCAACTCCATCCCTTTTTACATATGAAAGTGAAACATCTGGCAGATAGTTGGTCCTGATGAATGGTTTGAATGAATGCTGATTGGTATTGACGGAATGCTATCAAATAAAACTATGAAAACAACAACTGTAGAGACCCTTGATAAGGAATTGCTTTTATCTTTTCAATAGTTAAGATTGCTTAAGAGTGGGGAAACACCGTGAACTCAACAACTTTAAAATGAAACAGCATCAAGAACAAGAGGAATGTTTCACTTACATACCTGGCTTTGCAACAGGGATATCATAAAACCATGTAACACTGAAAACATCATTCATACGGTCACAGAAAATGTATGTACGATAAGATGAGAGAGCCTAACAGAACAGCCTCAATTCAATGCTTGAGTGTGAAAAACACATGAACCCATCATTCACTGTAGTTTATCTGAGCTATGCAAACTTGATATGAAAAACTAGATCCTGACAAAGATTCAAATTCCTTCAAATGGTTTTACTATCTAGATTCTAGATAAAATAATACCAGCTTCCATATAACCAATAGTTCTAAACTCTCCTCATATCTGGTATAATAAGACATTGCAATTTTTTAAAATGTAAATACTGATCAGATATTTATAAATATTTCACCCCAATTCTCCATGTTTGAAAGTTAATGTGCCCTTTGTCTGCACACTGATATCTTATATACACTGTACAAAATCAATTAATTTGCTAAATAATTATTTTTGATTTATTCCTAATGGTTTTGTGAACAGTGTTTGTTAATCAATAAACGTCCTTTTGTTCTAATATACTGTAGGACATTTTTAGAAATAAATTTCCAATATATTGAAGAATCATCATGCAAATTGGCTTTCTGAAACTAGGTTTCTGCTGTTTCTTTAGGAGATGGAAGATCAGTAATTTAAAAAAGAAACACTCAAGAAAAAAACTCAACCCCAGTTGCACTTTAAAAAGGAAAAAGAAGGTCTCCATGTTACACTAGCATGTTACACTAGCATGTTACAGGCACCACAGGTCAGAACAACGGCAGTGAATACACTATATGGATGTTCAAACTCACCATTTTGTCTTACTTATACTACAGTCATTTCCTGTTCTTGGAAGATGTTTTTCTCCTTTCTATTCGAGGGCTTGTCCTTCAAACTCATCCCTGTATGTCATTCGAGACCTAGCATGAAACAAAGTGGGACATGAATATTGCTTGGCGTGAGTGGAATGTTCACTGGAATGTTTCACTGTGGTAGTATCCCAAATGGCTACCCTATGGGCCCTGGTCAAAAGTAGTGCACTATATAGTGAAAAGGGTGCCATTTGGGGACACAGCCTGTATCATTTTGGCCATAAGATAGAACTAATGTGTGAAATAGTTTTAGATAATCATCACTCAGTGGCAAATTGGTATAGCTAGAGATAGAAGGGAATGCAATTAAAGATAAAGATAATTTTGTTCACCTTCAACTGAACTTCATTTATCAGTCTTATCGCCCTAATTAAGGTATTCTTCAAATGTCTGTACACTTTACTGTACATCTCTCACTTCACTTTCCCTCTCTTGGTGTCTTTATGTAAATGTAAATACAAAACAGTTGCCATTTTAAACTCAAACACAGGTGCAGTTTGTTGAACGTTAGAGAAAGAAAAACCCTTGAGGTTTTGGCAGTTTGATTTCATTGCAACCAAACACAGTAAGAATAGCACTTGATGAGCTCTTGTTACTGCCTCCAAGGAAAGTAGAGACATTTCTATATTTCAGGAATGTGTACAAATTAGGTTTGCCTGTTACCTGGGAAAAAAAACATTGTGCTTTAGAGAGGAATTTGCTGAAATCCTTGAAAATCATAGGAATGTGCAGTATACCCGAGCGATTTCTTCTCTATACAAGACAGTCAACCTTTAAAATGGCTATTGGAATGCTTTTGTTTGAGTTTATGTGTTATTATTCTAGGATTTTTCAAATCTTTCCACTGTCTCTTGATCTTTTCAATGTTCTTTTAATATTTTCCCATCTGGCCACTGCTCTTCTGCCATTGGTCACCAAGTCACCTGTAGGACTCAAGTTCAACTTCAGACAACCAGAGGGACATCTTGTATGTACAGTACACAAGTGGACCATCAGAGCAACAATAACACTTATTATCCACAAAAGTGCCAGCAGGTCATTTCTGTGTGAAACAAACCACACAGACACAACTGGACAACTGAGTTCTGAGTCTAAGTTCTCTTGACCTAACCCTTGACCTCCCAGGCCAGGCAGCCATGTCATGTCTCCGTCATGGTGGATGCGCTGTCCTCCTCCTGGTGGTGAAGGACGCTGTTAGGATATGATGGCCGGATTCCACCTCACCACCGTCAGATTGTCTGCACTCACAGACCTCTTCTTGGCCGCTTTCCTCAAATCTTTATACTTGTCATCACACAACCTGGAGATGGCCTGAGACATGGAAAAATGCACAATAAGACATAGAATAATATAAAACATAATTAACTGTATGTTCATGTACACAGAGCTACATAAACTACAATGGAAGCCTAATAACAAAAATGTAGGGATATTCATAGTTCTGCTCTGAAACAGAGCAAGATCACTTATCATCTTTGATGGCATTTCTTTAACAAGTCAGATCAATATACGAATACGATCCAAAACTCTGCCTGTTTCCCTCTCCAGTGATCAGTGTACCAGCAGATAAGCAGTACTATTACAGCTCCACTGACAGAGAACGGAGAACGACATAACGCCTCAACCAGCATCCATACCACAAGGGCTCATTTCAGACCTTAATTGCCCAGCGGAGATGCAGGGGGACGAGGGGAGGGGGAGGAAGGAGGGATGAGGAGGAAGAGCGGATGGGAGAGAAGGGGGTCACTGGTGCTGCTGGGAAGATAATTACATGGCAACGAATGCCGCCTCACGTCCTCCGTCACAGACACAAAACGAACGCAGAGAACACACCACCACCTCTGTCAAATGCACACTGTGCTTACTGCCCACTAATTAGCAGGCTATATCTAGCCATTGTGTTTGTGCATCCTCCAGCCATGTTTTACAGAGTTCATATCTTGGGGAAGGAGAAAAGCTCCCTCTGGAGCACAAATGAATGATAAGAAATTGTGCATGCTGTTTTCAAAGAGGCTTCAATTATTTGGTGATGACAGTAGTAGCAGTGGTAGCAGTATCTATAAACAAGTAGCATTGTGTAGGTCCTTTGAATGCTGTCAACGAAAACAAGATCAGCATCCTCACAGCTGATGGGATGGTGGAGAAGCAGCGACTGTATGCGCCAAAGCGACTCACCTCTAGTTTCTGAGCCTTGTCCCTGCTCAGAGGCTCCAGAGGGAAGCTGAGGTTGTTGGCCTCGGCCATGGAGCGCAGGTCAAAGTAGTACTTAGCGTAAACACTAGACGGAACGTTGATGTTGAACTGCAGCAGCTCCAGAAACTGACGCTCCAGCTCATTCCTTCATACGGAGAGAGAGAGAGACACAGAGAGAGAACGAAAGAAATGATCACCAGTCAGTGTCTTGAACTGAACTTTAAGAAGAACTAAACAACTGAAAAAGAGACGTCACCAACTGTCTTATGTGCTAAGCTTTTAGAAATTATACAAAATTACAGACTCCATGGTATCAAGTCAATTAACTGTGGTTGCAGCTTAGCTTTGATTGGTTTCAGTTGACCGTTTCCCCTGACCGACTGTTTCTCTGACATTCTTGAGACAGCCTAATTGGTCAGTCTGTGTCTCTGTAGCAAAGCCCCGGTCTTTGATTCACAAGGTTAAAGACGTCTGCTACACCAAGCATCAGGCTTTTCTCACCACCTACATAGATATTCTAATTCATGCAGCAACAGACGAGCTAAATTTAGCCCACCGAGGAGCGGTTGAGGCTCTGCCTAATAAAACTCCTCTCCTCCTCCTACTCCTCCTCAGAGAGAGAGAGAGACCAAGAGAAAGAATCGCATGCATTTGTTTTGGGTTCAGGGCTATGTTCTATGAGCCCACTGAGAGGGGGTCGTGACAACAAGCAGTCTTAAAACTAACTGTGTACTCAGGATGGGTCAGGAGGTTTACTGGTGGCTACACATTCAAGGTGTCAGATAACGTCTCTAAATAATCCACATAGATTCTCCTTGTCGTCTGTTTGTGATTCATTTTGGGTAAGGAGGTCGAAGCACCAGTGGCCTGTGGCCTTAGTTAACTATTGTCTACCAGGCTATGAGACTTCAGACTGTATCCATGCCGCAGATACCGCCTCTCTGAAAACACCCCAGCCCGTACCCCAGCCCTAATCTCAGCTCAAGACCCCAGCCCTAATCTCAGCTCAAGCTCTAGCCTCAACCCTAGCCCCAGTCTCAGGTCCAGCCCCTGTCGCAGCCCTATACCCAAGCCCCAGCCCTAGGCACCAGACTGGGAGCAGCAGACCTGAGTCATGCCTGATTCCAAAACACTGGACTGTCCCAACACCGACTAAACCACCACTGACCCCATATCAAGATTATTCAAAGAGTTATTCAGAGTTCAAAAACGCAAAATGTCCCCGACTGTTCCCAGCACTGAGTGGGGTTGGCAGTAGAGCGTGAGATTAGGGATGGGCATTTGTCCCCGACTGTTCCCAGCACTGAGTGGGGTTGGCAGTAGAGCATGAGATTAGGGATGGGCATTTGTCCCCGACTGTTCCCAGCACTGAGTGGGGTTGGCAGTAGAGCATGAGATTAGGGATGGGCATTTGTCCCCGACTGTTCCCAGCACTGAGTGGGGTTGGCAGTAGAGCATGAGATTAGGGATGGGCATTTGTCCCCGACTGTTCCCAGCACTGAGTGGGGTTGGCAGTAGAGCATGAGATTAGGGATGGGCATTTGTCCCCGACTGTTCCCAGCACTGAGTGGGGTTGGCAGTAGAGCGTGAGATTAGGGATGGGCATTTGTCCCCGACTGTTCCCAGCACTGAGTGGGGTTGGCAGTAGAGCGTGAGATTAGGGATGGGCATTTGTCCCCGACTGTTCCCAGCACTGAGTGGGGTTGGCAGTAGAGCGTGAGATTAGGGATGGGCATTTGTCCCCGACTGTTCCCAGCACTGAGTGGGGTTGGCAGTAGAGCGTGAGATTAGGGATGGGCATTTGTCCCCGACTGTTCCCAGCACTGAGTGGGGTTGGCAGTAGAGCGTGAGATTAGGGATGGGCATTTGTCCCCGACTGTTCCCAGCACTGAGTGGGGTTGGCAGTAGAGCGTGAGATTAGGGATGGGCATTTGTCCCCGACTGTTCCCAGCACTGAGTGGGGTTGGCAGTAGAGCGTGAGATTAGGGATGGGCATTTGTCCCCGACTGTTCCCAGCACTGAGTGGGGTTGGCAGTAGAGCGTGAGATTAGGGATGGGCATTTGTCCCCGACTGTTCCCAGCACTGAGTGGGGTTGGCAGTAGAGCGTGAGATTAGGGATGGGCATTTGTCCCCGACTGTTCCCAGCACTGAGTGGGGTTGGCAGTAGAGCGTGAGATTAGGGATGGGCATTTGTCCCCGACTGTTCCCAGCACTGAGTGGGGTTGGCAGTAGAGCGTGAGATTAGGGATGGGCATTTGTCCCCGACTGTTCCCAGCACTGAGTGGGGTTGGCAGTAGAGCGTGAGATTAGGGATGGCATTTGTCCCCGACTGTTCCCAGCACTGAGTGGGGTTGGCAGTAGAGCGTGAGATTAGGGATGGGCATTTGTCCCCGACTGTTCCCAGCACTGAGTGGGGTTGGCAGTAGAGCGTGAGATTAGGGATGGGCATTTGTCCCCGACTGTTCCCAGCACTGAGTGGGGTTGGCAGTAGAGCGTGAGATTAGGGATGGGCATTTGTCCCCGACTGTTCCCAGCACTGAGTGGGGTTGGCAGTAGAGCGTGAGATTAGGGATGGGCATTTGTCCCCGACTGTTCCCAGCACTGAGTGGGGTTGGCAGTAGAGCGTGAGATTAGGGATGGGCATTTGTCCCCGACTGTTCCCAGCACTGAGTGGGGTTGGCAGTAGAGCATGAGATTAGGGATGGGCATTTGTCCCCGACTGTTCCCAGCACTGAGTGGGGTTGGCAGTAGAGCATGAGATTAGGGATGGGCATTTGTCCCCGACTGTTCCCAGCACTGAGTGGGGTTGGCAGTAGAGCATGAGATTAGGGATGGGCATTTGTCCCCGACTGTTCCCAGCACTGAGTGGGGTTGGCAGTAGAGCATGAGATTAGGGATGGGCATTTGTCCCCGACTGTTCCCAGCACTGAGTGGGGTTGGCAGTAGAGCATGAGATTAGGGATGGGCATTTGTCCCCGACTGTTCCCAGCACTGAGTGGGGTTGGCAGTAGAGCATGAGATTAGGGATGGGCATTTGTCCCCGACTGTTCCCAGCACTGAGTGGGGTTGGCAGTAGAGCATGAGATTAGGGATGGGCATTTGTCCCCGACTGTTCCCAGCACTGAGTGGGGTTGGCAGTAGAGCATGAGATTAGGGATGGGCATTTGTCCCCGACTGTTCCCAGCACTGAGTGGGGTTGGCAGTAGAGCATGAGATTAGGGATGGGCATTTGTCCCCGACTGTTCCCAGCACTGAGTGGGGTTGGCAGTAGAGCATGAGATTAGGGATGGGCATTTGTCCCCGACTGTTCCCAGCACTGAGTGGGGTTGGCAGTAGAGCATGAGATTAGGGATGGGCATTTGTCCCCGACTGTTCCCAGCACTGAGTGGGGTTGGCAGTAGAGCATGAGATTAGGGATGGGCATTTGTCCCCGACTGTTCCCAGCACTGAGTGGGGTTGGCAGTAGAGCATGAGATTAGGGATGGGCATTTGTCCCCGACTGTTCCCAGCACTGAGTGGGGTTGGCAGTAGAGCATGAGATTAGGGATGGGCATTTGTCCCCGACTGTTCCCAGCACTGAGTGGGGTTGGCAGTAGAGCATGAGATTAGGGATGGGCATTTGTCCCGACTGTTCCCAGCACTGAGTGGGGTTGGCAGTAGAGCATGAGATTAGGGATGGGCATTTGTCCCGACTGTTCCCAGCACTGAGTGGGGTTGGCAGTAGAGCATGAGATTAGGGATGGGCATTTGTCCCCGACTGTTCCCAGCACTGAGTGGGGTTGGCAGTAGAGCATGAGATTAGGGATGGGCATTTGTCCCCGACTGTTCCCAGCACTGAGTGGGGTTGGCAGTAGAGCATGAGATTAGGGATGGGCATTTGTCCCCGACTGTTCCCAGCACTGAGTGGGGTTGGCAGTAGAGCATGAGATTAGGGATGGGCATTTGTCCCCGACTGTTCCCAGCACTGAGTGGGGTTGGCAGTAGAGCGTGAGATTAGGGATGGGCATTTGTCCCCGACTGTTCCCAGCACTGAGTGGGGTTGGCAGTAGAGCGTGAGATTAGGGATGGGCATTTGTCCCCGACTGTTCCCAGCACTGAGTGGGGTTGGCAGTAGAGCATGAGATTAGGGATGGGCATTTGTCCCCGACTGTTCCCAGCACTGAGTGGGGTTGGCAGTAGAGCATGAGATTAGGGATGGGCATTTGTCCCGACTGTTCCCAGCACTGAGTGGGGTTGGCAGTAGAGCATGAGATTAGGGATGGGCATTTGTCCCCGACTGTTCCCAGCACTGAGTGGGGTTGGCAGTAGAGCATGAGATTAGGGATGGGCATTTGTCCCGACTGTTCCCAGCACTGAGTGGGGTTGGCAGTAGAGCATGAGATTAGGGATGGGCATTTGTCCCCGACTGTTCCCAGCACTGAGTGGGGTTGGCAGTAGAGCATGAGATTAGGGATGGGCATTTGTCCCCGACTGTTCCCAGCACTGAGTGGGGTTGGCAGTAGAGCGTGAGATTAGGGATGGGCATTTGTCCCCGACTGTTCCCAGCACTGAGTGGGGTTGGCAGTAGAGCGTGAGATTAGGGATGGGCATTTGTCCCCGACTGTTCCCAGCACTGAGTGGGGTTGGCAGTAGAGCATGAGATTAGGGATGGGCATTTGTCCCGACTGTTCCCAGCACTGAGTGGGGTTGGCAGTAGAGCATGAGATTAGGGATGGGCATTTGTCCCCGACTGTTCCCAGCACTGAGTGGGGTTGGCAGTAGAGCATGAGATTAGGGATGGGCATTTGTCCCCGACTGTTCCCAGCACTGAGTGGGGTTGGCAGTAGAGCATGAGATTAGGGATGGGCATTTGTCCCCGACTGTTCCCAGCACTGAGTGGGGTTGGCAGTAGAGCATGAGATTAGGGATGGGCATTTGTCCCCGACTGTTCCCAGCACTGAGTGGGGTTGGCAGTAGAGCGTGAGATTAGGGATGGGCATTTGTCCCCGACTGTTCCCAGCACTGAGTGGGGTTGGCAGTAGAGCGTGAGATTAGGGATGGGCATTTGTCCCCGACTGTTCCCAGCACTGAGTGGGGTTGGCAGTAGAGCGTGAGATTAGGGATGGGCATTTGTCCCCGACTGTTCCCAGCACTGAGTGGGGTTGGCAGTAGAGCATGAGATTAGGGATGGGCATTTGTCCCCGACTGTTCCCAGCACTGAGTGGGGTTGGCAGTAGAGCATGAGATTAGGGATGGGCATTTGTCCCCGACTGTTCCCAGCACTGAGTGGGGTTGGCAGTAGAGCATGAGATTAGGGATGGGCATTTGTCCCCGACTGTTCCCAGCACTGAGTGGGGTTGGCAGTAGAGCATGAGATTAGGGATGGGCATTTGTCCCCGACTGTTCCCAGCACTGAGTGGGGTTGGCAGTAGAGCATGAGATTAGGGATGGGCATTTGTCCCCGACTGTTCCCAGCACTGAGTGGGGTTGGCAGTAGAGCATGAGATTAGGGATGGGCATTTGTCCCCGACTGTTCCCAGCACTGAGTGGGGTTGGCAGTAGAGCATGAGATTAGGGATGGGCATTTGTCCCCGACTGTTCCCAGCACTGAGTGGGGTTGGCAGTAGAGCATGAGATTAGGGATGGGCATTTGTCCCCGACTGTTCCCAGCACTGAGTGGGGTTGGCAGTAGAGCATGAGATTAGGGATGGGCATTTGTCCCCGACTGTTCCCAGCACTGAGTGGGGTTGGCAGTAGAGCATGAGATTAGGGATGGGCATTTGTCCCCGACTGTTCCCAGCACTGAGTGGGGTTGGCAGTAGAGCATGAGATTAGGGATGGGCATTTGTCCCCGACTGTTCCCAGCACTGAGTGGGGTTGGCAGTAGAGCATGAGATTAGGGATGGGCATTTGTCCCCGACTGTTCCCAGCACTGAGTGGGGTTGGCAGTAGAGCATGAGATTAGGGATGGGCATTTGTCCCCGACTGTTCCCAGCACTGAGTGGGGTTGGCAGTAGAGCATGAGATTAGGGATGGGCATTTGTCCCCGACTGTTCCCAGCACTGAGTGGGGTTGGCAGTAGAGCATGAGATTAGGGATGGGCATTTGTCCCCGACTGTTCCCAGCACTGAGTGGGGTTGGCAGTAGAGCATGAGATTAGGGATGGGCATTTGTCCCCGACTGTTCCCAGCACTGAGTGGGGTTGGCAGTAGAGCATGAGATTAGGGATGGGCATTTGTCCCCGACTGTTCCCAGCACTGAGTGGGGTTGGCAGTAGAGCATGAGATTAGGGATGGGCATTTGTCCCCGACTGTTCCCAGCACTGAGTGGGGTTGGCAGTAGAGCATGAGATTAGGGATGGGCATTTGACTTTTTTTTTTTTTACTGTTTGCATTATTATTTCCGAGTACTAAAATAAAATTCATCTGAAGTATTCATACCCCTTGACTTACTCCACATGTTGTGTGTGAATGTGTGTGTGTGTGTATATATATATATATATATATACACACACACACAAACAGTTGAAGTCGGAAGTTTACATACACTTGGTTGGAGAGAAGGTTGGAGTCATTAAAACTCCTTTTTCAACCACTCCACAAATTTCTGGTTAACAAACTATAGTTTTGGCAAGTCGGTTAGGACATCTACTTTGTGCATGACACAAGCAATTTTTCCAACAATTGTTTACAGACAGATCCCTTCACTTATAATTTACTGTATCACAATTCCAGTGGGTCAGAAGTTTACATACACCAAGTTGACTGTGCCTTTAAACAGTTTGGAAAATTCCAGAAAATGATGTCATGGCTTTAGAAGCTTCTGATAGGCTAATTGATTTATTGTTTTTTTATTTTACCTTTACTTAACTAGGCAAGTCAGTTAAGAACAAATTCTTATTTTCAATGACGGCCTATGAGTGGCTGTTCAGGGGCAGAACAACAGATTTGTACCTTGTCAGCTCGGGGGTTTGAACTTGCAACCTTCCGGTTGCTAGTCCACCGCTCTAACCACTAGGCTACCCTGCCGACCCCTTGACATAATTTGAGTCAATTGGAGGTGTACCTGTGGATGTATTTCAAGGCCTAACTTCAAACTCTGTGCCTCTTTGCTTGACATCATGGGAAAATCAAAAGAAAATCAGCCCTTAGAAAAAGACCTCAGAAAAAAATATATAGACCTCCTCAAGTCTGGTTCATCCTTGGGAACAATTTCCAAACGCCTGAAGGTACCACGTTCATCTGTACAAACAATAGTACGCGAGTATAAACACCATGGGACCATGCAGCCGTCATACCTCTCAGGAAGGAGACGCGTTCTGTCTCCTAGAGAGGAATTTACTTTGGTGCAAAAAGTGTAAATCAATCACAGAACAACAGCAAAGGACCTTGTGAAGATGCTGGAGAAAACGCGTACAAAAGTATCTATATCCACAGTAAAACAAGTCCTATATCGACATAACCTGCAAGGCCGCTCAGCAAGAAAGAAGCCACTGCTCCAAAACCGCCATAAAAAAGCCAGACTACGGTTTGCAACTGCACATGGGGACAAAGATCGTACTTCTTCGAGAAATGTCCTCTGGTCTGATGAAACAAAAATAGAACTGTTTGGTCATAATGACCATCATTATGTTTGGAGGAAAAAGGGTGAGGCTTGCGAGCCGAAGAATACCATCCCAACCATGAAGCACGGGGGTGGCAGCATCATGTTGGGGGGTGCTTTGTTGCAGGAGTGACTGGTGCACTTCACAAAATAGATGGCGTCATGAGGAAAACAAATTATATGGATGTATTGAAGCAACATCTCAAGACATCAGTCAGGAAGTTAAAGCTTGGTCGCAAATGGGGCTTCCAAATGGACAATGACCCCAAGCATTCTTACAAAGTTGTGGAAAAATGGCTGAAGGACAACAAAGTCCAGGTATTGAAGTGGCCATCACAAAGCCCTGACCTCAATCTTAAAGAAGATTTGTGGGCAGAACTGAAAAAGCGTGTGCGAGCAAGGAGGCCTACAAACCTGACTCAGTTACACCAACTCTGTCAGGAGGAATGGGCCAACATTCACCCAACTTATTATGGGAAGCTTGTGTAAGGTTACCCAAAACGTTTGACCCAAGTTAAACAATTTAAAGGCAATGCTACCAAATACTAACTGAGTGTATGTAAACTTCTGACCCACTGGGAATGTGATGAAAGAAATAAAAGCTGAAATAAATCACTCTGCTATTATTCTGACGTTTCACATTCTTAATATAAAGTGGGGATCCTAACTGACCTAAGACAGGGAATTTTTACTTGGATTAAATGTCAGGAATTGTGAAAACTGAGTTTAAATGTATTTGGCTAAGGTGTATGTAAACTTCTGACTTCAACTGTATATATAAAAAGCTATATATAAGTCAATAAAAAAGAAAGTGCCATTTAAGATTCATTTATTGAAACTGTAATATCAACTGGTTATATTATATCGTGGAACACAATCTTGAAAAAGGCAGGAACATCAGCAGTGACCCTTGCTTGTAGAAGCCTATGGCTGTGCAATGGCATAGCCTTGTTTTATTAATTTAGCAGACAAGATGCCCTTATTTCCTGAGCCTTTATCACAGTCAAAAAGCACATATTTTATAGTAAAAAAACATTATGTAATATAACAGAATAAAATATGACAGAATATTTTTACAAAGGATAACGGTTGCCAGTGCGAAGTGATGTGCTCCATTTGGTGAGTTGAAAGACAATTTAAAAAAATTAAAAAATGTAAAAATCATCGGTGTTATTTTTGATATACAGACATTTGATTTATGCTGAAAAAGTAAACACTACCTTTCAAAAGTTTGGGGTCACTTAGAAATGTCCTTGTTTTTGAAAGAAAAGCACATTTTCTGTCCATTAAAATAACATCAAATTGATCCAAAATACAATGTAGACATTGTTAATGTTGTAAATGACTATTGTAGCTGGAAACGGCAGATTTTTTATGGAATACCTACATAGGCGTAAAGAGGCCCATTATCAGCAACCATCACTCCTGTGTTCCAATGGCACGTTGTGTTAGCTAATCCAAGTTTATCATTTTTAAAAGGCTAATTGATCATTAGAAAACCATTTTGGAATTTTGTAAATGGATGAACAATTTCACATTGAACACTGTACGGTGAGGAATTACAGCTACAACATCCCTTTTGTGAGTAGGCATCTTCTTAATGATTCTGATGAAAATACGCTCTGTCTTTACCAAACTAATGTTTTGGCATATATTCAGTGTGGAACCGGTCTATGTTTAGGGAGGGTTATTGCCTAGGCTAAACAATTCTAAATGGCACTAGCAGTTCGCAAAGTATCTGAAGTAGAAACCAGACTGGAAGCAATTATTCCAAAACTGCAGCTCGTTGTTGGAACACATATTTTCTTACTTCGATCAACCAGTCCATTTTGAATTGGTGATAAAACTGTCGTCATTTGGCAAGGAATTTAGCTTGTGTATCACATCAGTTAGATGTGTTGTTGTAGGCATGTATTTCTGTAGGCCTAACGGGAGCTTGTGTATCACATCAGTTAGATGTGTTGTTGTAGGCATGGATTTCTGTAGGCCTAACTGGAGCTTGTGTATCCCATCAGTTAGATGTGTTGTTGTACATATTTATTTCTGTAGGCCTAACGGGAGCTTGTGTATCCCATCCGTTAGATGTGTTGTTGTAGGCATGTATTTCTGTAGGCCTAACGGGAGCTTGTGTATCACATCAGTTAGATGTGTTGTTGTAGGCATGGATTTCTGTAGGCCTAACGGGAGCTTGTGTGCCATCTCAGCACACCTGTGTAGGGAGCGGGTGGAACACAACTGAGTGAATTTAGGGAGAAGAACAGTGTGATGCTTGGCTTGGTTTCTTTTTAGTTGTGCCCTGCAAATGCACATGTACAAATGGAAAACTAGAGCCAAGGTAAATGAACGAGCATTCCACTAAATAGTTTTACACCATCTCTGGTTAGAAATCGAGCTTTGACGTCCGTTCGAGTACTCGATTACTCATGCCTATCCCTACATGAGATAATGTATACTGTTATTATGCATGCATCCTACAATAGACGGTCTATACCCTGTCTATTTGCACAAGGACAATTGAAAGTCTGTTGTAAAAAGGAGATTTAAAAAGGAGATTTAACCTGTAGCTTCTGCCGAAAACTGTTAGATGGACTAGCTGGCTGATCTGGGTTAGTGTGCTTAATGGACTGGGGTCAAACTGTTCCAGACTCACATGTCCTCCACGGTGATGTCTTTGAGGATCTGGCAGTAGTCTACGTTCCACACAGCCTGGTCGTCCCACACCTTGGACGCCAGCAGGATGGCTCCCAGGACGATACGCTTCCAGTTGACTGGGCAGATGTCTATCTCTGCATAAGTTAACAGGCGCTCCAGGTACACCTGGGAGAGAAAAATTTATAAATAAAGATGTCAAAGACAGTCCTCCTTTTAAAAGATGTCTGACGTCAAAGACATTCCTCAACTCTCCTCTGGTCTGGTGTGTGATAAACTCCAATAGACTCAATTCAATACATAATTGGAGCAAAAACAAGAATCTTGTTGAATTGTGAATCATTCAAATAACAAATTGACATTTCCCAGATGATGTATGAACAACAATATACAGTAGAGTTCTTCCTCATCGAAGATAATTACTTCGGATCCAGATAATTACCCTCGTCTCTGTGTGCCTGAATAGATTCTGGAATGAATGTTCCATTCCAAACTCCCCTGGCATTCCGTCTCCACAAAGCCAAAATAACAGACCATGTCAAAACCTGATGTAATGCAGTTTCTCTGGGCTTTCTCGTAAAATATACATGTCAATCAAAAAGCCTTTCCATTATCGCAGCCACAGTCTCCATTCAGTTCGTCAGTGAATAAAAAAATGCACTGAACTGTTAGGCACAATATATTAGGAGTAGTCTAATTTACAGCAATTTCTTTTATATTCTCTCCATGTATCATAATTTTAGTCATTGTGTTTGGTCTGTCTTAAGACACAGTCCGTGCTATGTGGGTGGTGAATCTAGAGGCCTGTACTGTATGTGTCAGACTTGCTAATAGAACACACACTTCAGTTATTCCATCCAGCAGTCTCCAAGGACTGTGCTCCGTTCCTCTATTGTCCACAGACTTCATCACCTACAGCTTCAGATTGTACATCTAGATTCACCCAAACCTAAGCCTAGATACACAGCTGGTCTTCTACACAAAACAACTTGTTGGAAATGTGTGTGTAGGATTACATACAGCGGAGGTGGCAGGGTACGTGACACCCACATTTTTGGAGAGATTGCCTTATGATGCACAGCTGTCATGGCTTCACACAGTGAAGACGGAAACTCTCCCAACATGGAAACATTGTGTTGTTAACCCCTGGCAGTATGTAAAGTAAAACACCACCCACCCACCCAGCACAACCTCACCCCTCCAGTGCCCGTATTCATATAACGTCTCAAGAGGACGAATGCTGATTTAGGATCAGTTTCGCATTTTGAATCGCTATGAATGGACAAGCTGGGCCTGATCCTAGATCAGCACTCCGACTCTAAAACACAGGACAACCTCCCCATTTTCTCCAGCTGAAACTGGTCCTGTTCCCTATTCAATTACTGTCGGCATCCATCCCTGTTTTCTCTCTAGGGTGTGGGGTCAATGGGACAGTCTGTGGGCCAGGCGCGCGGTGTGTGTTTGTGGAAACCAGATCATCCCAAGTGACAGAGATGACAGGCCAGTGAAGTCATAACCAGACAATGGAGTGTCAGAACACCACAGGAGGACCACACATCTCAGGGCCAGAGAGCAAAGCTCCATCAGGCCAGGGCTGCATGCCAAATGGAAACCCATTCCTTATGTAGTTCACTGCTTTCAACAAGGGCCTCTCAGCAGTAAACCAAAAAAACAGCAGGTGTTATTGAGATGGATGGAGGACGTTTCCAAGCAGAGTGGAGAGGTGTTCTGCTCTACAATGGTTTACACAAAACATTAAGAACACCTCCATGACATACTGTACAGTGCCTTTGGAAAGAATTCAGACCCTTTGACTTTTTACAAAATGTTATTATGTTACAGCCTTATTATAAAATGGATTAAATAAATAAAAATCCTCAGCAATCTACACACAATACCCATAATGACAAAGCGAAAACAGGTTATCCTTTTTTTGCATATTTATTACATATAAATATTCATACCCTTTGCTATGAGACTCAACATTTTGCTCAGGTGCATCCGGTTTCCATTGATCATCCCTTGAGATGGTTGATCATCCCTTGAGATGGTTCTACAACTGTGGTAAATTCAATTGATTGGACATTATTTGGAAAGGCACACACCTGACAGTGCATGTCAGAGCAAAAACCAAGCCATGAGGTTGAAGGAATTGTCAATAGAGCTCAGAGACAGGATCGTACCGAGGCACAGATCTGGGGAAGGGTACCAAAAGTTTTCTGCAGCATTGAAGGTCCCCAAGAACACATTGGCCTCCATCATTCTTAAATGGAAGAAGTTTGAAACCAACAAAACTCTTCCTAGTGGCGGCCGGCCGCCCGGCCAAACTGAGCAATCAGGGGAGAAGGGTCTTGGTCATGGAGGTGACCAAGAAGCCGATAGTCACTCTGACAGAGCTCTAGAGTACCTCTGTAGAGATGGGAGAACCTTCCAGAAGGACAACCATCTCTGCAGCACTCCACCAATAAGGACTTTATGGTAGAGTGATCAGATGGAAGTCACATGACAGCCCGCTTGGGGCAGACCATGAGAAACAAGATTCTCTGGTCTGATGAAACCAAGATTGAACTCTTTGGTGTGAATGAGAAGTGTCATGTCTAGAGGAAACCTGGCACCATCCCTACGGTGAAGCATGGTGGTGGCAGCATCATGTTGTAGGCATGTTTTTCAGCGGCAGGGACTGGGAGACTAGTCAGGATCGAGGTAAAGATGAATGGAGCAAAGTACAGAGAGATCCTTGATGAAAACCTGCTCCAGAGCGCTCACGACCTCAGACTGGGGCGAAGGTTCACCTTCCAACAGGACCAGGGCCCTAAGCACACAGCCAAGATGACGCAGGAGTGGCTTCGGGACAAGTCTCTGAATGTCCTTAAGTGGCCCAGCCAAAGCCCGGACTTAAACCTGTAAATAGCTGTGCAGTAATGCTCCCCATCCAACCCGACAGAGCTTGAGAGGATCTGCAGATAATAATGGGAGAAACTCCCCAAATGAAAGTGTGCCAAGCTTGTAGCATCATACCCAAGAAGACTCAAGGCTGTAATCGCTGCCAAAGGTGCTTCAACAAACTACTGAGTAAAGGGTCTGAATACTTATGTAAATGTGATATTTCAGTTTTTAATTTTTAATGAACTAGCAAAAATACCTAAAAACATGTTTTTGCTTCATCATTATGGGGCATTGTGTGTAGATTGATGCAGAAAACAAACTATTTAATCCATTTTAGAATAAGGCATAACCTAACAAAATGTGGGAAAATTCAAGGGGTCTGAATACTTTCCATAGTCACGGACACGTTATTAATGGTTTGTGTACTCTGTGTAAACCATTGTAGAGCAGAACACCTCTCCACTCTGCTCGGAAACATCCTCCATCCATCACAATTTTTAATTTTACTTTTAAAAATTTAACTAGGCAAGTCAGTTAAGAACAAATTCTAGGAACAATATGTTAACTGCCTTGTTCAGGGGGAGGACGACAGATGTTTACCTTGTCAGCTCGGGGATTCGATCTAGCAACCTTTCAGTTACTGGCCCAACATTCTAACCACTAGGCTATGCTCCGCCCCAATAACACCTACTGTTTTTTTGGGGGTTTACTGCTGAAAGGCCCCTACATAAGGAATAGGTTGCCATTTGGTAGATATTGGACAAATCCTTTAAGACACCAAACATGATAAAAGGATTAAACATAGGTTTTTAATCAACTCGTGAATTTATTGAATATAGCTCTGATCCCTCGGCCATATACTGTATCTTGACATTAACATTTTATGCAGATTATTATTAATAAGTTATAACAAGCTGTCCAGTGTAGGAAATCCTCAGTATTTAGAAAGACCCATGTAATTTAACTTTACCTGAACAAGGACAAGTAGGCCCAAAATGACAGTGATGTACCTCAACTTGCACCCTATTCTATATATAGCCCTATGGGCCCGGGTCAAAAGTAGTGTACTATATAGGGAATATGGTGCCATTTAGTTAAGATGTTATTAAATGGGAGCAACACTCCCTCCTAGTGTTGTGCGGCAGGGTGTGATGACGATGTCACTCACTAGTGTGACGATAGCACACTCTGCAGTGAGCTGGGCTGCACTGAACAGCGTCCGGACAAAGCGATAGATCTGTTTCTGCTCCGGGTCGTGCTTTTCATAGTCCGCAGGAATCTCCGATTTCTGTAATCAACAGAGGAGCAAAGAGACAGATAATATAGTAATGAAACATGGGAACAGCCCAATTCTGACCCAATTCTGAATTGATCTAAAGACCATTTAGTGTCAAAATTATCATAATTGGGCTGCCTGTGTAAATGCAGCCTAATACACAAGCATATCCATAATGTATTATATATAACTACAAGTCTTACCGTAAGTGGATGAAGCTTTTCATCAAAAATATCTAATACCATTCTCCCATCGATCTCCCTGGAATGACAAAAAAAAGGCCACGCAGGTCAGTTGCTGAATGACAAGTGATGACAGTAACCAGTCACGAGACCCAAGTACGGAGGCTCGTTCACGAACACCCTGTGGCTTTGACTGTTTTGACTGAGGAGAGGGATGCTGTTTCGATCCTCTGTAGACCAATAGGGGAACACAGCCTCAGTGACCTCGCCACTCTGTTTGAAAGGCACATTGATCCATCTTGCCACAGAACACTCAGAATGGTGTCCCACATGGCGCCCTATTCCCTACGTAGTGCACTACTTTTGACAATAGCCCTATGGGCCTTGGTCAAATATAGTACACTATAAAGGGAAAAGGGCGTCATTTCAGACACATACTCACAGTACCTAAAGTACTAGACCTCTAAAGACTGGAATTTTGGACTCATGCCAGGGGGGCAATGGGGGTCTGTTCGTGTTATCAAAGGCTGACTTTTATGTGTGACCCTCCCTCACCCTGTATTGATGCCGGATGTCCAAATAGAATGTAATAACCTTCAGTGGGGGGGGGGGGTCTTTCAACATATAGGACTACAGTATAACATGGGCTGGCTCTGCAATAGCACTAGGAGAGGCTGATTCTAATGTGACAGATCATTCTTCTGCATCATTTCCAATCCCCCACATATTATTGTACAGTTGAAATGGGAAGTTTACATACACTAGCCACTTTAAACAATGCCACTTAATATAATGTTCACATACCCTACATTACTCATCTCATATGTATATACTGTACTCTATACCATCAACTGCATCTTGCCATCTTTATGTAATACATGTATCACTAGCCACTTTAAACAATGACACTTAATATAATGTTCACATACCCTACATTACTCATCTCATATGTATATACTGTACTCGATTCCATCTACTGCATCTTGCCTATGCCGTTCTGGACCATCACTCATTCATATATCTTTATGTACATATTCTTTATCCCTTTACACTTGTGTGTATAAGATAGTAGTTGTGGAATTGTTAGGCAAGATTACTTGTTGGTTATTACTGCATTGTCGGAACTAGAAGCACAAGCATTTCGCTACACTCGCATTAACATCTGCTAACCATGTGTATGTGACAAATAAATTTGATTTGATTTAGATTTTTACATCTTGGCCAAATGCATTTAAACTCCGTTTTTTCACAATTCCTGACATTTAATCCTAGTAAAAATGCTTTGTCTTAGGTCAGTTAGGATCACCACTTTATTTTAAGAATGTTAAACCAAAGTACGTTCATCTCTAGGAGACAGAACACGTAGTCTCGACAGTTGCGTGGTCCCATGGTTTTTATACTTGCGTACTATTGTTTGTACAGATGAACATGGTACCTTCAGGCATTTGGAAATTGCTCCCAAGGATGAACCAGACTTGTGGAGGGCTACACATTTTTTTCTGAGGTCTTGGCTGATTTCCTTTGATTATCCCATGATGTCAAGCAAAGAGGCACTGAGTTTGAAGGTAGGCCTTGAAATACATCCACAGGTACACCTCCAATTAACTCCAATTATGTCAATTAGCATATCAGAAGCTTCTAAAGCCATGACATCATTTTCTGGAATTTTCCAAGCTGTTTAAACGCACAGTCAACTTCTGACCCACTGGAATTGTGATACAGTGAGTTATAAGTGAAATAATATGTCTGTAAACAACGTTGGAAAAATGACTTGTGTCATGCACAAAGTAGATGTCCTTATCAACTTGTCAAAACTATAGTTTAACAAAACAATTGTGGAGTGGTTGAAAAACGAGTTTTAACGACTCCAACCTAAGTGTATGTAAACTTCCGACTTTTTCTTTCTCTTCCCAAATATATTTTCCTTCATTATTTTCCCCTAACCCTACCATCCCTCCCCTAATTGGAGTAAACTAATGGACAATAACTCTTCGACTTCTACTTTCAGCTTATACATACAATATACAGTACATTTGACAGACATAGTATATTTTACAATAGTCATCTTCTGTTTGTTTTTTGCCCCATCCTAACAGGTCATTCTTACCGGTTCTTTATGTGGTAGTATATCGCCAGGGCTACACTGTAAAGACAAATCATTACAATGAAGTTACAATTTCATTTGCAATTTAGTCTTTCACATTGATAACTGCATACAGAATTCTTACAAACACAACAGAAGTACATTTTGATGGATTCATTGGTTGACTGACTGATTGGTGATTAACCTACCACTTGATGGTGTATTTGAGGTTAGGCTGACTGACGGTGCTGTCATCTAGGAAAATGGTGGAACAGGAGCTGTACTTCCTTCTGACTGGAGCCGCATGGTGCTGCAACACACACACACACATCACACGCTGTTACTGTTATGTCCACAGTCCACATACACACACGCAGGCAGGCTAGAACGCATGCATCCACACACAAAACGTACAGGCATGCGCACACTCACAGCAGGTCCTGTAAAAAGCCTTGAATCAACTGCTGTAGACCAGCTAATACCCCTGCTTTGTGGTTTTATATGAGTGACATACTGTACACATACAGACGGAATGGGTTTCGCTAAAAACAGTAGCTTCTACTTCTAATCCATCAGTCTACTGCACATTGAGATGGCTTATATCAACCAATCACCAACCCTTTCACTCTATTCATCTCATCAACCTAGTACAGCATGTCATGTACAATCAGCATGATTCATATAGACAGACATACAGGTAACTGCCAAAGTAAAGGAAACACTTGAGTAAATGAGGGATACAAAGTATATTCAAAGCAGGTGCTTCCACACAGGTGTAGGCCCTTAGTTAATTAAGCAATTAACATTCCATCATTCTTGTATAAAAATGCTGGGCAGGCTATTATTTTGGCTACCATGGCTATGCCCCCATAGGATGACAATTCCCCCATCTACAGGGCGCGAGTGGTCACTGAATGGTTAGGCGAGCATGAAAACGATGAAAGCCAAATGCCAAGGTGGTCTCAGTCACCAGATCTCAACCCAATTGAACAGTTATGGGAGATTCTGGAGCGCTGAGACAGCGCGTTCCACCACCATCAACAAAACACCAAATTATGGAATTTCTCATGGAGCAATGGTGTCACATCCCTTCAATAGAGTTCCAGACACTGTAGAATATAAACTCAAAATAAGAAACGTCCGTTTCTCAGGACCGTCTTTCAAAGATAATTCGTAAAAATCCAAATAACTTCACAGCTCTTCATTGTAAAGGGTTTAAACACCGTTTCCCATGCTTATTCAATGAACCATAAACAATTCATGAACATGCACCTGTGGAACTAACAGGTTAAGACACTAACAGCTTACAGACGATAGGCAATTAAGGTCACAGTTATGAAAACTTGGGACACTAAAGAGGCCTTCCTACTGACTCTGAAATCTGCGTGAACGTGCCTTATGCATGCTGCAAGTAGGCATGAGGACTGCAGATGTGGCCAGGTCAATAGCAATGTCCGTACTGTGAGATGCCTATGACAGCACTACAGGGAGACAGGACGGACAGCTGATCATCCTCGCAGTGGCAGACCACGTGTAAAAACACCTGCACAGGATCGGTACATCCGAACATCACACCTGCGGGACAGGTACAGGATGGCAACAACAACTGCCCGAGTTACTCTAGGAACGCACAATCTCTCCATCAGTGCTCAGACTGTCAGCAATAGGCTGAGAGAGGCTGGACTGAGGGCTTGTAGGCCTGTTGTAAGGCAGGTCCTCACCAGACATGACCGGCAACAACGTCGCCGATGGGCGTTACACTGAGGCCTGTACTCTGGAGCGAGATCGATTTGGAGGTGGAGGGTCCGTCATGGTCTGGGACAGTATGTCACAGCATCATCGGACTGAGCTTGTTGTCATTGCAGGCAATCTCAATGCTGTGCGTTACAGGGAAGACATCCTCCTCCCTCATGTTGTACCCTTCCTGCAGGCTCATCCTGACATGACCCTCCAGCATGACAATGCCACCAACCATACTGCTCGTTCTGTGCGTGATTTCCAGCAAGACAGGAATGTCAGTGTTCTGCCATGGCCAGCGAAGAGCCCGGATGTCTCAGTTGTTGAATCTTATGTTCATACAAATATTTACACATGTTAAGTTAGCTGGAAATAAACACAGTTGACAGTGGGAGAACATTTCTCTTTTTGCTGAGTTTATGTCAAGGTGCACTAAAGCTTTTGGGGTGGAAGGTCTCCTAGTGGTTAGAGCGTTGGGCCAGTAACTGAAAGGTTGCTGGATTGAATCCCGAGCTGACAAGGTAAAAATCTGTCATTTTACCCCTGAACAAGGCTGTTCCCCGGTAGGCCGTCATTTAAAAAAGTTGTTGACCTTTATTTAAGCAAGTCAGTTAAGAAAAAATTCTTATTTTCAATGACAGCCTAGGAACAGTGGGTTAACTGCCTGTTCAGGGGCAGAATGACAGATTTGTACCTTGTCAGCTTGGGGGTTTGAACTTGCAAACTTCCGGTTACTAGTCCAATGCTCTAACCACTAGGCTACCCTGCCACCCCAGTAAATATGTACTTGTTCTTAACTGACTTGCCTAGTTTAATAAAGGTTCAATAAAAAAATAAAAAAGTTCTGGCTCGTGGTTAAGACACTTTATGTTGGTGTTTCCTTTATTTTGGCATTTACCTGTACATACACACTGTACATACATACACTTTGCTTCTGTACTCAGATGACAAAAGAGACAGGAGTGGATATAACAGGCACATCTAGAATAAATCTATATCTAAACACACAAATGCCAGCGATACAAAATACTTTACCTTGTTTTCCGAAATGTGTGTTAACTTGCAAAATAATAAAGTTGGTTAAAATCTTCATAAACAAAATCACAGGAACAACCATGTACTCAAAGAAATAATGCACTCTGACATATGACAGAGGAATACTTGCTAACCAAATATTCTCTATTCAGTAGGGCATACATCAATGACCTGATTAAAATCAATGACAAAGCATAGCATATTACCATGCAAACGCCAACGATTTCATCAGCATCATCATCTATGCAAATACAGCATTATATTCAATATGGCGTCCAATCTGAGATTGACACTCACATGATTGATGTAGATGCTCTTCCGTTTTTCTCGCACTGCAAATTGAGAGAGAGCGAGATGAAATCAGTGACAGCATGTCAACGGTCAATGATTAGGCACACAAGATTGAGCAGAGATCATCCCCTGGAGTTGAAACACACGTTGATAGGGGTCAAGGCAGGTTGCAGTACACAGCCATTACTGACAGGGGGCAGTCAATCCCAAGGCTGTCCTGCACTATATGGATTGGCCATTTTTCAATATCAGCTTTGTGGGAACAAAAAAAAAAAAAAAAAAAAAAAAACATATCGCTCAAAAGTACTGCGCAAGCAAATAATCGCTACAACTCAACATTTCCTTCAAAATGACACTTATTCCCATTACTGACATAGATGAACGGCTGTGGGGTAATACAAATGCTTTTCATTCCTCAAAGGCCTTAAATTAACATCACATTTAGCACTCTGAACTGTGTGAAAGCAGAAAGCAAAGCAATAGAGTTAATTGCTTAATTAATCCTTTCATGCGTTTGCCCCTAAAACAATCCTCTGGGGTTTACATAAAATCTAAATGGTTCATTCACGCTAATATTGTCATGTCTATAACGCCACTTCGCTATCTGGCTTTTATTCAATCATGTCATTGTATTCATGTGGTGAATACAGGGCCTTCATACTGTTTATCAGTAGTCTAATGATTCCTCATTGGGCCTTGCTGCGATTGATGGGTTGACTCCAAGTAAGGAAGCCGCTCTGATTGGGTGACGGAGATCCAGTGTGTGTGTGTGTGTGTGTGAGAGTGTGTGTGTGTGTGTGTGTGTGTGTGTGTGTGTGTGTGTGTGTGTGTGAGTGAGTGAGTGAGTGAGTGACGTAGCGACATAGAAGGAGCGCTGCATGGCCAAGCAGCAGGGCAGGACGAGATACACAACGCTGACATAGTGAAGCTCTGGCACCTTGCTACACAATCAGCTCACACACACCTAAACCCTGCGAGGAATCATGGCTGTGCACATTCTAAAATAAAGCGTGGAAGCGAGCGTTTGCAACACAAGGCGTCACACATTTTTACATGTTCAAATATTGATCTAGCTGGGAAACTCTGATTGTGCTTCTTAAAAAGGCACAGAGGGGCTGGGTGTGCGAGAATGTCTCATCGGTACATTCCAGTTTTAGCAGAAGCGGCTAGGTTTGTACAGATAACACGCGTCATGCAGGAGGTAAAGCTTACAATAATCCACAAAATATGAACACGTATGCTGTACATACGCACACACACAGAAATCTGCTGCAAAAACACAAGCCAAACACGCACCCGTCACACCAGCCTACACCAAATCCTACTTACCTTTCTTATTGAGGACAGGAACTGAAAAAGACAAAGTTGAAGCGGTCTCTACATATATCTATTTACCTAGCAACGTAAAAAGGGACAAGTAACAAATGCAGTTGGATTCCTGTCTTTTATCTTTCTCATATTGCATCAATGAGCCTGCATCCCAAACGGCACCCCATTTCCTACAGAGTGTACAGTTAAAGGAATAGGAACCCATTTGGGACACAGCCATCGCTAACTAGGACAGTAGACTGTTACATAACAAAGAAAGCACCTCACAAAACGGTAATTATCTACAGCGCTTAAAGCAATACTTTACTACGACATCAACCCGCGGTCGGCTACACATGAGCTGTATGCCAAATCATCCACGCTGCAAGGCATGAGATGAGAAATGAGAATTGCATTTGATTCAACCGTTATTATAGTTTGAACACGATCGGCATCTGTGACTTCAATTCATTCCTGCAGACGTTGTCTTCTCACACTGTAAAAAATGGATTCGCTTTGAAAATGAGTTTTTTTTAACGAAAAGGCTTCATAGTGCCACAGATAATATCCATGACTCAGCACAGTGGAGAAGTTAGTGTTCAGAGAGAGAGAGAGAGAGAGAGGGAGGAAGAGAGTGAGGGAGGGAGGAAGAGAGCGAGTGGGAAGGAAAAGGAGGGCGAGAGAGAAATGAAAAGAGATTAAAAAGAAAGAGAGTGAGAAGGAGACACAGAGATTGAAAAGGAGAGAGAGAGAGAGAGAGAGAGAGATTGAAAAAAGAAAGAGAGAGTGCAACGTACTAGAGAGAGCGGAGAGATTGAAAATGAAAGAGTGAGAGGAGAGGGACACTCACCATCTGTCTGGGATTTGCTGAGGAATATGGTGCTGGCTCTGGGATGGTCTGAAGGGTTGTACTCCATGTTCAGATCTGATGAAGGAGGAAACAAACAGCCATCAGCTCCGGAGCATACTGCTCAATGTACTGTATACTCTCTGCTGGTTGTATATCGATTCAGAGAGGGCAAACAACGACCCCAGCCAGGTATAAGACCTGGATGACGGAACAACACACACGCTGATGAGAAAGAGGCGTCGCACACAGCCATTTGGTGAACAGATGAGAAAAAAGGTGATCATGCGTACAGAAAGACTGCCTTGAATACTGACTGTCTGGGGACATTACTTTTATAATGCACTACTTTTGACCAGAGCCATATGGACCCAGATGAAAGAATAGGGTGCCAAATGGGATGCAAATACATTCTGACTGAAAGGTCAATTTCAGGGGAGCATGCAGTTAAACATAGACACCACCAGGTGGCGTAACGCAGAGGAGCAGCGGTTTGGCTGGAGATTGAGGCAGACTGGTACGGCAATGAAAAAGTCTTATTTGATCAAATGCCTGTTTTCATGTGATGCTTTTACACACTGGGTGTTAACTTGATAACAGGTCCATCAGCATTAATTACGGAATATTAAGCAAGTTACCATGGCGCCAGGCAATACAAATTAACAAATTAGTTACACTGCAAAAAAATGTTGACGTTACCTAGATATCTCTTAACATAAGAATGCATTGATTTGATGTCTTACCAAGACAACCTATCTTAGTGCACTGGCAGATAATTGTATTACTTTAACTGTCTCAGGCTTGACATCCACTACCCAGTCCCCCTGTCTCTGGCTCTGGCCAGGACCCCCACCCAGGGGACCGCTGTCAGTCCTGACATCCACTACCAAGCCCCCCTGTCTCTGTGCCAGGATCCCACCCAGGGGACCGCTGTCAAGCCTGACATCCAATACCCAGCCCTCCCGTCTCTGGCTCTGGGCCAGGATCCCACCCAGGGGACCGCTGTCAGTCCTGACATCCACTACCCAGTCCCCCTGTCTCTGGGCCAGGATCCCACCCAGGGGACCGCTGTCAGTCCTGACATCCACTACCCAGCCCCCCCTGTCTCTGGGCCAGGATCCCACCCAGGGGACCGCTGTCAGTCCTGACATCCACTACCCAGCCCCCCCCCCGGTCTCTGGCTCTGGGCCAGGATCACACCCAGGGGACCGCTGTCAGTCCTGACATCCACTACCCAGCCCCCCCCCTCTCTGGCTCTGGGCCAGGACCCCACCCAGGGGACCGCTGTCAGTCCTGACATCCACTACCCAGCCCCCCCGGTCTCTGGCTCTGGGCCAGGCCATGGGTCCTGACCCTGTCAGCAACCACGGGGATCCAAGCATAACGTCATCCTGGCAGGAAAGGCCAGATACCACAAGCTGCAGCAGAGAGGAGAGCCACTGCCCGAAGAACAGCTCCTCAACAGAGGTGATAGATGAGAGGAGAGAGTGAGTGAGTGGGAAAGAGGAGTGGAAGACAGGGTTCAAGCGCCCACCTACAGACCCAAAGCCTTAGAAATATGAGTCATCGTAGGTTGAGATGCCCTGCTTTCTTACTTCAGCCCTGGCATAATACTAGTCTTACCAGAGCACACATACATCAGATGGCGCTCTACACCGGTCTTGTTGTGACTTGATATGGTTGAGCTATTGCTTTACAAATTAACTGATGGATCACATTATAGTGATATGAGGAGACGTAGTTAAGCTGGGGGAAATAACGACTCCTATATGAGGTCATCTGAGTGGAGCAGCTACTATTATGCTCCAACTCTTTTGAACTGCAGTCCTTTTGTGTGTAAGAGGCACTTAAAGCTCAAAGGAGATACAGCTAGCTCCCTCCACACACTCCAGTGACCTACGTACGGCGCAGGCAGCACTCCGAGGAGGAGGAGGAGAACTAGGTGATGCATAAAAGATGGGGTAGTTTATCAACGGTGTAGGAAGGAGCCAGAAGACGCTAGAGATGAAAACAGGGTTTATTAGTCCAATGTGTACTGTAACAAGCCTGATCTGGATTTCAGAACTCTACTCAATGAAAAGTTAGTGTTAGATACAGGCACGCAAACACAATATGGTTGTCTCAGTACCCTTTGATTTAGGGTTCTCTGGAGTGGCCCTTCCTCTCAGCCTGTACAGTGGTGCACGTCCACGCGCGCACATTCACACACACTGTCCACCCTTCTAACTTCCTGTGTTTCAGGAAACCGGACAGGAAGTCACATCGGGGTCTGCTACACAAAACTAACCAGCTCAATTGTTTTAGAGTTATGACAAAAGGGGGAGTTGTCTTGCGCTACCGAAATGAGGTAAATCAAAGCGTATGTTTCCATGCACACTAATAATTTGATATTAAACTGGTTATGGCAGTAGGCCGAGTATAGCATTAGTCATGCAAACACCTTACTCTGCTTATCTTAACATGTGCGTGTACTAACACCAGCCGAGAGCCTCCCTCTTTAGCGTCAGGGAAGTGAGTTCGGAACAACTGAAAGTATCCATCTTTGAAGACATTTTCACATAAAAATGTTTATTATATACAGTGCATCCGGAAAGCATTCAGACTCCTTAAAGTTTTTCACATTTTGTTACATTACAGCCTTATTCTAAAATGTATTAAATTATTTTTTCCCCTCATCAATCTACACACAATACCCCATAATGATGAAGCAAACTTTTTTTTTAAACATTTCTTTGCAAATATATATATATATATATATATATTTTTTTTTAATCACATTTATATATTCAGACCCTTTACTCAGTACTTTGTTGAAGCACCTTTGGCAGCGATTACAGCCTCGAGTCTTCTTGGGTGTGACGCTACAAGCTTGGCGCACCTGTATTTGGGGAGTTTCTCTCATTCTTCTCTGCAGATCCTCTCAAGCTCTGTCAGGTTACTTTCAGGTTTCTCCAGAGATGTTCCATCGGGTGCAAGTCCGAGCTCTGGCTGGGCTACTCAAGGACATTCAGAGACTTGTTCCGAAGCCAGTCCTGTGTTGTCTTGGCTGTGTGCTTAAGATTGTTCTTCTGTAGGAAGGTTAACCTTCGCCCCCGTCTAAGATCCTGAGCGCTCTGGAGCAGGTTTTCATCAAAGATCTCTCTGTACTTTGCTCCATTCATCTTTCCCTCAACCCTGACTAGTCTCCCAGTCCCTGCCGCTGAAAAACATTCCCACAGCATGATGTTGCCACCACCATGATTCACCGTAGAGATGATGCCATATTTCCTCCAGACATGACATTTGGCATTCAGGCCAAAGAGTTCAATCTTGGTTTCATCAGACCAGAGAATATTGTTTCTCATGGTCTCTGAGTCCTTTAGCTGCCTTTTGGCAAACTCCAAACGGGTCGTCATGTGCCTTTTACTGAGGAGTGGCTTCCGTCTGGCCTCTCTACCATAAAGGCCTGATTGGTGGAGTGCTGCAGAGATGGTTGTCCTTCTGGAAGGTTCTCCCATCTCCACAGTGGAACTCTGGAGCTCTGTCAGAGTGACCATCGGGTTCTTGGTCACCTCCCTGACCAAGGCGCTTCTCCCCCGACTGCTCAGCTTGGCCGGGCGGGCAAGCTATAGGAAGAGTCTTGGGGGTTCCAAAATTCTTCCATTTAAGAACAATGGAGGCCACTGTGTTCTTGTGGACCTTCAATGCTGCAGAAATGTTTTGCTACCCTTCCCCAGATCTTTGCCTTGACGCAATCCTGTCTACAGACAATTCCTTTGACCTCATGGCTTGGTTTTTGCTCTGACATGCACTGTCAACTGTGGGACCTTATAGACAGGTGTGTGCCTTTCCAAATAATGTCCAATCAATTGAATTTACCACAATCAAGTTGTAGAAACATCTCAAGGATGATCAATGGTAACAGGACGCACAGGAGCTCAATTTCGAGTCTCATAGCAAAGGGGTCGAATACTTATGTAAATAAGTAAACTAAAAACTTGTTTTTGCTTCGTCATTATGGGGTATTGTGTGTAGATTGATGAGGATTTTGTTTTATTTAATCCATTTTAGAATAAGGCAATAATGTAACAAAATGTGGAAAAAGTCAAGGGGTCTGAATACTTTCCGAATGCACTGTATGTCTGAACTCGGAATCAAATAGGCTTCCCAAAAATAACATGGTCGCAGTGGTAGAACTCTTATTTTTATTGAGATTCTCTGCATTTATCAAAGTCCCATCAAGTAGCCTGATTTCAGATGTGGCCATGTAAACAGGATTATTAGGGAAATCGTTCTTCTTTCAAAGCATGTGAAGATCTTAAATCAAACTATCATATTAATCTGACTATCCACAATAATTGTATTTTGTTTGCAAATAATCATACTCAGTGAGACTGTATTGTACACGCACACACCCTGTATTCCCATAATCCTACCGTCAGTCCTGCTTCTGTGCAGCTCAACTTCCATCCTCCAACAAACACATTGGATTTACGGGCCATTTCTCAGTGAGCCAAGGGTCTTATTGGGCACCGGTGTTGACAGAATGGCAACATCAAAACGCCACTTAATATACTCCCGCAGCGATCGCAGGGTGCTTGGCCAAGCTGATAAATCAATGAGGTACATCAGAGTCCCCTGCTGCTGCTCCTTGTCTGAGCCCTCATACATTGCGCCCAACAGCTGCAGACTTACATGGACAGTGGCCACAGCTCCTGTTCGCTGTCCCTCCATCCCTTCACCATCACGAGGGCAGTGTGGGTCGGCAGGCTGCCAGGCAGGCTGGTCCTGTCACTGTAGCACATTGGACCAGCTAGGCCCAGGGCTGGCAGTCCGTCATTACAAGTCACCAGACAGACAGCACAAAGAGCAGAGAACCCAATGATTCACCAAGAACTTACTACGGAGACACCAGCCAGGAGAGACCAGATGGCTGCGCCAACTCCATGGCATCTCTGACTGACTGTGTGTTAGAGATCCTGTTATTCACAAATTATAGGATCTCGGTTATTATCTTGGTAGAGAGCGTAGTCTTCTTTCATGTAACACTTGGTCCTGAGCTTGACTAACCCTATACTCATGCCTCCTTTCCATAGTTAGCAAATGAAACTAGTCTTTATAGTCTGCAATCTGGAAGGAGACAAGGAGAGGAGACAAGAAGAGCAGTACACACATCTAGATAGATGTAATGTGAGCTTGCTTTTGTATGTATGCTACTGCACATGTAGTATATGCTTCTGTGTATGGCGTGTTATAGAGTAAACCTTTCTGTGACGTGTATGTTTTTATTGATTCCATGGAACCCAGGACTCCCTGGAACACAGTGGTAATTGGTACTGAGTGGACTATCCTGGCTAAATAAGGAAAATTCAATTACACGAATGTGATCCAGGATTAGCATGACGCCACCTTTCAGTGTGGAGAGACAGGCACAAAGACAAGGACATAGAGCCACAAGGTTGACTCCACTCAACCCGATAATTCGAACCGATCCTTTCAAGCATGTTTTCCTCAGAGCTGCAGGACGTGCCTGACAAGATGTACCAGAGCATTACAGACGACCAGGGTCACAAATGGCATATGTCCTGTTCAAAAGAAGTGCACTTTTCCTCACTGGACTGGTGAACTGGTTGATAAAAGAAGTTCCATTTCTCCTGACCCTGTTGGTGGTAGCAGCATTGGAAAACGAGTAAGGGACTTGTGTGATAGAGTCAGAGAGCCTGGCGATAAACTGGTATTTCTGAAGATAATTCACCCCGAAGCGGTAAAGCATGAGGATAGCGCCTAACCTGACACAGCTGGCTAAATAGCCTGGGCAAATAGTCAGGACTGTGTTATCCCCACTGGCTTTTCAAACCCAAACGTGATTCCTCACTTATGAATGACCCTACAACAGCAGTAACAGGTTTACTGTGAATGTTACACAAGAAGTCTCCTTTACACTGAGCATGACACTAGCAATAACAGTATGTGTGATGGTAGTGTATGACCAGTTCAGTGAGACCCAGTAGCTCAGCAGTCAGGGGTAATCCTGGTTTATATACAGCCAGGTCACCCATGACACAAGTCGGTATTCGACGTCCATCTGTGTCCGAGGACGTCGGGAGATGACACGGAAACCGGCCACTAGGGGTTACAGTGAGAGCAGAAAGCATCTGACTCCCAAGGTTGGAAGTTCAAATACAGCAATAGGAAGTTGTTTTTCAATTTTTGTTTTAAGCCTATCCCAAACCTGAACCATTCTGAGTTAATGCCTAAACTTAACCTTAAAAACTTAGAAACGTGTACAGAGTGTATCACTGTGCTGAAATGTATCATAAGAAACTGCTGCTGAGTAGAACACACACAGTCATCCTTCCGAGAAGAGGGGAAAAGCAAACAAATAAAAGGACATTTAGTCAAGTGATTTAGACAAAAGGAGATGCACGTCTCCGGATTCTCTTTTCTATGACTTCAGCAGTCTGCTGTGACTGTCTCACATCTCTGGTTGCATCTCTTATACTGATGGCTGAGTGTGTGTGGACCCCTGTGATGGTGATTAAATCTCCAGGACTCGACATTAATGCTTGTCCGGGACAAGAAAACAGGCCACCCTGTTCACGAAAATGGATCGCTCCTACAGACAGTGAGTCACATGGCTTGCTATATAAAGCAGGCAGACAGGCATCGAGGCATTCAGTTACTGTTCGATTCAATTTTAGAATGGGCAAAACAAGTGACCAATGCGACTTAGAGCGTGGTATGATCGTCGGTGCCAGGCACGCCAGATCCAGTATCTCAGAAACGGCTTCCCTCCGGGGCTTTTATGAACGACAGTGTCTAGTGTTTCCCCAGAATGACGCGACAAACCAAAATCATCCAATCATTGTTGATGAGAGAGGTCGAAAGAGAACGGCTGGCCACAAACAGACAAATAACAGAGCAGTACAACAGTGGTGTACAGAACCGCACCTCGGTGCGCACAACTCATTGATCCTTGTCACGGATGGGCTATTATAGCAGACGACCACACCGGGTTCCACTCCTGCAGATCAAAACAAGAAGGAGCGGCCCCAGTGGAAATGCGATCAACACTGGACAATTGAGGAGTGGAAAAACATTGCGTGGTCTGATGAATCCCAGTTCCTGTTGCGTCATGCTGATGGCAGAGTCAGGATCTGGCGTAAGCGGCATGAGTCCATGGACCCATCCTGCCTGTTGTCAACAGAACAGACTGGTAGTCTACCGCCATCCAATATGCAGCAACTGCTTGATGCCATTGCATCAGCATGGACCAACATCCATGTGGAACGTTTCCGGCTTAATTCCACAAATTCACTTTTAACAAGGCACACCTGTTAATTGAAATGCATCCCAGGTGACTACCTCATGACGCTGGTTTAAACACTGAACACAGTGAAACTCCACTCATTAAGAAACATGACCCTCAGTGTTCTTGGCTAGAGAGACAAAGATAACTATGCTTCGTTTTTTTCATTCATCTGGCTTTATCTTCTCTTTCGTGTGGCTTTAAATGTCAAGAGTGATTAAACTGTGTATTAATGTAGGTTTAAACATTTACTCTGTGATATTTGAACTTAATGAACTTGATGAAAGTCAACACTGACACATTGAGATTCATTATGTCTCAGTTTCAGAACAATTAACACCCTCAAGAAGAAATTAATATTTCAGTACCAAGATTGCTATCTTTGTCTGTGTGTGTGTGTGTGTGTGAACCAAACCAACAAGGTCATAAGTCAGTGTTAAAACAGAGAGATGCTAAGTGTCCCCTATATGAATGTGCAGTGAGGAGGAAAAGCAGTGATGTCAAATAAAGGCCTGATAAATGGAGTCAATAAGAGCTTAACAGCCTGGGAGGTGACACGGTAAAGGAACAGGGTGATATGTGAGGTCAGTTAGCCATCTGCCTCCTGATTCTGGGAGTGTGGTCACTTCTTTCTCCGGTTATCTCTCTCCGTTCTCCATCATTATCCCAGCATTCACTTCAACCAGGCAATGTTTATGCCTACTTCTCTAGGCAGACTGGGGAGAGATAAATGGGACTTCCTCCCACATGGCGCATAGCACCCAGAACGGCTAACAATACCAACGACGCTAAATGATCAGAGTCAGGCTAAAGTGACATCAACAGCCCCGCTGCATCGCCACCACGTTCCATCACGGAAACATACTGTAAGACAAATCTGCTCGCCAGACTAATGGAATGTGTGAGTAATGCATACAATACAACTAGAAGTAGGAGAGTAAATAGTAGTATCAGTCGATTCATTTGATATCATTCTGAGAACCTAGCATTGACTGAATATCAAATCCCCTCAGTGCATTCACCCTTATCCTGTAGTTAGTACCGCCAGTGTCACAAAGATGATATGTAATGCTTGTTGCTTGTTAATCTAATTCCCCAGTCAGTCACTATCACCATTGACTGAAAACCAAGCCTAGATAATACAGTACATGACCAGCACAAACTTATGACAGTGACCGGATACTTTCTGTAAAAACTATTTATTCCACAAACTTCTATCTGCAGTCACAAAATTCAAATGATTGGGAGTCATTTTTACAAAGTCCCAAATGAGATCCCAGAGGAATATGGGGGAGAAATAGAGAATATGATATACAGAATATTAGTTATTTATTTATGTCATTTATGTCATTCTAAATAAAAATCCATCTCATTGTGTGTTCAACCAAAAAGTCCTTGGTATGGGGACAGAGTATCCCTGTGTCTACTCTTCTCCAGGGGTGCTTTCTCATTAAGTTGGAGCCAAGTGGATGGAGCCCCAGCAGGGGGGGGGGGTCAGGGAGAGGAAGGGAGACTGCTGACCTTCGCTGCAGTACCACACACAAACACAGCCAGACCTGAAGGTCAATACTCAGCGGGTCTCGTCAACAATGGACCACTAAATCCTTATACAGGAAGCCAGCAGCCCACCCTCCAAACCCGGGGCAGTGTTTACACATGCACCCTGGCCTGGACTCTAGCCCTGATAGTGGTTACTATGGCGGGCCGTATTAACAGTGGTCACAGCCAATACAGAGGCCAGACACGGGCATTGACTGTAAAGGTTTTAATATTTTAATGGATTAACATACCCATTAAGCCCAGGTACCCATTAAGCCCAGGTACCCATTAAGCCCAGGTACCCATTAAGCCCAGGTACCCATTAAGCCCAGGTACCCATTAAGCCCAGGTACCCATTAAGCCCAGGTACCCATTAAGCCCAGGTACCCATTAAGTCCAGGTACCCATTAGGTACCCATTAAGCCCAGGTACCCATTAGGTACCCATTAAGCCCAGGTACCCATTAGGTACCCATTAGGTACCCATTAAGCCCAGGTACCCATTAGGTACCCATTAAGCCCAGGTACCCATTAGGTACCCATTAAGCCCAGGTACCCATTAGGTACCCATTAAGCCCAGGTACCCATTAGGTACCCATTAAGCCCAGGTACCCATTAGGTACCCATTAAGCCCAGGTACCCATTAGGTACCCATTAAGCCCAGGTACCCATTAGGTACCCATTAAGCCCAGGTACCCATTAGGTACCCATTAAGCCCAGGTACCCATTAGGTACCCATTAAGCCCAGGTACCCATTAGGTACCCATTGAGCCCAGGTACCCATTAAGCCCAGGTACCCATTAAGCCAACTTCTATCTTGGATTCAAAGAGAAAATATATTTTCCCCCTGCTGTTTAATGTTTCAACCAATTCATCTGAGTGTGATATCAGTTTTTATTCTAAGCCAATGAGTAGTTTTACAATGAAGTTACTGACAGTTGGATAAGTTTCCACTAGTGGACAATTTCAAAGCTGCAAAAACAACTTGTGTTATACACATTTTCCAGATATGTTTAGTACCTTCTCAGATTAGTGATCATACTTTATGTACATTTTAGAGATTAACGTGCTGATATATGCACATAATAACATATTTCATGGGTATTAATCACCATTTCCTACCAATTGAAAAGATGGGTTTTTCATGCTAGCAGTCGTGCCTGCATGTCAGTCACACAGCAGCATCATAACTTGGTGAAATACAACAAGGTAATAGATTTCAGGTATTCACAGCTTACATTTTTAAAATATATTTTGTCTTATTTCACTATTAAATTAACCTTGCATTGTTATACATACGGTGCCTTCCGAAAGTGCACACCAGTATCTCTACTTGCACATCATCATCTGCTCATTTATTTTTATTTATTTCACCAGGTAGGCAAGTTGAGAACAAGTTCTCATTTACAATTGCGACCTGGCCAAGATAAAGCAAAGCAGTTCGACAGATACAACGACACAGAGTTACACATGGAGTAAAACAAACATACAGTCAATAATACAGTATAAACAAGTCTATATACAATGTGAGCAAATGAGGTGAGAAGGGAGGTAAAGGCAAAAAAGGCCATGGTGGCAAAGTAAATACAATATAGCAAGTAAAACACTGGAATGGTAGTTTTGCAATGGAAGAATGTGCAAAGTAGAAATACAAATAATGGGGTGCAAAGGAGCTAAATAAATAAATAAATAAAAATTAAATACAGTTGGGAAAGAGGTAGTTGTTTGGGCTAAATTATAGGTGGGCTATGTACAGGTGCAGTAATCTGTGAGCTGCTCTGACAGTTGGTGCTTAAAGCTAGTGAGGGAGATAAGTGTTTCCAGTTTTAGAGATTTTTGTAGTTCGTTCCAGTCATTGGCAACAGAGAACTGGAAGGAGAGGCAGCCAAAGAAAGAATTGGTTTTGGGGGTGACTAGAGAGATATACCTGCTGGAGCGTGTGCTACAGGTGGGAGATGCTATGGTGACCAGCGAGCTGAGATAAGGGGGGACTTTACCTAGCAGGGTCTTGTAGATGACATGGAGCCAGTGGGTTTGGCGACGAGTATGAAGCGAGGGCCAGCCAACGAGAGCGTACAGGTCGCAATGGTGGGTAGTATATGGGGCTTTGGTGATAAAACGGATTGCACTGTGATAGACTGCATCTAATTTGTTGAGTAGGGTATTGGAGGCTATTTTGTAAATGACATCGCCAAAGCCGAGGATTGGTAGGATGGTCAGTTTTACAAGGGTATGTTTGGCAGCATGAGTGAAGGATGCTTTGTTGCGAAATAGGAAGCCAATTCTAGATTTAACTTTGGATTGGAGATGTTTGATATGGGTCTGGAAGGAGAGTTTACAGTCTAACCAGACACCTAAGTATTTGTAGTTGTCCACGTATTCTAAGTCAGAGCCGTCCAGAGTAGTGATGTTGGACAGGTGGGTAGGTGCAGGTAGCGATCGGTTGAAGAGCATGCATTTAGCATGCATTTATCACTCCAGTGTTAATCTGCTAAATTGTAATTCTCCGCTACAATGGCCCTCCTCCTCATGCCTTTTTCACACACTGTATATAGACTTTCTGTTCTTTCTACTGTCATTGACTTTATTGTGTTATTGGCTTGTTTATTGTTTATTCCATGTTACTCCATGTGTAACTCTGTGTTTGTGTCGAACTGCTTTGCTTTATCTTGGCCAGTTCGCAGTTGTAAATTAGAACTTGTTCTCAACTAGCCTACCTGGTTAAATAAAGTATATATATATATTTTTTAAGTATTCACACCCCTCGACTTTTTCCACATTTTGTTGTGTTATACCTGAATAAAAATTTGATTAAAGTTATATTGTTGTGTCACTGGCTTACACACAATACCCCATAATGTCAAAGTGGAATTGTGTTTTTCATTTTTTTTCAAATTCATTCAAAATGAAAAGCTGAAACGTCTTGAGTCAATAAGAGTGAAATGAAATAAGCCTGTACAGAATAAAAATATTGCAAAACATTCTGTTTGCAAGAAGGCGCTAAAATAATACTGCAAAGAAATGTAGAATAGCAATTAACTTTTTGCCCTGAATTCAGTGTTATGTCTGAGTACCACTCTCCATATTTTCTTAGCATGGTGGTGGTTGCATCATGTTATGGGTATGTATGTAATGGTTATGAACTGGGGAGTTTTTCAGAATGCAAAATAGATGGAATGGAGAAGAGGAAAAATCCTAAAGGAAAACCTGGTTTAGTCTGCTTTCCACCAGACACTGGGAAACAAAATCACCTTTCAGCAGGACAATAAACTAAAACACAAGGCCAAATCTACACTTGAGTTGCTTCCCAAGAAGACCGTAAATGTTCCTGAGTGGCCGAGTTACAGTTTTGACTTAAATCTGTTTGAAAATCTATGGCAAGACCTGAAAATGGTTGTCGAGCAATGATCAATAATCAATTTGACAGAGCTTGAAGAATTTTTAAAAGAACAAATGCACCAATGTTGCACAATCCAGGTGTGGAAAGCTCTTAAGAGACTTAACCAGAAATACTCACAGCTGTAATCGCTGCCAAAGGTGATTCTAACATGTATTGACTCCATTGGAGGCTGTTGAGGAAGAACGGGTCATAATAATGGCTGGAACGAGACCGTCCTCCACAATTAAGGTGAGACCAACTTCCTGTGACTGACTCAGGGGATTGAATACTTATCTAATCAAGATATATTAGTGTTATAATTTTCAGAAATTTTCTTCCACTTTGACATGAGTATTTTCTGTTAGATCGTTGACAAAAACTACAATTAAATACAAAGTGGGATCAAAATGTAACACAACAAAATGTGGAAAAGGTCAAGGGGTTTAAATTCTTTCTGAAGGCACTGTTTTTATTTTGATTGATTTAGACTTTATTTAACTACTGTTTTTGATTTTGATTGATTTAGACTTTATTTAACTAAGCATTTAACTAGGCATTTAACTAGGCAAGTCAGTTAAGAACAAATTCTTATCTACAATGACGGACTACTCCGGCCAAAATCCGGACGACGCTGGGCCAATTGTGTGCCGCCCTATGGCACTCCCAATCACGGCCTGGATACAGCCTGGATTCGAACCAGGTACTATAGTTACGCCTTAAGCATTGAGATGCAGTGCCTCAGAACGCTGCGTCACTCAGGAGCCCACTGCGCCACTGTAGATGCCATTAATGTACATTTCACATTAATCTCAGGTGAGCTGAAAGGGTACAGTAGCCCAAATAGAACTCTAGACAGAATGGAAATTGAAAAAATACAAATAATTGTTCAACATGATCAATACTAACTCTGCATAATATTATAGTATATATGTATATCCCAAATCATTGGCTTCCACATATTTTATGAGCAGACTTTGCTATTCTGTTTCACCATAAATCACAGTTGTTCCAATTAAGCCCAGTATGCTCCTATTAATCCTGGTTTGCATTGAAACACATGGGGTTAGTGCATTAACATCCCTAACATGATTGTGAGCATGAATGTTTTTTGTTCAGATTTAAGTGTAATAAAAAAAAAAAAAATTAACACAAAACCTACAGTTATGCATCTAGCCATGGTGCCGTTACCAAGATTAGAAACAATTAGAAACAATTAAAAACCTCTGTACTCTCTCCAAGACGTTTGGCATAAACAAGTAGTGGTTGATGCAGAGGGAGAAGAATAAGACCAGGGTTGAGGGATATCAGGGACAGAAGACCTATAAAGTGGTGGACAAAAATGCTAACAAAATGAGGGACAAGAAGATGACTATTGGGCGACTACTCATGCACTTTTGGGTGGGGGCGTTGTCATATTGTTATCCTTCATTCATCCAGGTGATAGGGTGTTTTGGTCCACCACCTGTACCTTTGTAATACAACAGTAGGGAGGGAGATTTGAAACAGTCTTCAGACAGGCTTTAGGAAGACAAGATGAACTAATTAACAAGAATGGCAGTACAGCAAATGTAAATCAGTGTTCAGATAATTTATTGAAAGTTGTGTGTGTAGATTAGTATAATTGTACACAATAAATTTCAGTTTGTATGTCTTATAATCAACAAATGTTGTAAGTATAGTCATACAACCTCACATGAGAGATACATTTGTCATTTTATCTCCCCTTTTCTTACAAAAATTAGGGTAGTATGTGTTAGAAATGTCTAAACTTAGATTTTGCTGCTTAGGTATACTTACCCAACATGCAATATGAATGACCGACTGCCTTTGGTGATGTTTTCACTCTAAATGAATGATAGAGGTTAGTGTCATCCTAGTATGAGGAAAAAGTGCTATTCATTTATTACTTTAGCCACAAAAAAATGTCAAGTTGCGAGTCAGAGCTGATGAGCAGTTCTTGCCATTTAATGACATCATTAGAGCCAACGTCCTTAGCCTATTGAAGGGACGCTTCCAATGGTCTGTTCTAAAAGCCATCTGTGAGCCGACACATTGTGCCACACTCACTTGTCCCGCACTTCCTGTGAGCGTGGACAGATGGGAAGGCATTTCCTGTCTAGAGGACGAGCCATATCCTCTCCTCGCCCTGGGAAGACGCTACAGTAGTAGAGGCAACTGATAAGATAATGTCACCTTACAATGCTTAATAAGGCGTTCAAAAACATTCATAAGGGAAACTAGTAACTAACATACTTAATATAACCACAACCTGCATAATACTAGAAGACACCTTGCCATTTATCTATCAAAACCACATCTTTAACAAAAGAAACAGATTTATCTTGGAGGTAAAGAGCCTGGTATGTTTTTACCCAGCTTTCCAGCTCTACAGTCACCAACTTAAAAAAAATATATATATATAAAAATGTATCAAATAGTTTCCTCGGTGTGTGGTTCTGACATGAATCACTGGTATCCCATTGTGCTACAAATACCAGGCAGTCTGGTAGAGCAACAGAAAGACGAGGGAGAGAGAGGCCGGTGAAGATAAATGAACCCAACAGATAGAGGTCAGTGGGTATACAGCAGGGGATAGGATACAACAGATTATCATCCAGTGAGACAGAACAAATAGAGAAGTTACCAAGTCACACAAAAACACACAAGAGCAAACCCCATTATCGAAAAATCAGAATTACTCAATGAACGCGCATTCAAAACCCGGGCCTAAGTTTCCCTGGATTCTTCCCCCTTGTGGCATATATCTTGTCATACATACCAATGTGGTTAGTTAGCGTTGTAGAGCCTGGTATTTTAGTGCTGAGGACGGATCGTTTAGAGGAGATGGATGGCTGCAATTAGCCGGGAGTTGAAGCAGTGCAGCCAGTGGAGACAGTGAGGTATCATGCTCTGCCAGGTTCCAGCCAACCCCAGCTCCAATGGAAGATGAGTAGCTAGGGCCCCACTAGGTACCGCTCATAGAGTTTAGCCCGGGAAACCATGAGCGGGGAATCTGGTTAACAGTATTGGAACAGGGACAATGAGAAGACCAGCTAACACAGGCACGCACACACACACAAAATGAGTGGAACATGTCGAACTAAATGCATGCGAGACAAATCACTTCCACATTTCGAATAATGTTTGAACCATCGTTTCCACAGCTCTCGAGTCGAGTCGTTCCCTCTAACAGATTTAAATTCCTTGTGGGCCAAGGTTCAAGTAAACATATTTCCACCGTTAATAATAAGTCATCGTCGAGGAAACTGTAGATCTGCTGAGACGAGCAGATCATAGGACAGGTGGGGATGTGAGTGGTTGAGAGGATGAAGGGGGTCATAAAGATCTGGCACCCTGCCTGCCTTTGAAGCTCAGAGGACTGGGATTCAAGGACGGGGAGCAGGGGAGAGGGGGTGGTTGGTTCGCCCCCAAGCTCCACAACAAGCCCAGCTGAGACCCACAGGCACTCCGCTCCCTGTAACTAAGCAACGGAGGCTTGAAAAGACTGGGTCTGCAGAGGCTGTCCTCATCAAAGAGAGAGGCCGAGAGACAAGAAGGCAGACAGAAACAGAGAGACAGACCGACACAGACTCTCCCAAAGCTCAGCCATTTAACAAGACCTCTCTGGGTAGCCTAACCACTCTACATCTCACCATTATGCTGCCACAGGATTAACGGCTCTGAACAATGAACAGACAATGTTGACTATCACGGGAGCCCCATCCACATACACCATATTCAATTTGCAGCAGAATTGACACAATTGGAAGCTCCACTAGTTGGAGTATATTACATAGCTTATTAGACAGACAGGTCTAATCTGTCAAAGCTCACAGTGGAGGAGAGAAAACCTATCCTACCCGTGACACGGTATCATCTTGGGGTAGAGCTTGCATCACAGAGCCCCCAAAGGGCATGTTTTGCCACAGCTGCACAGGCAGGGGACGCGGAAGCCTCTGTTTGAGGTCCCGGCGCACGCAACCACATACACAAACACAGGCAGGCAGGGCACTAGGATGCATCTGTGCTGTGTGAAGTCAACAAGGGTCTTGCAACGCTGACACATGTAAGAGAGCTGGCCAATTATCTGCCTGACTCCAGAAGGAAAACAGCCTGGTAGGAATGTGTGAGTTGGACCACAGAGCCAGCTAGCAGTGTTGAAATTAACACTGAAAAAAGGTCAACACAGGCTGGAGCTCAGACAAAATTAAGGGAGGGATAAGTTATATTGTTTGGCATGGTAACCGATGGTAACATCACAACAAACTATTCACTGAGTGATTTTTATCTCTCTTAAAAACCATGACAAACATTGGGCAGCAGCAGCATTGTTGGCCCTGTCTTTCCCCATCTGCAGTGTGGACTGTGCTACTGCCTGTCAGTGAGGGTTGGTTGGTTGCTCTGGCCAATCTACTGCAGCCTTGGTGCCGGGAGGCAATCCCCACTGCGGGTAATTATTTACACACCTGCTCTGATAGCTCCAGCTCATATATACGACTGATTTACTGCATGGTCAATTAGCTCTCTAGATTAGCCTAGCTAAGCCCTACTTCACCACAAGGTGCCAGTGTCTTAGAAGTGACTGCGGATGCACTCCTCTTTCAATGCTCCTCATTCAATGCCGCCAGTCCACTCAGCCATCCAGAAATCAGAAACAGAAGAAGTAGCCTTGCCTAGCGCCATTTTCTTTTCTTGACATATCTTTTCTTTCCCATATGGAAAACTATGACATCTACGGAAAACTTTTCATCATATATGGTATTATATCTTAGCCTGGTCTCTTTAGATGGCATTGGAAGCATGTGGACATATGCACCAGGCTATCTATGTCTGCTTTAACCAAAACACATTTTATTTGTCACATGAGCTGAATACAACAGGTGTATTTTTTTCTATAGAACATTTATTTAACTAGGCAAGTAGGTTAAGAACAAATTAATACTTACAATGACAGCCTATACCGACCAACAATTAATAAATAAACTAGAGGAAAAATAGTAACACAATAAAATTATAATAACAAAGCTATATACACCGAGTCAATGTGCAAGGGTAGTTTAGTGCAAGGGTAGCTTAGTTGAGGTAATGAAGGTAACGTGTACATGTAGGGGTGAGGTAATGAAGGTAACGTGTACATGTAGGGGTAAAGTCATTGAAACTAAACAAGGAGGGGGGTAACAAAAATAAATTCCCATTGTTCACCCTCTCCTCGTTTAGTTTCAATGACTTTACCCCTACCTACATGTACACGTTACCTCAATTAACTGATATATATGCACAGTACCAGTCAAAAGTTTGGACACCTACTCATTCAAGGGTTTTTCTTTATTTGTACTATTTTCTACATTGCCTTGATGACAGCTTCATGAGGTAGTCACCTGAAATGCATTTCAATTATCAGGTGTGCCTTGTTAAAAGTTCCTTTGTGGAATTTCTTTCCTTCTTTATGCATTTGAGCCAATCAGTTGTGTTGTGACAAGGTAAGGTTGGTACACAGAAGATAACCCTATTAGGTAAAAGACCAATTCCATATTATGGCAAGAACAGCTCAAATAAGCAAATAGAAACGACAGTCCATTATTGCTTAAAGACATGAAGGTCAGTCGCAAAAACCATTATGCGCTATAATGAAACTGGCTCTCATGAGGACCGCCACAGGAAAGGAAGACCCAGAGTTACCTCTGCTGCAGAAGACAAGTTCATTAGAGTTAACTGCACCTCAGATTGCAGCCCAAATAAATGCTTCACAGAGTTCAGGTAACAGACACATCTCAACACCAACTGTTCAGAGGAGACTGCGTGAGTCAGGCCTTCATGGTCGAATTGCTGCAAAGAAACCACTACTAAAGGACCCCAATAAGAGGAAGAGACTTGCTTGAAGAAACACAACCAATAGACATCAGACCGGTGGAAAATCTGTCCCTTGGTCTGATGAGTCCAAATTTGAGATTTTTGGTTCCAAACGCTGTGTATTTGTGAGACACAGAGTAGGTGAGCGAATGATCTCCGCAAAAATCTAAACATACCTAACCAGCATGGCAACCACAGCATTTTGCAGCGATATACCATCCCATCTGGTTTGCACTCAGTTGGACTATCATTTATTTTTCAACAGGACAATGACTCAAGACACACATCTAGGCTGTGTAAGGGCTATTTGACCAAGGAGAGCAATGGAGTGCTGCACCAGATGACCTGGCCTCCACAATCACCCGACCTCAACCCAATTGACATGGTTTGGGATGATTTGGACTGCAGAGTGAAGGAAAAGCAGCCAACAAGTGCTTAGCATATGTGGGAACTCCTTCAAGACTGTTGGAAAAACATTCCTTGGGAAAGTGGTTGAGAGAATGCCAAGAGTGTGCAAAGCTGTAATCAAGGCAAAGGGTGGCTACTTTGAAGAATATAAAATACATTTTGTAGAAAATTGTAAAAACAAAGAAAAACCCTTGAATGAGTAGGTGTGTCCAAACTTTTGACTGGTACTGTATACACACAAACACACACGTTCAAAAGTTTGAGGTCACTTAAAAATGGGCTTGTTTTTGAAAGAAAAGCACATTTTTTTGGGATGTTCTAAGGCATCACAGACTGCCTGGATACAGCCCTTAGCCATGGTATATTGCCCATATATCACAAACCCCTTAATTTTACAACGGGTGGGTCTCTTCCTGAATGCTGATTGGTTAAAACCGCATTCCAGCCGGTGTCTATTCCACAAGTTACCACTGGCTAAATCTAGGAAGATAAAATACCTATATACTCTGTTCTGTCTGACTACGCAATACACTGTCTCATCGGCACAGCCAAGTAATTTTTACATTTGATCTCCACTATAAAAAGCATGTAGACATTATCTCACATTTATTTTAGAATAACATTTTGTTTTCAACAGCAGAGATTTGGATAAACCTTGCTGTCTGTCTCTCCAACATTTTCCACATTGTTTCAATGTTCAAATTCGATCTCTAGCTGTCCCATAGTAATGAACGCCTCGAGAGTCGGGACGAGACAGGCAGGCAGGAAATGTTTCTCAGCCAGTCAAAATCATGAATCAGCTGGCATCATTTTATGGATATATACAAAGTAATGTCATTTGAAAAAAGGTCAAACAAAACCAAGTGCAGCTAGTTTGCAGTCTTTCCAGCTTCAGTTTGAAGTGATTTTGTTAGCGGTGTTGTTGGCAAACCCCTCTGAACAACAGTGTCCTGACGAGTGAGAACATTTTCAATGCCAGGAGAAATTGTGCATCATTAGCTCATTGTTATGGATGTATCCAAATAAATGTTACAAGAAAACAGCTTAAACAAATGCAAATGCAACAACTTTGCTGTTATTCTGTCTGCACGGTTTGAAGTGACTGTAAATTAGCCGTAGTTGGCTAGCTAGCAAACAAGGGATAAGAACGTCGTCAGCCAGTATGGCAATGGAACATTTAGAACGAATGACTGGAAGTGTGTCCATAGATACAGAACAAAAAAAACAGCCGGCTTGGGTAGCAACCCTAGATTTATGTCGGGACTATATCTTGAAGACAGATGAAATAGCATGAATAAATTAATAAAAATAACGTTTTTAATGAAAATATGTCAATCTTTATTTGAATATGTTGGTAACCTGTTGTATAAAAGTGATAATGCCCTCGAAGCCGGTGTTTGGAGGATATATCGGCACGGTTTGCCGGACCTCGACTTCAACTCCGTGCCAATATATCCTCCAAATACCAGCTTCTAGGGTATTATCACTTAAATTATATTAGTCCAGTTTAAAAATAATTGTAATAAAAATTGTAAAGCAACAAAATAAATATATACACAACCAGAAATGATGCAAACAACTGTGGTTTTAAAGCTGATCTTGTTCAAAAATTTAAAAAAGTAAAGTGACTATGGATTGATTTAGAAAAACTACAGATATTCATTGAGGAAGACATTTTTCCTCCACATTTCCCTATGAGGAATACAGCATTCAGACTAATGTAACTTCGTTAAAATCTTCAGACCGGCAGTGTGTAGGGTAATAACGGTGTAATAACTCATTAAAAGTACTGTCTGGTTCTCATTTGGCTTAATAAAGAGGACTTTTTACAACCTGCACTTCAGAGATAATGGATACTATTCAGTAAATAAAATGGGAGAATTATAATATTTTCAACCAGGGCCGGATAAATTGGGGCTAGAAAGAGAAAACAAAGCCGAATGTCTGTGGGAAATAAAATAGTTAAGACAAAGGAAGATAGAGAGAGCGAGAGACGGCTGGATGGAGACCTGGCCAGAAGCTTTTTCATGTGGCCCCCTTCTAGTCGTGGCCACATGAAAAGGCTGCTGGGAGATATTTATGCACAGCTCCAGAACACTGCCACTGCTCCGACTCCTACGCCCCCAAACAATGGCTGCCGAGACGCACTGACAAAGCGTTTGATGCCGCTGACGGCTATTCATCCAATACTGCATTACGGCAGCTCACTTGAGTAAACAGTAACACCATAGAAGAAGAGTGGAGGACTTTAGATGTGCCATCAGGGGTGGAATGCAGAGACAGTAACTGGATAACAAAATGCAGAGTATTCAGTTTGTTTAGTCTAGCCCTAAGCACTCACTATCTCGACCAAAAAGAGACTAGACATATCATCCATTACATTTCACACTGAAGAGTAGAAAAAGCACTTATCTGAGCGTACAGCTTTACCATGTGAAAATGTACTTACTTTCATACACAAGTGCTACATCTAATTGCTGTTGAGCCAAATATCCAAACACTCACATATGGATGTTATATGCATTACAATTAGTGACGCACAGATATGCCATTTTTGGACGATACCGATATTTTCCTTGCCAAAAAAGAAACTATACCCGATATTTAACATTTTTGCGGCCTTTTAAGCATTCTGGTACAGTTAAATAGTTAATAGTTAAAACATACACGGCGGTCTAAGGCACTGCATCGCAGTGCAAGAGGTGTCACTACGGTCCCTGGTTCGAATCCAGGCTGTATCACATCCGGCCGTGATTGGGTGTCCCATAGGGCGGCACATAAATTGATGGGGTAGGCCGTCATTGTAAATATGTATTCTTAACTGACTTGCTTAGTTAAATAAAGGTTACGCACACAAAAGTGATGGCTTTTACGTATGTCCCCATTACCAGTAAACATAATCAAAACCTATTTCTTTCACTTACTTGCTGTGCTGGTTTGTTGTTCATTTGTTCAGTCATTTCATTCTCAACCAGGATTTCTATGGAACGTCATTTGGGTCTTTGCCTGTCAAAAAACATACTATTTAAAACTATTTGACGTGTCAAATAAACTTGTTGACCAATCAGGACCTGAATATGACTGCCTATCACATAATGTTACGTGTTCATACATTTTTTACGTAGTTATTACACATTGATTACACTATCACTCGTATTTCATATGTCACAATGATTCATCGATATGTATGCTATGATGCTGGTAAAGTTGTCTCGCGTTCCTACAGTGCTGGTCATTAAAAAAAGCTAGCTAGCTCATGGATGCAAACAATGTACTTAGCTAGCTAGCTAACTATATAGCTAGATGTCATCTAAAATTACCCTAATTTATAAGACAGTTCTTATTTGATTAATGGTCGAGACCCATCTATGTGAAGCTAGCCACAATAAGGATTATCCACCACAGTGGACTTTGCAGTTAGCCTTCAAAATAAAAAATATGGCATAATTCTACTATTTGTATCACTGTCAATGACACTTTTATTTTGAAGACAAACCGCAAATCCACTGTTGTGCCTAAACCTTATTGTGTCTAGCTTCACAACACATAACCTGGTCCGGTCGAGCCTCACTAGACAGATGAAGCTAGCTGGCTGGCTGCTTATAGCGTTAGCTTTGGGAAACAGGATTAAGTAGCTGGCTAGCAATTTATTTTCATGAACAAGTGGCAATCTAGCTAATACTTACTTACAAGGATTCCTAAATCATTGCTAAGAATAATGAAAATGACTGCAATTTCTACTGATCATTGTTTTCAGGCTGGTTGTATTGGTGCTAGCTAGGTACCAAGCTAAAGCTAGCTACCCCAGAAGTTGCGTTCGAACAAATTATGCTTTATTACCAACGCGGTATTGTAAACACATCGTTCGTGGCAGAGTTTGCAGACTTTTTGTACAGCTTTGACAGTGCTACTGTATCTTTTGTGACACACAAAGACCCAAACGGTGTTCTATAGTATGCATGTCGTGAAGCTAATAGCAGTGACGCTATTACTGTGTAACTCTGGTAGGGCAACATCTGAAAAATAGTGCACTTGGTAGTGTGTACCGGTGCTCAACCAGTAAGTGAAAGCCAACATCACCCACTACAGAGAAAGGTTGATTGTCACGGTGCTATGAATCCCATTATCTTGGCTTTAATGGATTTCGTCTTTGAGTTGTCTCGCTGAAATTTTGGACTCTTTCAAATGACTGCTCGACTTGTTGACTGCTCGATTCAGACAGCAGACATTGTGGGCTAGTTTAGGAATGCTGTGTTGCACATATAGCTCTATATTTTACATGGCGTCATTACGTCATCTACCTACGTGATATAGGTATGCACGTCAGCTTTAACATCGGTTTATCACATTGGCGTTAAACTTGACATCGGCCGATACCGATGTTGGCATTTTTACCTAATATCATCCGATTCCGATATGTTCACCGATATATCGTGCATCCCTAATTACAATGTCTAGTGACTACCAGACAACCTCTACTTAATAATACACTAAACGTGGAAATGCCTAACATATCACAGCTCTCTTGAATGAGAAGGTTTTTTTTTATCACCATATGGACCACAGAAAGAGCATCATGGGCCAAGTTATGGTGCCTCTTCATGCCTTAGCCGAGGAGCAGCATCAACTACCTCGGGGAGGGGGGGGGGGGGGGGGGGGACCAAAGCATTTACAGGGGAAACAAGGGGGACCCTCTAACGTGGGATACGTTGAGGGCAGACTTCAAACAGGTCTGTAAATGCCTGAGAGTGGTCGGGGTCGGACTTCCGCTGTTTAAAGGCTCCTTACCCTTTTACAGAATCCTTTGCCCTCTTTGAAAACTTAGACACATCCTGTGTAAAGCTTTCTAATTTGACCCTGCACCTTCATTAGGTCATTTTCTGTTCACATTTCAGAGGTCATTTATTTACGACTGGGATGGATGGACATTTTCAGATGATCCAGATGTTTTTCATTGGTAGATTCATTACAGCATGGTTGAAGTGTTTCTGTACTTGTGCTGAACAGTCAGCAGCAGCGATCATAAAATGCACTTGTCAGGCTGAATTTACAGCATTAATATAGCAGACAAACAAATAATCTGGGCCATAGGGACTCATGAATCTGCCATAGCATCAGGTACTAGGAATTCAGACCCCAAAGTGCACCCAGGGACATTTCAAGAAGCGATGGTAAAACAAGGAAATCAAATGGAGCCTTATACAGGCAGTGCAAATCTTTCCGTGGCAGTTGCAAGATTCAGACCCTATGCTTCAGACAGCATATGTGAGTATTAGGAAGTCCGCCTTGACTAACAGATTGACACGTATAGGATTAAAGAATTATATTTACCCTATTAAATTGGTAAATTACACATCCTTGATCCATGACCAGTCACCCCTACGGTGGTACGCTAAAATCACATTTTGAAAGGCACTTCAGTAGACAGCATTTTACGATCATCACCAGCACCAATGTCTTTATTGCAGGGATCATCAACTATATTCGGCCACGGCCTATTATGTTCTTGATCGGCTTGGTCAGGGGGCCGAAACATCATTGCATATTATATGCAGACAGCAAAATCGACCATAAGAAGCCCAAACAGATATAATATTTGACTAAAACAATCATTTCAAACCTTGCCTCCATTCGTATACGATCACATCTCTCTCTATTCTGCGTGGGAATACTTTGGAACAAATTTCCAAAATTAAAAACACTTGGAGCTGATTTGCTGGTGTTTTTAATAGTCTTATGTCCTGATTTATAGACTAAGGCAGAGTGGTCCTTTAATTTCAACAGAAGAACTGTGTTTTTTATTTTTATTTCAGAGAAAATGTGAATTCCCACCATCAACTAAGACATTTTTACAGAAACGAATATGTCGACTGATTTCTTCTGAGAGGTGAATAGGGGATTAACTGATTGTAGCCTCAGCATCAACAGAGATCCCACACTGGCCTTCTACACTGAATGGCGGGCAGCTAGATGAGGTTGTTACAGGCAACTGCATACTCATTACCGCTTCACAAATCAGTCAATTTGTCTTGAAATGGAGTCCTTTCTCTAGGAATAAATGTGCGATGCTATTCCTTGGTGAAATTGCAGGCAATATGAGAGGAAAATCATTCTGAGAGATCAACGTTACACATGATGTTTCTGCTGTCACTACCCATTAAAATCTTTCCTCCCCATTCACTATTTCCCAAGAGATACTTCTTAGGTGCTTAATATATTCATGGAACAGTCACTCTGCCTAAGCGTTTTCCTTTTGTGAGCGGATGTCTTCTAGCCTACACGGAAAACGTTGACAAGGCATGCTATTTCAGGTAACCTTGCTCCAACTGTAAATTACAGCCAAGACAGAAGCATTACAGTAGGATGTGTTCAACGTCTACCAAAAGTTCTGTGCCGTGTCCAAGCCCATTAATTGCATCACTGGATGGACACAAATCATCTCATCTAAGAATAGCAACTGCTCTCTACCTCTCACTTCATCATCATCCCTACTGCCTTAATCTCACTCCCTCTCCTTACCTGAACCAGACAGGACTCAAATCAAACCTTCCTCGCATCAACAGCCACCCTCCCCCTTCCCCTGAAGAGAGACACACACAGGAGGACACACAGGAGGAAATGACCCTATGACAAGGATAATTGAGCTGACTGCTTACTATGCCGGGCTCACCGAGACGGGCACCGTGCCAGGCGATGGGGGAGGAAGAGCCCCAGAGCCAAGCTGTGCCAAACCAGGCCAAGAGATGACAGAAGTAGCCAAAACCAGACTGGCACCTGAGACAGTGGCTATGTCCCAAATGGCACCCTATCCCCTACATAGTTCACCGCTTGTCAAAAGTAGTACACACAATATGGAATAGGATGCCATGTGGGACACATCCACTCTCAGGAGGAAGGGATGTCCTGGCTGTCATAGCCTGAGACCCCTAGGGAGAGATGGAGTCTGGGACAGGAAGGACACTACAGCACACTGGTAGAGTCAGACCCATGGCACGATGCAATTCATCATATCAGGGCTGGAGAGAATCAAGAAATACACTGTCAACAAACAAGAGTTCCATCCAATGAAACAGGATTATGTCATCACTAGGTTAAATTAGTTTTTTCCAACGGCAGTCTGACTGGCATCATTAATCAATTCACAGATATTAATTACTAGAGAGACTCAAGTGTGTCACTGTAACCAGTTTAATAGGGACTGCCTGAGGACACTACTCATTTACTGATGTCACGGTTAAACAAAATGCGTACTAGATGACACCCTTCTAATCTTTCACATTGGTACCATCCCTTCAAAAGAAGTAGCCTCATTCTCAGTTTCATGGAGAACATTCTCTACCAGCAGTCTTACAGGGGACTAGTCTGCATACCAGTCTGTTTATCTAACATTCCACACCTTGCGACCCCTGTCATTTCCCAGGGGCCTTTCGGCAATCTCAACGTTCAACATGCAGCTGGATTTTTAAGTCGGAGTTGCTCGTTGGTTGTAGGAACTAACATTCATATATTATTCATATAGTTATATTTGCATAACCTTTGTGATTAGAGGATAGCTATGAGGGTTATCGAATCCAGATCAAATCCTCGGATCTCCTTGAGGCCATCAATAGTAGAATGTTCATATTTGAAGATTGAAGAAAGGTCAGTCCCTTTGGCAAATTACAGGAGGAGGAAATGTTAGCTGAAAAGATTGGTACACGGGCTAAGAGTGGACTGCTTCAACAATACAAGGTCAGTTAGAAATAGCCAATGATTGTCTCTCTCAGTTTGCGCTTAGCGAAACATCCCCTTCATTTTTCTCTTCCTCATTTCAGTCAGTCCCATGGGTCTCTTTTTCTCATCTGTTCCATGACCAACGGGGGAATTACTGTTGCACCTCTATGTCACACTGCCCAACAGGCACCCGTATTCCCTATACAGTGCACTTCTTTTGACCACGGCCCAAAAGTAGTGCACTGTGTAGGGAATGGTGTGCAATTTGGGATACAGCCCAAGCCTGTAGATGAGATCAGGATGAAATGTGTCTTGTTCACACACACACACAGGTCACGACTCATCACTGTACCTCGAGCGCAGAGTCTTTATGCTCCACCACTGACTGCAGTAGAGACATTAAGGTCTAGTCGTAGTTTCGCTGTTTGCGCCTACAGACGTAAATGCCTATAAAAAGGTATCTTCGATGGGATACGCAAACTACATTCCTCGCTACAACAGTTTTATCACACATTCTAAATGGACTGGTTGACAAATAGGGAAATACACTATATAAACACAAAAGTATGTGGACACCCCTTCAAATGAATGGATTCGGCTATTTCAGCCACACCCGTTGCTGACCAGTGTAAAAAAAAATATATATATAATAATAATAAATAAAAATCGAGCAAACAGCCGTGCAATCTCCATAGACAAACATTGGCAGTAGAATGACCTTACTGAAGATCTCAGAAACTTTCAACGTGGCATCGTCATAGGATGCCACCTTTCCAACAAGTCAGTTCATAAAATGTATCTCCTTCTAAAGCTGCCCCGCTCAACTGTAAGTGCTGTTGTTGTGAAGTGGAAACTTCTAGGAGCAACAATGGATCAGCCACGAAGTGGTAGGCCTGGAGTGGTGTAAAGCTTGCTGCAATTGGACTCTGGACCAATCTGGGTTTGGCGGATGCCAGGAGAACGCTACCTGCCCCAATGCATAGTGCCAACTGTAAAGTTTGGTGGAGGAGGAATAATGGTCTGTGGCTGTTTTTCATGGTTCGGGTTAGGCCCCTTAGTTCCAGTGAAGGGAAATCTTAATGCTACAGAGTACAATGACATTCTAGACAATTCTGTGATTCCAACTTTTTGGGAACAAATCGAACCCACAAATGCTGATGCTCCAGATACTAGTCTAAAGAACGCCAGTTTTATTGCTTCTTTAATCAGACCAATAGTTTTCAGCTGTGCTAACATAATTGCAAAAAGGTTTTCTAATGATCAATTAGCCTTTTAAAATGATAAACTTGGATAAGCGTAGCTAACACAACATGTCATTGGAACACAGGAGTGATGGTTGCTGACAAGGGGCCTTTGTAATGCCTATGAAAATATTCCATTACAAATCAACTTAGCACTTTCAATCAACATATCAACACTAGCAATGTCCCAAATCACATGATAACATTCCCCTTGTCTTCTGTTAACAGTATATAAATTATACAGTACAACACACACACATTTAGAGAGAAGCTCATTTAGCTTATGTAATGCGTCACCTGACCTAGGAATGTAATTAGGAGACAGTTGGAGGGCTGAATGGCTGGTCCAAATGAGCACAGTAAACACTGGGCCAAAACAAACAGCACACGTCAAACAACAGCCTCAACACAGCAGAGGCTACTAGCTACTACTGACTACTGACTACTGACTACTACTGTAGATTTTTAGTTTCACTCACACCAATGTAGTCTTCTTTTTCTTCATCATACAGTATCATGCAGAAATGTGCATCCTGTAGTACTAATTCCAAAAAGTTTTGGGACACTTTACAGTCCATAGAGAAAAAGCTGCCCACTGCACTGAGGCTAGGAAACGCTGTCACCACCGATAAATCCACGATAATCGAGACTTTCAAGAAGCTTTTCTCTACGACTGGCCATTCTTTCCACCTGGGAACCCCAGCCCGACCAATAGCTCTGCACCCCCCGCAGCAACTGGCCCAAGCCCCGGGCCGCTTCGCCTTCACCCAAATCCAGACAGCTGATGTTCTGATAGAACTGCAAAAACAGGATCTCTACAAATCAGCTGGGATAGACAATCTGGACCCTCTCGTCCTAAAATTATCTGCCGCCATTGTTGCAACCCCTATTACTAGTCTGTTCAACCTGTTCAACCATCTGAGATTCCTAAAGATTGGAAAGCGGCCACGGTCATCCCCCTCTTCAAAGGGGGAGACACTCCAGACCCAAACTGTTACAGACCTATAACCATCCTGCCCTGCCTTTCTAAAGTCTTCAAAAGCCAAGTAAACAAACAGATCACCGACCATTTCGAATCCCACCGTACCTTCTCCGCTATGCAATCCGGTTTCCGAGCTGGTCACGGGTACACCTCAGCCCCGCTCAAGGTCCTAAACGATATCATAACAGCCATTGATAAAAGACAATACTGTGCAGCCGTCTTCATCAACCTGGCTAAGGCTTTCGACTCTGTCAATCACCGTATTCTTATCGGCAGACTCAACAGCCTTCTCTAATAACTGCCTCGCCTGTTTCACTAACTACTTCTCAGATAGAGTTCAGTGTGTCAAATCGGAGGACCTGTTGTCCGGACCTCTGGCAGTCTCTATCGGGGTTGCTACAGGGTTCAATTCTCGGGCCAACTCTTTTCTCTGCATATTTCAATGACGTCGCTCTTGCTGCGGGTGATTCTTTGATCCATCTCTACGCAGACGACACCATTCTGTATACATCTGGCCCTTCTTTGGACACTGTGCAAACACACCTCCAAACGAGCTTCAATGCCATACAAAAACTCCTCCGTGGCCTCCAACTGCTCTTAAATGCTAGTAAAACGAAATGCATGCTCTTCAACTGATTACTGTCTGCACCCGCCCGACTAGCATCACTACTCTGGACGGTTCTGACTTAGAATATGTGGACAACTAGAAATAGCTACTGTAGGTGTCTGGCTAGACTCATTAAGCATCTCCAATCCAAAATTAAATCTAGAATTGGCTTCCTATTTCGCAATAAAGCCTCCTTCACTCATGCTGCCAAACATACCCTTATAAAACTGACTCTCCTACCGATCCTTGACTTCGGTGATGTAATATACAAAATAGCCTCCAACACTCTACTCAACAAACTGGATGCAGTCTATCACAGTGCCATCTGTTTTGTTACCAAAGCCCCATATACTATCCACCACTGCGACCTGTATGCTCTCTTTGGCTGGTCCTTGCTACATATTCGTCGCCAAGCCCACTGGCTCCAGGTCATCTATAAGTATTTGCTAGGTAAAGCTCCGCCTTATCTCAGCTCACTGGTCACCATAGCAACACCCACCTGTGGCACGTGCTCCAGCAGGTATATTTCACTGGTCACCCCCAAAGCCGCCTTTCCTTGCACTTCTCTGCTGCCAATGACTGGAACGAATTGCAAAAATCACTGAAGTTGGAGACTTATATCTCCCTCATTAACTTTAAGCATCAGCTGTCAGAGCAGCTTACTGATCGCTGCAGCTGTACACAGCCCAACTGTAAATAGCCCATCTGTAAATAGGTAGTTGGTTTGGATGGGCTATCTCATCCCCATATTTGTTTTTCGGCTCTTTTGCACACCAGTATTTCTACTTGCACATCCTCATCTATAATTGTAATTACTTCGACACTATGGCCTATTTATTGCCTTACCTCCTTATTTAATTTGCACACACTGTATACAGATTTTTCTACTGTGTTATTGACTGTATGTTTGTTTATCTCATGTGTAACTCTGTGCTGTTTTTGTCGCACTGCTTTGCTTCATCTTGGCCAGGTCACAGTTGTAAATGAGAACTTGTTCTCAACTGGCCTACCTGGTTAAATAATGGTGAATAAATATATATATATATATTTATATATTTATTCACCATTATTTAACCAGGTAGGCCAGTTGAGAACAAGTATATATATATATAGGTTACATATGTGTAAATACGAGTGATTCTCCAAAATATGTTGAGCATATTATAAAGTATTGCATTACTACAAATTCAGAGCTAAGGTAATGGGGAAAGTCAAAATACATGATCCAGAAATTGGACAGGGTAGAAAGGAGAGGAGGTTGGCAGCTGGAAGTTTCATCCTAGCCGACCTAGTAAGACTATGGCTGGCTGCTTTATGCTGGAGCTTTCCTGGAGGCTGAGGGTGAGGGAGAACAGCCTGCGGCTTTCCTGAGCACTCACATGGCAGGGACCCCCGCCCACATAGTGTGATAGTGATCTGGGATACCCACTAGATAAGATACTGCCATCATCTTTAGAATAACATCACTGTAGTACTTTGCTGGCCATTGCTGCTATGATGTTGTTAGGATTAGGTTTGGTAAGCAGTTCTGTTCTAGATTGTATGCTTCTTATAATGTATAGCATTGGCTGCTGTACTATCTACCGGGCTGCCAATCTGTAGCATCGGCTTGAAGAACTACCATGAGTAAGAATGAAAGTTAGAACCTGTAATAATAATAATGAATTCAAACTCATTTTTTAAAATTTAACTAGGCAAGTCAGTTAAGAACACATTCTTATTTACAATGATGGCCTAGAAACAGTGGTTTAATTGCCTTGTTCAGGGGCAGAGCGACAGATGTTTACCTTGTCAGCTCAGGGATTCGATCTAGCAACCTTTTGGTTACTGGCCCAACACTAACCACTAGGCTACCTGCCGCCCAGCTCTAACCACTTACCTGATTTTTACCAGCATGTCACCTGTGCAACTAGAGGCGACAAAACTCTAGACTGAATACCAGGATGCGTACTGAGAGCATGTGCTGACCAGCTGGCAAGTGTCTTTACTGAAATTTTTTACATTCATTTTATTTATTTAACCTTTCTTTAACTAGGCAAGTCAGTTAATAACCATTTCTTATTTACAATGACAGCCTACTAAAAGGTGAAAGGCCTCCTGCGGGACAACAATAAATTAAATGTTTTACACATTTTCAGGATGGAAAAAAACACTTTCAGTGTTAAATGACTAAACCCAGATATTTTTCATTTATTTATTTTACCTTTATTTAACTAGGCAAGTCAGTTGAGAACAAATTCTTATTTTCAATGACGGCCTAGGAACAGTGGGTTAACTGCCTGTTCAGGGGCAGAACGACAGATTTGTACCTTGTCAGCTCGGGGGTTTGAACTTGCAACCTTCCGGTTACAAGTCCACCGCTCTAACCACTAGGCTACCCTGCCCCCCCCCCCCGTCAAAAACAAAAAAAGTATGTAAAAAAAAGCTAGACAATCAGGGAGAATTGGGATTTTCAGTTTTGGTATTGTTGTTAAGTTTGAGAAAAATAACACAGCATTATCCATGGCCAAATGCATAGAATTGCTATAAATTAATTTCAAACTGAAAAAAAAGTTCTCTGCTCCATGGCAGAATGTAGAATCGCAGAATATTTAAAACAGCAACATTTTCATTAGCTGCATGGCAAAATGTTTAGAATGTCAGGAAATTAGCTTTAAAATGTCACAAATATCTATCAGCTCCATGGATCATTTTTTGGAATGCCATAAAATTTGCCAAGACGGGTGCCTCTAAAATGTTCTCTAAAATTCAGCCATGGCGATGGGCCGACCTCTCCCATTGTCAGGCCTCCTCCAACGCTCACCACCTAAGCCCCTTTAATTCCAGAAAAAACTCTGACCTCCCTCTGCATCTGGATCCTTGACTTCTGGTGGGCCGCCTGAGGGTAGGCAATAACACATCCACCAGCTGACAATCAACATGGGGGCCCCTCAAGAGTGTGTGCTTAGTCCCCTCCTGTACTCTGCTCACCCACGACTGTGTGGCCGTGCACGACTCCAACACCATCATGAAGTTTGTTGGCAACACGACGGTGGTAGGACTGATCATGACAACAATGCCTATAGAAAGGAGGTCAGAGACTTGGCAGTGTGGTGCCAGGACAACAACTTCTCCCTCAACGTCAGCAAGACAAAGGAGCTGATCGGGGACTACAAGACATGGAGGGGCAAGCACGCACCCATCCACATCTATGGGGCTGTAATGGAGCGGGTCGAGAGATTCAAGTTCCTCGGTATCTACATCATAAATAATTAAAGGGATACTTCAGGATTTTGGCAATGAAGACCTTTATCTACTTCCCCAGAGTCAGAGGATTTCGTGGATACCATTTCTAACGTCTATCTGCATTAGGGTTACAAAGGGTCGGAAACGTTCCGGGAAATGTCCATGGGAAGATAAGCCCAGGAATTTTTTATATAAATTCTTCAAAAAAGTTTGTTTATAATAGTGAACCTTTTTTGTGGGATATACATAAGGCAATTCTAGGTCTTGAGGCATATTTTGGTTAAACTATCCCCAATTCAATGGAATTGCAACCCTCTGCATGCATAGTGCATTCTTCCATCACATGTACAGTGCACTCTTCCATCACATATGCAGCTGATTCTCAAGTTCTTGCACACTAATGAGATGCTTTTGAGCCCACACTACTACACTGTCTGAGCCATGGACTACATGCTTACTGGTAAGTTTTGATTACAATACTGAGAGGGGTGAATATATTTCATATGACATACATGATTTTTTTGTTAACTAGTAAATAGTATCCTACAGCAAAGTGTGTTTAAATCATTTCTAACTTGTTAACAATTTCTGCTAGTTAGTTTTTGCTACCATGTGGGTTTTAGCTTGCTTGAGCCTGCTAACTGAGGAGTGTTAATTCACCTGTTTCCATACATGTTTCATTTTAAAACATGCATCTTACAAAGGAGTTGTTTAATCTAACTGCTTAACTATCTACAGTGGCCTAGCCAGTCTCCAGACCTGAACCCAATAGAAAATCTTTGGAGGGAGCTGAAAGTCCGTATTGCCCAGCGACAGCCCCGAAACCTGAAGGATCTGGAGAAGGTCTGTATGGAGGAGTGGGCCAAAATCCCTGCTGCAGTGTATGCAAACCTGGTCAAGGACTACAGGAAACGTATGATCTCTGTAATTGCAAACAAAGGTTTCTGTACCAAATATTAAGTTATGCTTTTCTGATGTATCAAATACTTATGTCATGCAATAAAATGCAAATTAACTACTTAAAAATCATACAATGTGATTTTCTGGATTTTTGTTTTAGATTCAGTCTCTCGCAGTTGAAGTGTACCTATGATAAAAATTACAGACCTCTACATGCTTTGTAAGTAGGAAAACCTGCAAAATCGGCAGAATACTTGTTCTCCCCACTGTATCTGCACATGGAATTGTATAACTAATATTTCTCTAATCTTTACTCTAATCACATGTGACGAATGCAACAAGTGCAAGTTCCATCAGCGCTCACAACAAGAAACCTCTGACAAAAGGCCCTCTACTTCTATTCGAGGTGAAAATGATGAATCAGACAACTTATCGATAGCAACAGCTCGTGGTCCTCCTGGAATCAGAAGGTTTTTTTGACTCAATGGAGGAACGTAGTTAGAGAAATGCTGATGAATGTCTTGCTTGAGCTGTGTATGCAACTGGTTCACCTCTGATGCTCACACGCACACAATGTGTATTGGAAGAGATTTCTGAATGTTCTTCGCCCAGCATAAACCCCTCCAACTAGACATGCTTGATCTACTCATTTGCTGGATACAGAGTTCAACAGAGTTCAAGTGAAGGTCAAGCAAATCATAGAGGAAAGACTAGTGCAACCATCTATGATGGGTGTTCGAATGTTCATGGGCAAGGAATAATTAACTACACCACTCAAACAGTATTCTACAAGAGCACAGACACAAGGGACAGACACACCGGTCTCTACATTGCAGATGAGCTGAAGGCAGTCATCAATGACCTTGGACCACAGAATGCATTTGCACTGGTGACAGACAATGATACGAACATGAAGGTTGCTTGGTCTAAAGTGGAGGAGTTCTACCCTCACATCACACCCATTGGCTGTGCTGCTCATGCATTGAATCTGCTCCTCAAGGACATGATGGCACTAAAAACAATGGATACACACTGCAAGAGAGCCAAGGAAATGGTTAGGTATGTGAAGGGTCATCAGGCTGCTTACCAGGTAGCAGCAATCTACCTCACCAAGCAAGTGAGAAGAATAAGAGCACCACATTGAAGCTGCCTAGCAACACCCGTTGGGGTGGTGTTGTCATCATGTTGGACAGTCTCCTGGAGGGGAAGGAGGCTCTCCAAGAAATGGCCATATCACAGTCTGCAAATATGGACAGCCCCATCAAGAGGATCCTCCTGGATTATGTATTTTGGGGGAGAGGGATAAGCAGCCTGAAAGTCCTGAAACCTATAGCAGTAGCCATTGCACAGATTGAGGGAGACAATGCCATCCTGTCTGATGTTAAGGCTCTGCTTGAAAATAAATCCGTACTGCCCTGACCACTTCACTGTTGCTCCAAGCAGAGGAAACTGAAGTTCTGAAATACATCAAAAAGCATGAAGACTTCTGCCTGAAACCCATACACACCGCAGCGTACATGTTGGACCCAAAGTATGCTGGCAAGAGCATCCTGTCTGGTGCAGAGATCAACAAGGCCTATGGTGTCATCACTACCGTGTATGGGATGGTGATGAGATATGTTGGCACGACTGCCATATTGCATCAGCCATCTGGTGGAATGGACTTTGTGGATCTGAGGCTCCTTCCCCTGTTGCCTCCATCATCCTCCAAATCCCACCAACATCACCCGCCTCAGAGAGCAACTGGTCCTTGTTTGGGAACACACACACCAAAGCACGCAACAGGCTGACCAATACAAGGGTTGAAAAATGTGTGTCCATCTGGGCAAATTTGAGGCTTTTTGAGCCTGACAACGAGCCATCCTCAACAAGGTTGGAAAGTGACAGTGAAGATGAGGCCTCAGAGTCTGATGTTCAAGAGGTGGACATTGAGGAAGTCCAGGGAGAAGACATGGAAGCATAAGAGGAAGAAAACCAAAGCTGTAGATGCGATGGATCATTTGGGATCATTCAATATTCCCTTTTGTTGTTCAGTGAAATCATCCCATGTGAATCCCATCCCATCATCCCATTACAGGGGCTGAGTCACTGGCTTGCTGGGGCTCTCTCATGCCGTCCCTGGAGGGGGTGCGTCACCTGAGTGGGTTGATTCACTGTTGTGGTCATCCTGTCTGGGTTGGCACCCCCCCCCCTTGGGTTGTGCCGTGGCGGAGATCTTTGTGGGCTATACTCAGCCTTGTCTCAGGATGGTAAGTTGGTGGTTGAAGATATCCCTCTAGTGGTGTGGGGGCTGTGCTTTGGCAAAGTGGGTGGGGTTATATCCTTCCTGTTTGGCCCTGTCCGGGGGTGTCCTCGGATGGGGCCACAGTGTCTCCTGACCCCTCCTGTCTCAGCCTCCAGTATTTATGCTGCAGTAGTTTATGTGTCGGGGGGCTGGGGTCAGTTTGTTATACCTGGAGTACTTCTCCTGTCCTATTCGGTGTCCTGTGTGAATCTAAGTGTGCGTTCTCTAATTCTCTCCTTCTCTCTTTCTTTCTCTCTCTCGGAGGACCTGAGCCCTAGGACCATGCCCCAGGACTACCTGACATGATGACTCCTTGCTGTCCCCAGTCCACCTGGCCATGCTGCTGTTCCAGTTTCAACTGACCTGAGCCCTAGGACCATGCCCCAGGACTACCTGACATGATGACTCCTTGCTGTCCCCAGTCCACCTGGCCATGCTGCTGCTCCAGTTTCAACTTCCACCTGACTGTGCTGCTGCTCCAGTTTCAACTGTTCTGCCTTATTATTATTCGACCATGCTGGTCATTTATGAACATTTGAACATCTTGGCCATGTTCTGTTATAATCTCCACCCGGCACAGCCAGAAGAGGACTGGCCACCCCACATAGCCTGGTTCCTCTCTAGGTTTCTTCCTAGGTATTGGCCTTTCTAGGGAGTTTTTCCTAGCCACCGTGCTTCTACACCTGCATTGCTTGCTGTTTGGGGTTTTAGGCTGGGTTTCTGTACAGCACTTTGAGATATCAGCTGATGTACGAAGGGCTATATAAATAAATTTGATTTGATTTGATTTGAAGAGTCAACTCATTTAACTAAAGTTCAATTCATTACTAAATTGTTTTTACAATTTCTATTGGAAGGATTTAATCATTTGCAATTATGTCTACTTATGATAAGGTAAACGGTTTGTCTCCATATGGCATGATAAATATATCAAATGCAAAAACATCTACATTTAAATTGCAAACTACCTGCCCTCCAGGACACCTACACCACCCGATGTCACAGGAAGGCCAAAAACATCATCAAGGACAATAACCACCCGAGCCACTGCCTGTTCACCCCGCTATCATCCAGAAGGCGAGGTCAGTACAGGTGCATCAAAGCAGGGACCGAGAGACTGAAAAACAGCTTCTATCTCAAGGCCATCAGACTGTTAAACAGCCACCACTAACATTGAGTGGCTGCTGCCAACATACTGACTCATCTCTAGCAACTTTAATAATGAAAAAATGGATGTAATAAATGTATCACTAGCCACTTTAAACAATGCCACTTTATATAATGTTTACATACCCAACATTACTCATCTCATATGTATATACTGTATTCTATACTAGAGGTCATTAATTCATTAGGGCCGATTTCAAGTTTTCATAACAATCGGAAATCGGTATTTTTGGGCGCCGATTTTCCGATAAAAAAAAAAAAACTTTGTTTAACTAGGCAAGTCACTTAAGAACACATTCTTATTTTCAATGACAGGCCTAGGAACGGTGGGTTAACTGCCTCGTTCAGGGGCAGAATGACAGATTTTTAACTTGTCAGCTCAGGGGATCTAATCTTGCAACCTTACAGTTAACTAGTCCAAAACTATAACGAAATGCCTCTCTCTCGTTGCACTCCACAAGGAGACTGCCTGTTATGCGAATGCAGTAAGCCAAGGTAACTTGCTAGCATTACATTTTTATCTTATAAAAAACAATCAATCATAATCACTAGTTAACTACAGATGGTTGATGATATTACTAGATATTATCTAGCGTGTCCTGCATTGCATATAATCTGACTGAGCATACAAGCCTACAAGTATCTGACTGAGAGATGGTCGGCAGAAGCAGGCGCGTAAACATTCATTCAAATAGCACTTTTGTGCGTTTTGCCAGCAGCTCTTCGTTGTGCGTCAAGCATTGCGCTGTTTATGACTTCAAGCCTATCAACTCCCGAGATGAGGCTGGTTTAACCGAAGTGAAATGGCTGGCACGCTAATAGCGTTTCAAACATCACTAGCTCTGAGCCTTCTAGTAGTTGTTTCCCTTGCTCTGCATGGGTAACGCTGCTTCGATGGTGGCTGTTGTCGTTGTGTTGCTGGTTCGAGCCCAGGGAGGAGCGAGGAGAGGGACGGAAGCTATACTGTTACACTGGCAATACTAAAGTGCCTATAAGAACATCCAATAGTCAAGGGTTAATGAAATACAAATGGTATAGAGGGAAATAGTCCTATAATAACTACAACCTAAAACTTCTTACCTGGGAATATTGAAGACTCATGTTAAAAGGAACCACCAGCTTTTATATGTTCTCATGTTCTGAGCAAGGAACTGAAACTTTAGCTTTCTTACATTGCACATATTGCACTTTTACTTTCTTCTTCAACACTTTGTTTTTGCATTATTTAAACCAAATTGAACATGTTTCATTATTTACTTGAGGCGAAATTGATTTTATTGATGTATTATATTAAGTTAAAATAAGTGTTAATTCAGTATTGTTGTAATTGTCATTATTACAAATAAAAATTGTCCGATTAATCGGTATCTGCTTTTTTGGTCCTCCAATAATCGGTATCGGCGTTGAAAAAAAATCATAATCGGTCGACCTCTACTCTATACCATCTACTGCATCTTGTCTATGCCATTCGGCCATCGCTCATTCATATATTTTTATGTACATATTCTTATTCATTCATTTGTACTTGTGTGTCTAAGGTAGCTGTTGTGAAATTGTTAGGCTAGATTATTTGTTAGATATTACTGCATGGTCGGAACTAGAAGCACAAGCATTTCGCTACACTTGCATTAACATCTGCTAACCATGTGTGACGAATAAAATTTGATTTGATATATTTCCATTAATTCCCATATATTCCCACGGAAAGTTTCCACCTCTGAATATACCCCAAAATGTGCAACCCTAATCTGCATGGACCTTTTTTTGTGCTCACTCACTTTACCCCTACCCATATTTACATAACGTAACTATGTCAATTACCTCCTACACCTGCATGTTGACTCTTTTATTGGTAATCCCTGTATATAGCCATGTTATGTTTACTCATTATTGCTATTCATTATTCACTGTGTATTTATTCTTCGTGTCACTATTTCAATTTTGTATTTGCTTTTGTATCTTTAAAGGGATACCTCGAGATTTTGGCAATGAAGCCCTTTTATCTACTTCCCCAGAGTCAGATGAACTCGCGGATACCATTTTTATGTCCAGTTTGAAGGCAGTTCGAGGAAGTTTTGCGAGCCAATGCTAACTAGCATTAGCGCAATGACTGGATGTCTATGGGTACCTGCTAGATAAAGGGCCTCATTGCCAAAATCCCGAAGTATCCCTTTTAACTCTGCATTGTTGGAAAAAAGATTCGTAAGTAAGCATTTCACTGTTAGTCTATGTTACGGAGTCTAGTTCATAGGTAATCGACTAGCCGGACTGTTCCCCGGACTCCAGTTGTACGGATTTGTACAATGCACTAACAAGGCTATTGAACCTGACATTGGTGTCTGTCTTTATTCCTTTATCCAACATAACATACTGAAACAGTCTACACCTGTTGTTTACGAAGCATGTGACTAATTATTTATTTGACATCACTGAATTCATGTGCCCGAAGCCTGGAACTCCGGATACTGAGTTAAAACACTAGGTAGGTAACAGGGTTAGGAGTTGAGGCTGTAGTGTGTCTTTTTTACCCAACATCTGTGTTATGTGAATACCGGTTGGTTTCTCTGATTGTGAGTCACAGGCTGCGTCTCAAAAAGCTACCCTATTCCCTATGTAGTGCACTACTTTTGACCAGGGTGCTGTGGGCCCTGGTTGGGCACTAAATAGGGAATAGGATGCCATGTGGGCCGCAGAAAGAGGACTCAGTAACAATGCTGGTGTTAATGACTGGTGACTCATCTCATTAGTCATTTCCTATGCAGCTTCCCAGGGGCTTACTGACTGGACAAACTGTCTGAGACGCCACCCTACTCATCACAATGGTCTCTCAAATCAAAGTTTATTTGTCACGTGCGCCGAAAACAACAGGTGTAGTAGACCTTACAGTGAAATGCTTACTTACAGGCTCTAACCAATAGTGTGGAAAAAAAAGGTGTGTGTAGGTAAGTAAAGAAATAAAACAACAGTAAAAAGACATTTAAAAATAAGAGTAGCAAGGCTATATACAGACACCTGTTAGTCAGGCTTATTGAGGTAGTATGTACGTGTGTGTATGGTTAAAGTGTGCATATATGATGAACAGAGAGTAGCAGAAGCGTAAAAAGAGGGGTTGGCGGGTGGAGGGACACAATGCAGATAGCCCGGTTAGCCAATGTGCGGGAGCACTCTCTCACACGTACTACTAACACATGGATGATACTATTACTTATAGGTCATTATTCATCATCACTTGTCTGTATTCTCAAACTGTCCTAATAGTTAGCCTCGAATCCAAACGGACTATCGCTCCTTTTCACTATTGCTTCACAATGAAACAGAGCAACATTCAGTTTGGATTCCAGGCTACCTGTATACCTGTTCACTGCAATCATCCTACATTCTCCTGGTAAACTGAATCTACTAGAGCCCGACCGATATATCGGTTCACTGAGGTTAACAGAGATATTAGCCTTTTACCTCTATCTCGATACCTGCCGATGACTCCACAATAACTGATATTGAATAAATAGGATGAGAAAAGGGAACCGCATGCCGATCTAAACACTTCTGGCCATTCTCACGATGTGTCATTATTGTCACAATGTATTAAATCAACATTTAAAGCATAGTTATTGGACAGTTCCTCTTTTGGATGGCAATTGATGAGAATTCAGAATGGAAAAATAACTAGTTTTCATTTCCCTATAGTAAAACAGTATATCGGGCCCATATATCAGTATAGGTAATTTTCCCCCCCAAAAAATGTACCTCAAAAAACATATCGGTCGGGCTCTAAAATCTACATCTCATCATTATAGACTAACACGGAACCCAAACCAGCTGTGTGCGTGCGCCATCGTGCATAAATGTATTTTGTCCACCCACACCAAACGCGATCACAACACGCAGGTTAAAATATCAAAACAAACTCTGAACCAGTTACATTAATTTGGGGACATGTCAAAAAGCATTAAACATTTATGGCAATTTAGCTAGCTAGCTTGCACTCGCTAGCTAATTTGTCCTATTTAGCTAGCTTGCTGTTCAATATAAACATTGAGTTGTTATTTTACCTGAAATTCACAAGGTCCTCTGCTCCGACAATTAATCGACATATAAAACGGTCAACTAAATCGTTTCTAGTCATCTCTCCTCCTTCTAGGCTTTTTCTTCTTTTGACTTTTTTTGTGATTGGCAACTTTCATAAATTAGGTGCATTACCGCCACTGACCTCGTTCGTCTTTCAGTCACCCATGTGGGTATAACCAATAAGGAGATGGCACGTGGGTACCTGCTTCTATAAATAATGAGGAGATGGGAGAGGCAGGACATGCAGCCCGATCTGCGTCAAAAATAGAACGGACTTCTATTTTAGCCATTGGCAACGCAGACGCTCGTTGGCGCACGCGAGCAGTGTGGGTGCAGTAATTGAATAATATAGATTTCTACATTTATTTTGCAATGCTCACGTATGCGACGTGAGCAGTGTAGTCAGCCTCACCCCCAGACATTTGCACCAACACAATACTATGACGGCTATAAATGTCCTAACTATAGGTTATACATGGATCTTTCCACAGAAAACCTGTGGCAGCTAAGATCTCAACTCACAGTTCTCCTCTCGCCCCTATACAGCATCTGCTCTCACATGATCCTTTTCTTCTGTCCGTCTCGTTCTAGAGGTATAAATTGCATTTGTGGAGGGAGGCTGCCTGTCTGGAAGGGAGCTCTGCTTGCTTAAAAACATTTAACAGCTGTAGAGCACACTCGCTGTATTAAACTCACACCAGATTAGGGCTGTAGCCTGACCAGCTCCACAAACACACACAGGCTGGTACGGGATAAACACAAACACAACAGTGGTGCGCGGGTTGACTCACAACCCCCAGCCCCCGCGGTTATATCCGCAGGGCGGGCGGGTTTGAAGTCAAGACATACTGTGTGGATGAAGGGTGGGTGGCGGGTTGAATAAAGAGAAAACAATAGCCTACCTTAAAGTTGCACTATGGAGAAATCGCTCAGCCATTTCCTGGTTGCTAAAATTTTATAGTTTGCTTAATTTCAGTTTTTGATACAGAATAAGCTACTATAGTGTAGAGAATCATTGTACCGTCTAAACCACTGTGAAATATATTTTCCATAAGCAAAAATATGGTTGATTCAGCTGTTTGAAGCTGGTGTACAAAACCGAAAGTTAAAAAAACTAAAACTTAAGAATGGGAGGCATAGAAATAGCAAACATAGAGCAGATCTACCGCTTTAGTCTTGCTTTCAAGTAGAATGATAGATGTATAACTCACATTTCCATGTGAATTTGGTCAGGTCGCCCAAAAAGTGACATATAGCCACTTTAAAAGAAATCCATAAATATATAATTATTGTAAAACGTATATCTATAGGCTACATTTAGGTTTTTATTTCATTATTTTAGGCTATCTGGCATTAGTGCATAAGTCTAAGCTTTGGGGCCTAATTATACACACACTAAATAGCCTACACACCAACCACCAAATGCTTTTGGGAACGGGCAGAAAAAGTGAACTCCGATCCACCGAGGGAAAATGGACAATGTCAGAGTTTAATTCATGAAGAGAAAAGCTGCATAAAGGAGAGTTGAAAAGAAAGAGGAGGGCCATAAAAGGAATGTTTTAAAAATATTTGGTGAAGTGGTAAAAGAGGATGATTGTGAGGCGACTGTCAAAAGAAGGGGACTTCAAATCAGGGGTGCAACTTTCACAAAAAAATGTGTGTCCCCGTTTTATCCTTGGAATGTGATACAAAATGAGGTAACGGTATGCTTTAGGACCAAGTGGTTCTGCAGGTGGTGACCACAGACCACTTCTCAGTTCCTATGCTTCCTGGATGATATTTTGGTCACTTTTGAATGCTGGCGGTGCTTTCACTCCATGTAGACAGAGTCTACAACCCACACAAGTGGCTCAGGTAGTGCAGCTCATCCAGGATGGTACATCAATGCGAGCTGTGGCAAGAAGGTTTGCTGTGTCTGTCAGCGTAGTGTCCAGAGCATGGAGGCGCTACCAGGAGACAGGCCAGTACATCAGGAGACGTGGAGGAGGCCCGTAGGAGGGCAACAACCCAGCAGCAGGACCACTACCTCCGCCTTTTTGCAAGGAGGAGCACTGCCAGAGCCCTGAAAAATGACCTCCAGCAGGCCACAAATGTGCATGTGTCTGCTCAAACGGTCAGAAACAGACTCCATGAGGGTGGAATGAGGGCCCGACATCCACAGGTGGGGGTTGTGCTTACAGCCCAACACAGTGCAGGACGTTTGGCATTTGCCAAAGAAGACCAAGATTGGCAAATTCACCACTGGCGCCCTGTGCTCTTCACAGATGAAAGCAGGTTCACACTGAGCACATGTGACAGACGTGACAGTCTGGAGACGCCGTGGAGAACGTTCTGCTGCCTGCAACATCCTCCAGCATGACCGGTTTGGCCCTCCATGTGCTCACCAGAGGTAGCCTGACTGCCATTAGGTACCGAGATGAGATCCTCAGACCCCTTGTGAGACCATATGCTGGTGCGGTTGGCCCTGGGTTCCTCCTAATGCTAGACAATGCTAGAGCTCATGTGGCTGGAGTGTGTCAGCAGTTCCTGCAAGAGTAAGGCATTGATGATATGGACTGGCCCGCCCGTTCCCCAGACCTGAATCCAATTGAGCACATCTGGGACATCATGTCTCGCTCCATCAACCAGCGCCACGTTGCACCACAGACTGTCCAGGAGTTGGCAGATGCTTTAGTCCAGGTCTGGGAGGAGATCCCTCAGGAGACCATCCGCCACCTCATCAGGAGCATGCCCAGGCGTTGTAGGGAGGTCATACAGGCACGTGGAGGCCACACACACTACTGAGCCTCATTTTGACTTGTTTTAAGGACATTACATCAAAGTTGGATCAGCCTGTAGTGTGGTTTTCCACTTTAATTTTGAGTGTGACTCCAAATCCAGACCTCCATGGGTTGATAAATTTGATGTCCATTGATAATTTGTGTGTGATTTTGTTGTCAGCACATTCAACTATGTAAAGAAAAAAGTATTTAATAAGAATATTTCATTCATTCAGATCTAGGATGTGTTTTTTTAGTGTTCCCTTTATTTTTTTGAGCAGTGTATATAGTACCAGTCAAAAGTTTGGACACACTTACTCATTAAAGGGTTTTTCTTTCTTTCTTTATTTACAATTTTCTACATTGTAGAATAATAGTGAAGACACCAAAACTATGAAATAACACATATGGAATTAATGTAATAACCAAAAAATAGTGTTAAACAAATCATTTTATATTTGAGTCTTCGCCACCCTTTGCCTTGACAGCTTTGCACACACTTGGCATTCTCTCAACCAGCTTCATGAGGTAATCACCTGGAATGCATTTCAATTAAGAGATGTGCCTTGTTAAAAGTTAATTTGTGGAATGTCTTTCCTTCTTAATGCATTTGAGCCAATCAGTTGTGTTGTGACAAGGTACGGATGGTATACAGAAGATAACCCTATTTGGTAAAAGACCAAGTCCATATTATGACAAGAACAGCTCAAATAAACAAAGAGAAATGACAGTCCATCATTACTTTAAGACATGAAGGTCAGTCAATCCAGAAAATTTCAAGAACTTTGAAAGTTTCTTCAGGTGCTGTAACAAAAACCATCAAACGCTATGATGAAACTGGCTCTCATGAGGACCGCCACAGGAAAGGAAGACCAAGAGTTACCTCTGCTGTAGATGAGAAGTTCATTAGATTTAACTGCACCTCAGATTGCAGCCCAAATAAATGCTTCACAGAGTTCAAGTAACAGACAAATCTCAACATCAAGTTCAGAGGAGACTGCGGGAATCAGGTCTTCATGGTTGAATTGCTGCAAAGAAACCACTACTAAAGGACACCAATGAGAAGAATAGACTTGCTTGGGCCAAGAAACATGATCAGTGGAAATCTGTCCTTTGGTCTGATGAATCCAAATTTCAGATTTTTGGTTCCAACCACCGTGTCTTTGTGAGACGCAGAATAGGTGAACGGATGATCTCCACATGTGTGGGTCCCACCGTGAAGGATGGAGGAGGAGGTGTGATGGTGTGGCGGTGCTTTGCTGGTGACACTGTCAGTGATTTATTTAGAATTCAAGGCTCACTTAACCAGCATAGCTACCACAGCATCCTGCAGCGATACGCCATCAGATCTGGTTTGCGCTTAGTGGGACTATCATTTGTTTTTCAACAGAACAATGACTCAAAACACACCTCTAGGCTGTGCAAGGGCTATTTGACCAAGGAGAGTGATGGAGCGCTGCATCAGATGACCTGGCCTCCACAATCACCCGACCTCAACCTAATTGAGATGGTTTCGGATGAGTTGGACCGCAGAGTGAAGGAAAAGCAGCCAACAAGTGCTCAGCATATGTGGGAACTCCTTCAAGACTGTTGGAAAAGCATTCCTCATGAAGCTGGTTGAGAGAATGCCAAGAGTGTGCAAAACTGTCATCAAGGCAAAGGGTGGCTACTTTGAAGAATCTCAAATATATTTTGATTTGTTTCACACTTCTTTGGTTTACTACATGATTCCATATGTGTTATTGCATAGTTTTGATGTCTTCACTATTATTCTACAATGTGGAAAATAGTAAAAATAAAGAAAAACCCTTGAATGAGTAGGTGTGTCCAACATTTTGACTGCTACTGTATGTGTGTATATATATATATATATGTCCCCCCACTTCTTAAATTAAACTGAAATCTGGACACTGACTGTAGGTCTATAACCTCTCACATAACCTTAATATTAACTTCTGCAAAATGGAGCATTTCTTGCAGTAAAATTATACACCAAATGTAAGCAACATTTTTACTCAGGAACAGGAGTGAAGAAATATGATGCATTTCTTTCACCAGAGAGAAATGAGAATAATCGACATCCGCGCCGCATGGGGAGCTGTTGTTGTTGGGGGTTAACTGCCTTGCTCAAGAACAGAGCAGCATGTTTTTACACCTTGCCGGGTCAGGGATTCAAACCAGCAACGTTTTGGTTACTGTCCTAATGCTCTTAACTGCTAGGCTTCCTGCCACAGATACCATCTGTAGAGGTGTTATCATTATCAGCTTCATAAAAGCTCATAGTAGGCTATTTCAACTACATAAAATATGCATCCAAGCCAAACTGAATTCTATCGATCTATGATATTATTCTGGTGAGCAAGGGTTTATTTAGTCTTCTAGGGCAACATTTCATGACAGAAGAGAAGCTGAATGTACTTAATTATAGGCAAGTTGACTAACAAATAGCCTACCAAAATGTTGGAAATTATCAGCAGAAACATATCTAAATCAGGCAACAACAAAAAATCTTGCACCCTCTGTCAAAAAAAAATAGTTCTGCAATATCTGACTGTAGCCCACAGCGCATTTTCTATATTAGCAGGTTAGGGTCGGGTGCAGGCCTCAGATTTTCACATACAGTTGGGCGGTTGCGGATTGTTTATTAGAAATTTTCAGGCTGGTGCAGGTGAACAAACAGCTGAACCGCACACCACTAACACACACACACACACACACACACACACACACACACACACACACACACACACACACACACACACACACACACACAGATAGTGGACTCCATAAGCTCTTTGGTCCTCCCATAACACACCCATTGCATGGAAGGGCCCTATAGAGGGGCCCAGAGCAGAGGACTCGACTCTCCCCAGTTCCGACCAACACACACACAAACCCAGGAAGGCAGTCCAGCCCAGCCCCGGTCCCACAGGCACTGACAGACGTCACAGGATGCATTCTGAATGGCACCCTATTTCCTATATAGTGCACTATTGGGCCTTGGGGATAGGGTGCCATTTGGGGGTGGGGGATTCTCATAATGGATAACTGAATGAGTAAGTTAGGGGATTTTTTAAATTTAGGAGCCAAGCATGATGGATTCTTTTCTGGGTATAAGGGAAATGACTGCATTGCAAGAACAGTTTTTGTTTAAGTTGTTTTTTCTATGTTTCATGTGCATTGCCCCATCTAAATTGTGTTTTCCATAATCATGACATTAACCATCAATTTCCTTTAGCCTAACATGTTATAGGCCCCAACCAAATATAGGCTATTAACAACAACAAAAAATCGCATTCAATAACACTTAAACCTCGCATGAGTGTGGGAAGAACACATGACTTATGTCCTACCGTCCATATTCTCTCTGTCGCTGATGTGTTGTAGGTTGCAGCCCGTATCCTCTCTACTCAGCTCCGCTTCAGGGCGGTAGGGTTCTAGCCTCGAATGGGCATTTCTCCGGATCTTGGGGCTCGACGATACGCAGCAGGAGGTGGTGTTCCCCATCGTTAGGTCCCTGTAGTAGGCTAGAAAGGCTAAAGTATATTTTCCGTCAGCGTCTTCCTAGGTCTCGAAATGGATGGATGAGAGAGATATAGGGCGTCAACGCGGATTCTTTGTCAGCGCGCGGGTAGATCGAACGAATATTTCTGCAGCTCTATTACACACCCTTGTCCGGTCCTGACTTGCGGCAGCTGTAACATAGAGCCATTTAAAACTAGAAGGAACAAATACATCAGAATGCTAGGCTACTCCCCCTGAGCCAAATCCCCCCGCGGACCCAGAAATCTGCTCTGCCCACGCAATCTCCAGGTTTACCGTCGGCTGTTCCCTTACAATTTGAACCAAATCTGCAATGTCGTTTTATTCATTTTAGAACTATTCGAATAAAACTCTGATCTCGTTCAAGATACAGCGCTGCATTGTAACCGACGCATTCCGTTTGTCAGTGGAGCAAGCAACACTTACAGCAAGCAACACTGTAGCCGTTTGATGGAAAAGGTTCCGGTTCAAGTGGGTGGTTACAAACTAGCTCGCTCAAATACATGAGAAAGGACCATACCATACTGTAGCCTAGGTTTACTTTTCCCCCTGTTCAAGTAGTGAATTGTGTGCCATTCAAAACAGTCTACAATGTTAAAAATGATATTTGAATCTCCCATCAATTGATTGAAGACCAGCCATCCGTTAATCTATTGTAGGGCTATCGAATGTGGTTGAAAATGGCCTGTTGCCATTAATTAACAGTAAATGCCTCTGTGCGATTATCTGGGATTAGTGAATGTTAATGTAAACAGAAAGGAATCCTGATGTATAATCTATTATAGTGGATGGCACACTTTCATCTGTCAATGTCCTGACATGCCTCTATAGACTGAACTGTGTTCACGACAATGTATAGAAATGGGACATATGTGAAATACAAGCTATAATGTACTGTAGTAGTTACATTGGTATCAGCAGAGCTATATATATTGTCTGCTGTAGTGCTTTAGTGCGTCCTACTGGTGCAGACATCTCATTACAAGTCAGAAACCTAATACAAATGTTGAAAAAGGCTACATCAAGAGACTTGTTTTGTGATGCTGTTGAACTGAGTGGGGAGCCGTGCAGGTCTACTGCAAGCGGTTTTCCATTCACCGTCACTTGCCTCAGTAAACACAAAACCAACTGATGCACATTTTGAAGTCTGCAAGGTTTGAAAATCTGGGCTCCCGTGTGTTGCAGCGGCCTAAGGCACTGCGTCTCAGTGCTCGAGGTGTCACTACTGACCCTGGTTCAATTCCAGGCTGTATCACAACCTGGCCATGACTGGGAGTCCCATAGGGCGGTGCACAATTGACCAGGGTAGGCCGTCATTGTAAAAAATAATTTGTTCTTTATTGACTTGCCTAGTTAAATAAAATAAAAAAAATTGAAAGTGCGAAGTGACAGAGGATCTGTGAGAGAGACTTTGCTTACTCTGGGAGAAGTTTTAGGGGTAAAGGGTTGTAGGTCTTTATTGCATACCCTTACTTATAGGACAGTGGTTATAGGCTAAAGAAAGCATTGCACGGTTATGAGGATTAAGATGACGTTCGAATGGTCAAGTAGCACTTGTAAATGTATCCACATGGTGGAGAAAGGATCTCAAATCAAAATCATGTGATAACACAGTTTTGTCATTCAGCAGACACTCTAATCCAGAGTGATTTACAGGAGCAATTAAGGTTAAGTGCCTTGCTCAAGGGCACATCAACAGAGTTTTCAGCAAGAACGCTCAGGAATTCAAACCAGCAAACTTCCAGTTACTGATCCAACGCTCTTAATCGCTAGGCTACCTGCCGCCCACTGTCCACTAGGGAGAGCAAGCGTCTTACATGGAAAATTACACATGAGCCTCAAAATAGTAGCCTATACTGCTTTTCTGCAATTCAACCACAGACACATTATTTGTGTGTCAAACTGTTCAGTCTCAGATATTGGACACATTACTTTCAGAAATCCTCTCCTCATGTTCTACTGCACTGTCTTTTCTCTCTGAATGGTAGTGAGTTCAGCTTGTTGTTTCATAATCAGGGGTTAAATAGGGACATAGCCACAGGAACTAGGGGTGCTGAGTGTGCTGCAGCACCCCCTGAAAAATCGGAAGAAAAAAAAACAATCCTACATTTTTTTGTTTGTTTTTCTCACAAAAGTAGTGCACTGGGGCTTTACTCGTCCTGTATCAGCCGACCGATATAGAAAGGAAAGGGAAAGGGAGATACCTAGTCAGTTGTCCACCTGAATGTATTCAACTGAAATGTCTCTTCCACATGTAACCTAACCCCTCTGAATCAGAGAGGTGCGGGGAGCTGCCTTAATCCACATCCACGTCTTTGGCACCCAGGGAACAGTGGGTTAACTGCCTTGCTCAGGGGCAGAACGACAGAGGCAGGGGCAGGTCCTCCGTCCCGTCCCGTTTGGCTAGGGTTAGGGTGGAACTGAGATGTGGATATGAAGCTAGGGTTTGGTTTAGTAGTTCTAGGTTGTGGTTGAAGCCAGGATTTGGGTTGAACCGGGATGTGGACATGAAGCTAGGGTTAGGGGACTGGGCTGACTCGTCCTTTGCAGCTGGTTCAATAGCAGTGTGTCTGTGGGTTATATGCACATCCCAAACGTAACTACCAGTGCCGGCCAAAAATACAAACGGTGCTGTATATGTTGGTGCATGAATACAGTAAAGCAAGAATTGGAAAAGCATTAGCCACGTGCAGGCTTTTCTCAACAGATAGCCATTGCGGCAACCCTACCTCCATTCTATCAAATCTGATTTATGGTGAAATTGCTTAGAAACTCAAATATATCTATAGGGCTCAAACACAACTTTTTTGTTTATAGAAGTAAAGTAGTATAGGAACACCAGAAAAATCCTACCTTTGGAGCACATACCTGGACTAGCCTATCCAGACCCTTTCCTGCCATTTTACATCATAGGCCACCTGGGCAAGTTACAGGTTGTTAGCCAGCTAGGTAAAATGATTGGACAAGGTTTGTTAAACAAATAGTTAGCGGCCCGTGAATAAGCTAATTTAAAATGGACAGTGACATGGTTTATAAAATTATAACATTTTACCTGTGATTCTGAGATAGAAATTTTAAAAAATGTACCTCACTAATATCATAACTTTTTAACAGTTTCGGATGGAGACGAGCAGTTCTCATTAATCATGGTTCACAGAACAGAAAACCAAAGGAGGCTTTAATATATTTAAAAAATGGTCACCAATGGGTTCAGGGACCAATAACAATGGGAATACAACACAAAACATAATGTGATTGTTAGAAATCTAACCAATAGGAGGCAATTTTGAAACTTATAAAAACCTCCTTAAACATTAAAATCCGTAAACCCTCAAGACGGTGGAGTTGAATTTCCTTTTCACAATCACAATCAGAGGTAAAATGAATGATACAATGTATAGACTTTGCTCGTCGCCCAAATATGATACAAATGTAACAACTTCGCTTTCACCCAGTGGCACAAATATCATTTTGCCATTTAATAAACATTTTCTAGGTGCACTGGTGCCTAGAAATTATCTCAAATTCCGAGAACCTTCAACAACATTTGTGATAAGTGCGTCGAGGCATGGATGCTTGTACAGTAAGCTAAATTGTTATCGACAGGAGCAAAAGGTGAGAGAAAAAAAGACTCCCTGCATCAATACCGTGGCAGCCTTGAGGACTGTACAATCATAGTGTCTTATTCAAAGTACAGCACAGCATGTTCTGTAAAGAAAGCCAAGCCAAGACTGGCAATCAACAGAACAAGGTGATAAATCTCCCACCCAAGTCAACAGAGTGGTACACATACAGTACACAGCTTGGCCCTTGGATAAGCGATTAAGTTGGCAAATGTTAAATAACCCAATTGATAGTGATGTGTCTGTGCCAGGCATTATAACAAGTAGTCCATGCTAGTTATCCAATAGCCTCATATGATGCTGCGATTAAATTGTAGCTAATTACTTTAACATAATTGAAAACTCTTACTTTTCAGGTACACAGTGCCTTCAGAAAGGATTCAGACCCCTTGACTTTTTCCACATTTTATTACGTTACAGCCTTATCCTAAAATTGAAAAATGTTTCTCTCATCAATCTACACACAATACCCCATAATGAGAACACAAAAACTGTAAAAAAAAAAAAAAACATAAATTAACTGAAATATCACATTTTCATAAGTATTCAGACGCCTTAATCAGTAGTTTGTTGAAGCACCTTTGGCAGCGACTACAGTCTCGAGCATTCTTGGGTTTGACGCTACAAGCTTGGCACACCTGTATTTGGGGAGTTTCTCCCATTCTTCTCTGCAGATCCTCTCAAGCTCTGTCAGGTTGGATGGGGCACGTTAATGCACAGCTATTTTCAGGTCACTCCAGAGATGTTCCAACGGGCTCTGTCTGGGCCACTCAAGGACATTCAGACTTATCCCAAAGCCCCCCCCTGCGATGTCTTGGCTGTGTGCTTAGGGTCGTTGTCCTGTTGATAGGTGAACCTTCGCCACAGTCTGAGGTCCTGAGCAGGTTTTCATCAAGGATCGCTCTGTACTTTGCACCGTTCATCTTTGCCTCGATCCTGACTAGTCTCCCAGTACCTGCCGCTGAAAAACATCCACACAGCATAATGCTGCCACCACCATGCTTCACCGTAGGGATGGTGCCACGTTTCCTCCAGACATGACCCTTGGCATGTTTTGGTACCCTTTCCCAGATCTGTGCCTCGACACAATCCCGTCTCGGAGCTCTACGGACAATTCCTTCGACCTCATGGCTTGGTTTTTGCTGTGATATGCACTGTCAACTGTGGGACCTTTTATAGACAGTTGTGTGCCATTCCAAATCATGTCCAATCAATTGAGTTTACCACAGGTGGACTCCAATCAAGTTGTAGAAACATCTCAAGGATGATCAATGGAAACAGGATACACCTGAGCTCAACTTCGAGTCTCATAGCAAAGGGTCTGAATACTTATGCAAATAAGGTGTTTCTGTTTTTTATTTATTTACTAAAATTTCTAAAAACCCATTTTCGCTTTGTCATTATGGGGTATTGTGTGTAGAATACCGAGGACATTTTATTTTTATCAATTTTAGAATAAGGCTGTAACGTAACAACATTTGGAATATTCTAGGGGTCTGAATACTTTCTGAATGCACTGTATATTTATCAAATGTAATTAATCAAATGTATATTCATAGCTGGAGATTTGGTACAGGCAGGCATATTATGATGCATCTTTTGTAAGTAAGCAAATGTTTTCATTCATTGTAAAGTACCATTGTAAAGTACCTCAGTTAAGTAAAATACAGAGAGATCACACCAAAAATTTGATTTTTAATGCTGTGGAAAACATTTGATTTGAGAATCAAATTGATATCAAAGCATTATAAGGTGTTTTTCACTTACAAAACAATATACTTGAATTTGAACAATAGTGCAGATTAGAGAAATACATTCAAGAAGGGTCATGGGTTAACTTAGCTGAATTGCTTTAGACAAACTTTTAACAACATTACAAACAAATGAACAAAAGCTTGGCAGGTTTGTGCTTTGTGACATCAGGGTAAATATTAATTTACATTCAACCAATAAAACATCTCTTTACGAAGATTAAATACAGAAATGTAAAACAAAAAAGCACTGTGCATGAAGCATATAAGATTTCTAACAATAAAAAACAACTAAATAAATAGTAATGAAATAGTACAATAAACTTTTTATTTGTATTTTTTATCCCTCTTATAGAACAGTAATATGCTGGTTAGTTTCTTTGTAAAATGTCATTTAAGATAGAGCTCTCTATGCAAGCCCTAGTCTCTACAAAATAATGCCTATACATTGCTATATGTGCAGGCCTGAGACTCCACATGTCATTCAAGATAAACTTCTGGGAGCATTTTGTCTGATAAATCTTCAAATAACAGATCTTCGATGAGAATATTTAAAACAATTTAAAAGCGAATGCCATACAACCATATGGCATATTTGATTGAAAATAAACACATTACTGTGCAATGTTATGTACAGTAGCTGGTTATGATAGGCATAAATAACATGTCTCTACAGGGTGTGTATGTACAGTATGCTGTACTGTTACTGACTCGACTTAATTCCATACATTTCCTTAAAGTAGTTTAGCTCATCCATGAGCTTCTTGTTCTGGGCCTCCAGCATGGTGAGGCGAGTCTCCAGACAGCGAATATACTCTCTCTTCCTCCGCCGGCACTCTTTGGCTGCCTGCCTGCAACAAGGAAAAGCAACAGGGGCACCTCATAATACTCGCGCCACAACTGGCCAGATACTGTAAAATGTTGTATGACGACAGTACGGAACATATCTTCTAAACAAGTGGATCGGGAAAAGAGGTGTTGTTTTTTTATATTTTGGTGTGTGAGAGCAGATGCTGGACATCGAGTCAAAGCGGATTCTCCAGGATACCCTTACAGTTATCTGTAAACTGTTACTGCGGCGCACACCCTCAAGCCATTAGCAGTCTGTGGTCATTCAACTTTGTGGCAATAGATGTCTTTAAGCGCTTTTAGTTCCTCAATGAGAGTCCTGTTTTGATTTTCGAGCACAGCCACCCGATTCTCAAGACATTTTACATATTCCTTCTTCTTTCGGCGACACTCGCGGGCAGCCTCCCTGGAAGCAACAACACACAGCCTCCGTAAAAAGACTGGTAGCTACAGACAAAGATACCAAGGCCATACGTCCATAACAAGAAAGGCTTACATCCAGAATTTTAACAATCACTCACAGTAAGTTTCAGTCAAGACTGATAATGGTAACGAACTTAAGCAATAACACCACCACAGAGTGACTAATTAGGCATTTGACAAAAATCAACATGCAGGAGACTACATTTGCCTGTGCAAAATCGTGACATAATACTACATGCAATTGCAGTGTAAATGTCAACAGAAAAGATAGTCTTTAGTGACAAACATTCAGGTGAAAGCACAAAAATGCACAAGCATGTCCGTGTGTGTTCTGAGGCAAATGGTGGCACTCAAAAAAGGCAGTATACAGCACATGCATGTTAATTAGTAGCATTTATGAATGAAAAAATCTAGTTATTAGCATTTTTATGATTATCTGTTCCATCATGATTAGCCAACATTCTCATGCAGGAATCGATCACAAGGCTGTTTAGTACCCACATGAAAAAAATACTATAGTGTATACCATGGCAAGAATACTATAGTATTCACTGTAGTGTTTTTGGACTGTAGTATACTATAGTATTTATTGTAGTGTTTTTGTGGACTGTAGTATTTAATGTATTTTTGGGGGACTGTAGTATAGTGTAGTATTCACTGTAGTGTTTTTGGACTGTAGTATACTATAGTATTTTTGTGGACTGTAGTATTTTTGTGGACGGTAGTATTTCATGTATTTTGGGGGGACTGTAGTATAGTGTAGTATTTATTGTAGTGTTTTTGTGGACTGTAGTATTTCATGTATTTTGGGGGGACTGTAGTATAGTGTAGTATTTACTGTAGTGTTTTTGTGGACTGTAGTATTTCATGTATTTTGGGGGGACTGTAGTATAGTGTAGTATTTACTGTAGTGTTTTTGTGGACTGTAGTATTTCATGTATTTTGGGGGGACTGTAGTATAGTGTAGTATTTACTGTAGTGTTTTTGTGGACTGTAGTATTTCATGTATTTTGGAGGGACTGTAGTATAGTGTAGTATTTACTGTAGTGTTTTTGTGGACTGTAGTATTTCATGTATTTTGGGGGGACTGTAGTATAGTGTAGTATTTACTGTAGTGTTTTTGTGGACTGTAGTATTTCATGTATTTTGGGGGGACTGTAGTATAGTGTAGTGTTTTTGCAGACTCTAGCATACTGTAGTATTTACTGTAGTGTTTTTGCAGACTCTAGCATACTGTAGCATTTACTTTAGTGTTTTTGTTTTATTATTTTTTACAAAAACGTGTGGGACTTTCTCCTTGAGGAAACCTACTGGAGAAATACTAAAAGGGTAAATGCTCCATTACCTGTAGGTATGTAACCATAGGGAACACAATACTTGGCACGGGTGGCACAAATTAGAATATGGGGGAGGGGAATTGGCAGTGTACATGCAATTTAAATACTGTAGTTTAAAAAAGGTCTTGTTTTTGTGGACTGTAGTGTTTTTGCTGACATTCCTATATTATTTACTACAGTGTTTTTTGTGTGGATAATACCATATTATTTACTATAGTATTCTACAGTATACTACAAAAATCTATACTAAGTACGACACATGATCGAGGGATACTAGTGTGTGGTATAGTATTCTACAGTATACTACATACTTCTATAGTAAGTACTGTAGTATTCTATAGTAAACTGTAGTATTTTTTTATGTGGGTGTAGACTACCTATTCTTCATGAGGCGGAGTTGTCTCTTGCGTGTGGTCTCGTCAGTCACGTGTGGGGGGCTGTGCAGGGAGCCTGGGGAGCCAGCCATCACAACGCCCTGGGGCAGGCTGGAGGTGGGAGTGCAGATCTGGTAGCCTGACATGTCACCAGTGGAAGCTGACAGAAACACAGTAATGGGGAACACTTCTTAGAGCACTACCATTTGTATTAGCTGCTAACTTGCTGAACAGAAGGCATCCACCACCTTAAAAGCATAGAAAGGTAGGTTGTCTAATTAATTCACAGTGACTAAAAGGTATGGAAGAATACGTCGGTGGGATTACGCAATAAGGTTCTGATGTCATCCGATTCCTATGGGTGTGAGTGGTGACGTGAGAGAGGAAAAGATCGCTACACAGACAGGCTCTACAGAGAGCTGAACAAAATAAAATGCCTAGGAATTGTACTATTTGAATTTCAATTCAACATGATAGTTTCAATTTGTGCATAATTCCATCCAAAATCAGTCAGAGAACAAAGAACATTGTTTTGTAGAAGCAAACCATTTGATGAAGCACTGAGAGTGTTATTCCCATCTCTATGTACAGTAGCCTACTTCTCCTTAAATAAACCTTCTCTGTGCCATGGGAGCTGCCTGCATATCATTGCATATGGTGATTAATTTGGTAACGCAAAAGGAACGGCCTGTAATCACAGCATGACTGGGACTGACGTCAATGTCCATCTTATTTGCCGGTTAGCATTTACATTTCCCTGCTGGGGTCCTGTTCCAGGAAAACAAGTGACGTCAGCCACTGTGTGTGTGTGTGTGCTTTGAGTGGGCAGAGCATCGAAGCATTTCACAGAGAGGGAGAGAAGAGAGGGGAGGGGGGGATGGACAGACAGAGCGCACAGGCAAACACTGAACATTTTCCAATCGTATTCAGCGTGTTGCAATCTGCTTTTTATTTCACAAGACTGATATTTCCCAGGATGTTTCGCAGTTTTCTAAAAGTCAAACCAAGACATTCAAGGATACTCATGTTAAATGACATGTCAATTGTAATGTACTTGCTTTGAGAAGAAAATAAATCCTAAGCAATACAACAACTGTGTCATATCTTAAAAACCTCAGCTCTCTGGATATCAACACATTTTCAATACCTTTATTACGTCATGGTGAGTTCAATACCTTTATAGAACATTTTCTTTCTATTTTATTAGCTAATGTCTGTAGACAACTGTGATATTATCATACAATAACAATCTTCTACAGTTAATCATGAATCCAAAAAGCAGAGGCTACGCAGGCTGTACAGTATTAGTGTCGCACAAAGGCAGAAGAGTTCCTCTACAGTTACCATTTTCTCTTCCAACTTTCTCATGAAGCAAAAGATTAAAGTTAACATACCTGACTCAGTCTCATCCCCAGCAACAGCCATATCTGTTCTTAAGAGGTCCAATAGAAACCCTTTATCCTAGCTCTCTAACAGAAATGTCTCCAAAACCACCAGCTATGTGTGCAATCACAATTAAGGGCATTGACATCACTATGACATCATTTGCCTCCTGATGTCAATGATGACATGCATTGCTCTGAGTCCTCCCCCTACACTGGTATGTACCCCGTATAGATTTTTTTCTTCTTTTTTTTTTTGGTCCGACAAAAGGTTTGAGTTGCTTCTCGAATGTCTTCATATTACCATGTTTTTCAAGATTATTTGTACAGCTTTTTAAAACTTTAGATAGTGTATTATATAACTCACATTCAATACCCAAACATAAACTGACAAAAACACATGACATCACTCTACTTAACACTACTTAAATACTTAATAAACTGCTGTAAACATAATTTCTGTACAATGTGATTTCTATGTAATGCTCAAATTCTGACATTCCAGTTGAGTGACTTTTCTCACTTAATTTGAAGTGTCCAAGCTTTAATAATTTAATACATTTTAAAAGCGCTTTTCATTATACAGAATCATCTCTAAGTGCATAAAATCAAGATTTTTTTAACCAAATAGAAAAAGAAATGGACACAACTAGACAGGGCAACTGACACAAAGAACCCAGCTGACACTATAAGAGACAAGGACACCAAGGAGAGCAGCTATCAACAGAAAGCCTTCCTAAAAGAGAAAGGTCTTTAGGCCCGTTTTAAAAGGAGCCCAGAGTCTGTTGTGCTTTCAGGTGGTCCGGGAGTACATTCCAGAGGTTTGGGGCGGTCGAGCAGAATGCCCGATCCCCCAAGGAGCGGAACTTGGTCCTGGGGGGTGTGGGAGACCAGAATATTGCTTGACCTGAGGGTGCGGGTGGGGTTATGGAGGGAGAAAAGTTATTTGAGATAAAAAGGGGCACTGCCATGAGTACACTGGAAAGACAGCAAGAGGGTTTTGAATTCAATCCGGGAATGAGACAGGGAGCCAGTGCAGAGATTCCAGGATGATGGTGATGTGACGGTGTTTCTGCACTCTCATCAAGATCCTGGCAGCGCTGTTCTGGATATATTGGCGCTTCTGGAGACTCTTGCCAGGGATCCTGATGAAGAGTACTTTGCAATAGTACAGCCTTGATGACTAATTTAAAGGTCCAGTGCAGTCAATAACATGATTTTCCTGAGTTTTATATATATTTCCACACAATGAGGTTGGAATAATACTGTGAAAATTATGATAATGCCCTTTTTGGAGCGGCAGGTAGCCTCATGGTTAGAGTGTTGAGCCGTTAACCGAAAGGTCGTTGGATCAAATCCCCGAGCTGACAAGGTAAAAAAATCTGTCGTTCTGCCCCTGAACAAGGCAGTTAACATACTGTTCCCCGGAAGGCCGTCATTGTAAAATAAGAATTTGTTCTTCACTGACTTGCCTAGTTAAATAAAGGTTAAATTTCAAAAATTAAATAAAATTTGTGTAAGGGCTGTTTGAAAAGACTGCCTGAAATTTCTGCCTGTTTTGGTAAGATGGCACTTTGGCCTTCCATGTTGACATCACCATACGGAAAATGAGTCATTATGAAAGAGTTCCAAACCACTGACAATAACAGCTAATTTTCAGTTTTCCCTGAGGACGGGCTAGTGTTCCATGTGTTTGATGCCATTCCATTTAATCTGTTCCAGCCATCCTCCCCCCAGCAGCATCCACTGGACCCCACCCAGACAGTCCTAGCACAATTCTTGCTTGAGAAGCCATTTCAATTCTTGCTAAGGTTTATAATTTTTTTTAAATCGTTGATAATCACAGCAAGGTAATTAATTGCTAGAAATGATTTGACATAGAGATAGAAAACATCTGCATTGGACCTTCAACAACAGCTGGTTAGTGTTTTCCCTGGAATGTTTTTGCAGTATGGGCAAGGGTTGTAGAGGCCTACAATTCTTTGGGATTGCACGGCTGTGATTTGGGTTGAACGATTGTGAGAGGGTCAGTTCCGGGGGCAAAAAAGTATTTAGTCAGCCACTAATTGTGCAAGTTCTCCCACTTAAAAATATGAGAGGCCTGTAATTTTCATCATAGGTACACAAACTATGACAGACAAAATTAGAAAAAAAATCCAGAAAATCACATTGTAGGATTTTTAATGAATTTATTTGCAAATTATGGTGGAAAATAAGTATTTGGTCACATACAAACAAGCAAGATTTCTGGCTCTCACAGACCTTCTTTAAGAGGCTCCTCTGTCCTCCACTCGTTACCTGTATTAATGGCACCTGTTTGAACTTGTTATCAGTATAAAAGACACCTGTCCACAACCTCAAACAGTCAACTCCGAACTCCACTATGGCCAAGACCAAAGAGCTGTCAAAGGACACCAGAAACAAAATTGTAGACCTGCACCAGGCTGGGAAGACTGAATCTGCAATAGGTAAGCAGCTTGGTTTGAAGAAATCAACTGTGGGAGCAATTATTAGGAAATGGAAGACATACAAGACCACTGATAATCTCCCTCGATCTGGGGCTCCATGCAAGATCTCACCCCGTGAGGTCAAAATGATCACAAGAACAGTGAGCAATAATCCCAGAACCACACAGGGGGACCTAGTGAATGACCTGCAGAGAGCTGGGACCAAAGTAACAAAGCCTACCATCAGTAACACACTACACTTCCAGGGACTCAAATCCTGCAGTGCCAGACGTGCCCCCCTGCTTAAGCCAGTACATGTCCAGGCCCGTCTGAAGTTTGCTAGAGCATTTGGATGATCCAGAAGAAGATTGGGAGAATGTCATATGGTCAGATGAAACCAAAATATAACTTTTTGGTAAAAACTCAACTTGTCGTTTTTGGAGGACAAAGAATGCTGAGTTGCATCCAAAGAACACCATACCTACTGTGAAGCATGGGGGTGGAAACATCATGCTTTGGGGCTGTTTTTCTGCAAAGGGAACAGAACGACTGATCCGTGTAAAGGAAAGAATGAATGGGGACATGTATCGTGAGATTTTGAGTGAAAACCTCCTTCCATCAGCAAGGGCATTGAAGATGAAACTTTCAGCATGACAATGATCCCAAACACACCGCCCGGGCAACGAAGGAGTGGCTTCGTAAGAAGCATTTCAAGGTCCTGGAGTGGCCTAGCCAGTCTCCAGATCTCAACCCCATAGAAAATCTTTGGAGCGAGTTGAAAGTCCGTGTTGCCCAGCAACAGCCCCAAAACATCACTGCTCTAGAGAAAATCTGCATGGAGGAATGGGCCAAAATACCAGCAACCCTGTGTGAAAACCTTGTGAAGACTTACAGAAAACGTTTGACCTCTGTCATTGCCAACAAAGGGTATATAACAAAGTATTGAGATAAACTTTTGTTATTGACCAAATACTTATTTTCCACCATCATTTGCAAATAAATTCATAAAAAATCCTACAATGTGATTTTCTAGATTTTTTTTCTTCTCATTTTGCCTGTCATAGTTTAAGTGTACCTATGATGAAAATTACAGGCCTCTGTCATCTTTTTAAGTGGGAGAACTTGCACAATTGGTGGCTGACTAAATACTTTTTTGCCCCACTGTATGCTACCAGCTTATACGAAGTCACTTCTTCTAAACCTGAAAAAGGGACAACTTCTAAATGTTATGCAGCGAAACCAGCCAAATACACTTAGTGTACAAAACATTAAGAACACCTGCTCTTTCCATGACAGACTGACCAGGTGAAAGCTATAATCCCTAGGTGTCACTTGTTAAATCCACTTCAATCAGTGTAGATGAAGGGGAGACAGGTTAAATAATATTTTTTAAGCCTTGAGACATGGATTGTGTATGTATGTTATTCAAAGGATGAATGGGCAAGACAAAATATGTAAGTGCCTTTGAAAGGAGTATGGTGGTAGGGGCCAGCTGCACCGGTTTGCGTCAAGCAATGCTACACTGCTGGGTTTTAAACGCTCAACAGTTTCCCATGTTGATCGAAGGTGATGCACCACCCAAAGGACATCCAGCCAACTTGACAACTATGGGAAGCATTGGAGTCAACATGGGCCAGCATTCCTGTGGAACGCTTTTGACACCTTGTAGAGTCTGAGGGCCAAATGGTTGGGGTGCAACTCAATATTAGGAAGGTGTTCTTAATGATTTGTACACTCAGTGTATAACCAAATCAAACTTTAGTAACCACATTATGAGCCTGTTACAATACATCAACCATGACGAATTTCACGAATATCCACTTTGTTAGATTTGTTGAATGTTGGCCAATCCAGTGTCCTTCTATCCCCCACGGTCTGCGTTCCATTGACCTCTTTAACGGCACCTACGCAGTCAATCCACAGCCTTAGACAAGTTGTAAATGAAACAAGTACTGATATTGTATCATACAACAGATCGCTCAGCTTACCAAGAAAACAAAAATGTATACATTTATGGTCTGTTGACATATATTTGAGGCTATTTATACAGGAAATTGGTATTACAACCCATATAAAATGTATTTATGATTATATGACAATATTTTAAAGTTGACAAAAAATATTTATAAAACACAATTTCTGATATCACCCTTTGTTATATTTTTCTTGCATAAGTAAAAATCAAGATTATGCCTCTAGTGCCATTCATTCCAATTATATAGACTGGTTTGGATTTCTCCATGACCAATATGGCTGCCATTTCACCCCATTCTGGATCTTCGAAGGTTTATGACATAGCCCTTCTAGTAATTTAATAGGATTCTTTTTATCATTTTTATAAGCTGACCAACTAAATAGGTCAACTATTGTACTATGGGGTTGTCTGATTTTGCTGTTGATTACTCGTATTGTTGGTTGAGAAAATAAAATGTGGACAACAATTTGAGATATCGTTGTAGGCAAAATTCGCATAACCAATGGTACTGGGGCTCATCCCCACCTGTCTCTCGTTTGGATCATAGGTGCCGTTCTCAACCCAGGCCCAATTTAACCCCTGCTAATAAGCCAATCTAATCCAATTGATGGCAGACCTTGATGGTGAGGGTCTAGAGCATTTACCTTTTACCATTCCCTTGTTGCCTTGCATATAGAACTGCTGAGTGCCATCTCCTGACTGTTGGGAATACTGGACGATGGCTGCAGCAGACTGTGAGTTTCCAGAGTTGGACATGGTCAGAGGCTGCAAGGCCTGTAGTCCCCTAGGTAGAGCACTGGTCAGCTGGATGGCACCATCCTGAGTAAAAGCAACTGAGGACAACAAACGAATAGGGGTTAAATTGACCCAGGGCCTGCATTTACCCCATAGGTAATGATTGGCCCAATGAGGTAAATACAGATCGGCAACTTACTGCTGCAGCTTATTTATTCATAGCCAGTGACTACGCTGCATCAGTTGGGCTACTAAAGGTGATCATGCTTATTGCTAAATAGCACACCTCCCTGATAATATGGACCAATATGTTATTGTGTATCTTTGTCCACAACGGTTGTTGCGCAAACTCTAATATTAAGGAAGTCTCTAGGTTCTGGTCGCCCAAGTTAGAATACCTCATGATAAACTGTAGACCACACTATTTACCAAGAGTTTTCATCTATATTTTTCATAGCTGTCTATTTACCACCACCTCTACTCTACATACGAGACGCATACAAAGCTCTCCCTCGCCCTCCATTTGAAAAATCTGACCATAACTCCATCCTCTTAATTCCTGTTTACAAGAAAAAAATCAAACATGAAGTACCAGCGATGCAATCAATAGGTAAGTCTTCCGATGAAGTTACAGGACTGTTTCACTAGCACAGGTTGGAATTTGTTCCGTGATTCATCCGATGGCATTGAGGATTTTCCGCATCAGTCACTGGCTTCATTAATAAAGCCCAGTTTCCACTGGCACTTAAAAGGAGGGCCAATTAGGGCCAAATTCCAGCTGGGTCGAGGAAAACCCGGGCCAGCGCAGCCCAGTTTCACAACTGGTGCCAGCTCAAATGGAATTCGGGCTGGTGACACCATTTCTATTGAACCACGAAGCTGATCACTGCTGAATGCTGACAAAGTTTAGCTAGCTCATCTGGGCTTGTTGCTGTTAGTTAGCACATGGACAAACAGTACTGCAGTAGTCAGACATGACACAAATTACCAACATAGCTGGATCCATTAATTTTTGCACTACACAATATAATTGTATGAGAACAGTCAGCCCTCGAATGCTAGCTACCTAACGTTAGCATGCAAATCAAAGTTGAAACAAGCTAGTTAGCTAACGTGAGCTAGCAGGAATTTTAGCTGGCCAGGTCATATTAAAAGCTAGGTAGCTACATCATACTGTATTAAACCTGTCATTTGGTTTGCTTGGTTAACTAGCTAGTTAATAGCCAATGCCATGGCAAGCAATATAGAAATTAAGCTAGCTAGCTAGCCTGTTGTGCTAGCGACAACGCTAACCTTTTACCGACTTCAACGTGCCAATGGAAACACCTACGTGAGAATGCTGTTCATTGACTACAGCTCAGCACTCAACACGATAGTGCACTCCAAGCTCATCAATAAGCTAAGCACCCTGGGATTAAACACCTCCCTCTGCAATTGGATACTGGACTTTGAAGGTCAACTGCAGGTGGTGATTATAGGCAACAACACATCCACTACGCTGCCCCTCAACATGGGGGGCCCTCAGGGGTGTGTGCTTAGCCCCCTCCCTGTACTCCCTGTTCACCCACGACTACATGGCCGCACACAACTCCAACATCATCATTAAGTTTGCTGACGACATGACGGTGGTAGGACTGATCACCGATGACGATGAGACAGCCTACAGGGAGGAGGTCAGAGACCTGCCAGTGTGGTGCCAGGACAACAACCTCTCCCTTAACGTCAGCTGATTGTGGACTACAGGAAACAGAGGGCCGAGTTCGCCCCCATTCACATCGACAGGGCTATAGTTGAGACGGTCGGTCGAGAGCTTCAAGTTCTTCAGTTTCCATATCACTAAAGACCTATTATGATCCAAACGGTACTGGACCACCAAGTCTGGGACCAAAAGGCTCCTGAACAGCTTCTACCTCAATGCCATAAGACTGCTGAACAGTTCATTAAACAACTACCCGGATTTTCTGCTTTTCACCCCCTTCCTACATGTACTTCAATCAATCACCTAATCAAACCTACATGTACATACAGTATTACCTTAATCATTCGGGGTGGCAGGTAGCCTAGTGGTTAGAGTGTTGGACTTGTAATGGAAAGGTTGCAAGATCGGATCCTGAGCTGCCCCTGAACAAGGCAGTTAACCCACTGTTCCTATGCAGTCATTGAAAATAAGAATTTGTTCTTAATGGACTTGCCTAGTTAAATAAAAAAGGTACAAAAATATCAAATGTATCACCCCAACTACCTCATACACTGTTCTGGTACTCCTTGTATATAGCCTCTTTATTGTGTTACTATTTTATTTGTATCCATTTGTTCATTTTCTTATTTTTAACTGCATTGTTGGGAATGTGCTCGTCATAAGTAAGCATTTCACGGTAAAGTCTACACTTGTTTTATTTGGTGCATGTGACATTTCATTTGATATGGACCAATATGTTGCTGGGCTTAATTATGGAGGGGGAAATTATATTTGTCAGCATATTATAATTGTTTCATTCATTTTAGAGTAGAATGTCATTATAGAAAGTCACCAGAACTTTTACATTTACATTTTTTTGGGGCCTCATGACCTTTGCCACCACTGATAAATATATCCAGGGGGAAAAAATTAAACAATCATTGATTTGTTTTGTTGTTAAAGCTTGGAAACTTCAAATTAAGTGAAAATGTTATGCCTACGTGTTTAAAAATGAAAAGGTACTCGACAGGAATATCATCATTTGAGCATTATACAGACATCCCATGCGATTTGGTTATGCAGAAATGGTGTAAACAGCTGCCAATTACATCAGTTCATTAATTAAGAGCGTGTAGTATGCGGTCTTGTCCTTTCACATAACCAAATCAACTATGGATTATCAGAGACTGAGATGTGTCAAATACATCTGGATTTTTAAATAAACATATTTATTTTGAAACACATGTCCCTTCCAGTGAGACTTACTGAACTGGCCATGGTTTGTCTGATAAATAGAGGCTGGCATGCCGGGCCCTGGTGGGACACTGCAAGGTGCTACCTCTTCTTTTATCTCTTCAACTTTTGGACCTGCTGGATCTGAAGACACTTTTCTGGGGAGAAAAACACATTTGCAAAGATGACTGTGAAATAAATGTATTGCAGCTCTATTATTCTACACTTTAATTTAAAGTAATACCTGTATGCCTGTCTTCTGGAGGGAAGCTCTCTCCTGTTGTGTGCATTAGAAACATCTTCATTTGAGTTTCTGTCCTCTGATTTTGCTCTCCTTGTTGCTACCTGGGATATGAAATCTCCCATTAACAGTTGATCTGGCTGGCTTATATGCAAGGAAACAGCATCACAGTCATCTGGAGACTATGCTTAGGGATGATGGACATCTGCAGATCATAGCACTTTGAGGAAGGTCCATCTCCATTTTAAATACCTGTGCTAGTGATGATAGCGAACCACCGCTGCCCTGCTCCTGCATTTGACAGGCATTGCTTGCCATGATAATCGTCCTATAAAGAACAAAAAGGTGGGAAAATGAATGATTGGCTAATTCACGTTAGTCGTCATACACTACCTCTGCCAATTGCTAACGTTACTGTGTTGGAACAAAACCCTGCACTGTGCTACTGCACATCCTGACTGTGGGTCACCAACGCCAGAACACTGTGTGCCTAAGCGTAACTACATTACAAACTCTTGTCTTGACCGTGACTGGGTGCTAGCAAGGTTCACAATAGTCAACCATATTGTTTCCACTTTCAAGCTATCCTGTCCGTTTGCATGATCAAGGTGGTGGTGGCAGCTAAAGCTAGCAACCTAACGTTACAGTTAGGCCACTGGATGTTACATTATTAGATTGGTACAGTCGCTAGCTAAGTAACAAGCTGAATAAGCAGTCGTTAGCTACTTACTAACTTAGCTAGCCGGGTAGTATCGTTTTTTTCCTCTCGCTAACTTACCACTGATTAACGTTAAATCACTGATTACGCCTCGAATGGATGGTCTGAGAACCAACGCACACGTAACACCACGTCAGCTCCGATGCAGCTGAAATCTGCGAAGAACTCAATGGCGTCCAAACCAAATTCGAAAAGTACTGCGAATATAAATGACTTTAGCTGGCTGTGAACTGAGTCTAGGTGCGTTGTTGGCTAATGTGTGGCTAAATACCTCAAAATTAAGATCAACAAATATCGCTATCGATTAGAGTTCAATGGACATTTTAACCGTATTTATTTAAAAATCATAATAGATCGTACGCTCGCGATGCGTATAATTTAAAGTGTTTTTGATTGGACAGAGCTAACTTTCTTCTTGGAACGTTGAACTGCTGCCGCCAAATCCCCACCCCAGTCAAAGTGCACACCCGATCTACCCTGTAACACCCATTCACATGGTCCAGATCTTGAGATTTGTCTGATCCGGAAGGCTCATCGCCATTCAGGTCTGTGTTACTTTGTCCATAGCTACTGTAGCTAAGCCTACTACTTGTAGCAGAGTATCGATCGAATAAAAGTGAGTAGCGAGCGACATCTGGTGGTTTTAGGTCAGTGAATCGACCCCTTTGGCTACAGACAGACTTCCCACCAACACAACACTACCAAATATTTGTATAAGTATCTATGAGAGATTGTTACATGAGATTACAATTTATATCTAAATTTGAAACTAAAGTACATATAACGTCATTCTATCTAATTGTAATTGAATGTTGTTTATGTGCTAAAAGTACGTTATGTTAATTTTCAACATTTTGGGCAGACAGGTCCTAAATTGTAGATGGATCTCTGGATCTCCTTATTTAATAAAGATGTGCCTCTAGGCAAATACATTACATTGACACAGTGTAAAATCAAATATATGTGTATTTCGTGTAAATGTAATATGATATGAATAGAACCTAAATAATGAATTAAGCAATGAATACAGTCACAGGTAAATAGCGCTGTTTCCGTGACACAGCACTGCCTCACGTTCCTTATTGCTTTTATAAAACTGTTACAAACATATTAAAATAACAATGAATTACATATTTTCATTCAAAGTTATTTTGATGAGTCAATTCATACAATTTCATTCTTCCACCAGAAAATATAGTCCGGACAAAAATCTGGTTGTTTGTTCTTTTGGTCATGTTACTACAGACGCGAAGGCAGTCATGAATTATTTTTGCTTCGTTGCTATGCAAAAGACTTTGTCACAGATAGAACAATGAGTCAGATATTTCAACGGATGTATATATGTGAAGCATCCGGTTGGCGTTTCCACTCACTATCAAATATGGTGATGAGAGGAAGCCCAGTGGCCGGCAGTGGGAGAAGATGGATTTTGGCTGACATTCTGCAAATTTTCTCATCGATGAAACATTTGATCTCCAATTTTCATGTTTCCAAATCTAGGATCTGTACCAAACAAAGTGGACTGCGTTTTGTAGACTTTACTCTTTGAAAAAGTTTCCCAAAAAATTGGCAAATAAATGCTAGAACGAATCAATCTAACTAGCTCTGCCAACCTCCTTGCTTGTTCTGCCCACTATGATGAATTTGCTCCCATTGGAAACGATCTTGGGTTAGTTGTCAAATTATTTGAACTGGTCGTCCATTCTAAACAAAATGGTTGCTATGCAGGCTGGATAAAGTTATTGTCACTCGCAAGCTAGTTACGTCAAACAATGAACCTGGAATGACAGTACACTAGCTACATTTTAGTTTGTTTTAGATTTTTTCTATTGACAATTACTTGGATATTTCCATGATAGTGACGTTGTTGCGTGATGGCTCAGAAAAAGTTGTCTTGTCTCTGGGCACTGTTCACTCTATGTTTGGTAATAAGCGATATTAACCACGGCTGTACCAAATTAAATGTTGGACTGGAAGCAAGGGGAAATTATGTGCGAGTTGAGATCAATACAAAAGATGATTCTGACAACAACATGAACATGATATTCTCATTGAAGGCGCAGTGATACTTTTCAGATGGAACTGTTAGCAGGCATAGGTGTGTATTTGATGACCAATAGAGCACGGCTTGGAACGCTGCTCGTCCAATCAGCATCCAGGAGCGGAACAACAAGTTTTATACAGTAATACAGTTTGACACAGTCAATATTCAAGACCACTTGAATGACACACAACTTTTTAAGTAGACTGGTTCTTAACTCTTCCAATCATACGAATAATAGCCTACCGTATATATTTTAGTATTTATACTTCACATCTTGCATTTGTACATCTGAAGAAATGTACATTAGTTTTCATACGCATTCATAAACGACTTTTTGCTCTACCTTACAGCTCACTAGCGGGTACCCGTAGATTGTGCCGACACCATTACAAAATAGGGATGTTCTTGCCTTAAAATCTAGTTTTTGTTGTAAGTGTTTGACTCGACGCCCCCTGTAATTGTGACTTTTATTAGATATACATGTTTTCATTGTGCACGATACACATTTACCTTCTCTGATATTATTATATTAAATGCAAATAATTACTACTCCAATACAGTACACCCTACAGCTGATACAATGGTATTTTCCATAAGGTAGGGTAATGGAGAGTTGTAGCTAAGCGAAAGCGATCAAGCCTGTGACAGTGAAGAAACTTGACTTTTATTAACACATATATTAGTTAGAGGTATGTATATATTGGAAATCTTCACGTAACCTTGTTGACATGTTTATGTAAACCATGATACTGTGATGTAGCGTGTTGTCAGTGCAAATGTATTGAAGTCGCAGCTACCTAGCTAACGTTAGGAAACTACCCCAAATCGGTCGCTAGTTAGAAGTGCCAAGCTTTAACTGGATCTCTAAGCTAGCAGCTATACCTAGCTAGATATTTTGGTGCTTCTTCCTAGCTACATGGTTGGTTAGTAAATTTAAGACATTGTTCGAGAAAAATATGACTGTTTGTGACTTCAATGAGTAGCTAACTAAGTGATAGCTATGTCTTTAACATGTAGCAACAGTCTCTGAAAGTGACAAGCTAGCTTGAATGACGAATGGATAGCTGCAAGCTAGCTAGCCAGGCCTAAAAAAAGTATTGCGGGATATCTAAGGCGAGCATTAAACTCCTCTTGCTACCTGTGACAGTTCAACTCATGTCATGAATGACTGAATATTGTTAGCATATAGCATCGCTGATGTAGTTAGCTAGCAACGTTGGGTAACATGATTACTAATTATTTTAGCGAAATGTTTTGTTTACAGTGTGTCAATTAGTTTTCTAGTAACAGCCCGTGAATTTGGTGCAACAGTCGAGTTTATTCCCTTTTTAACGTTCGCTATTAATATGAAATTTAGTTGATTGTTTGAATGTTGAGGTGTAACGTTAATGCAATGTAGGCCTAAATCGCCATTTGTGTTATTGAGCTGATGCAGTATAATATATAAATCATTTCCCTGCAAATTTGTACATGACACATTTGTGATATGGCTTTTAGTTTAAGTTGTTACATTAACTGTAATTTGTTCAATTAATGTCATTAACCTTATCACAACACAATGTTTGAGATTGTAATTGCAAACAGTACTTCAAATCAGAGTTAATATCATTATGCTTCAGGCAGATCAGTAAATGATCTGTATTTCCAAGTATTGTTTAATTATTGATACATATTATGTAACAGTTTATCCAATCAGAAGAGGAAAAATACCATTCATATTCGCAGTCTGATGTTGAACTAATTACAATTGGAGTGTATATTAACTGATTCGACAACAATACATTATTAATCTGCTCTAATAATTCTCAAATAGTTTTCTCTAATATTACAGTGCTGTGCAATCACACCAATAACTGTTATTTTCCCCTCTTTATCTCAGCCTGAAGAAGAAGCCATACGATGTCCTTGAAGCCGCGGGTGGTGGACTTTGATGAAACATGGAACAAGCTACTGACGACAATCAAGGCTGTGGTGATGCTTGATTATGTGGAGAGGGCCACATGGAACGACAGATTCTCGTATCCTTTCCGTTTCAGCTCTATAGTTAAAAAAATTTTTTTGCGTGTTTTAGTTTGCCTATGATTTAGGAGGCTAAAATGCCACTGGTCTGTGATTACGTAGTCGAGCCATTAAAACAAGCCAAAGTTAACTTTGGGACATTTTCAAGTTCACGTGTCACTTTTTAAATAGAAAAATAATGTCTGCATGTTTTTCTTCTTCAGTGTTACATATGCATGTGTTTGACTCCTTTACTCTAAAATCAGTGACATCTATGCCTTGTGTGTTGCTTACCCAGAGCCTCTGGGTGAAAAGTTATACACAGAGACCAAGGTGTTCCTGGAGAACCATGTCAGACAATTGTACAAGGTAAATACGATTCATCATTTGGGGGAAATATATTTGATCTGTTATCTACTAAATGTTAATCCATTAAGCTATAGATTTCACTTGATTCAGAGAAATGTCCATTGCTTAACATTGGCTAGCCTAATAGCTCTATTTGTTGATTGGCTGCTTTTCATTGACGTGCCAAAGTATTCAACTTATATTTTTTTGTCTGTAATTTCAGAAAGTTCTGGAGTCGGAGGAGAAGGTTTTAGTTATGTACCACAGATACTGGGAGGAGTATAGCAAGGGAGCAGACTACATGGATTGCTTGTACAGGTAATATCCATCATCCTTTTTATGAATGTTTTGATGAACCCAGAGGAATAGACGAGCCAATACACCAGGTTTGACTAAATCTGAAATAATACAGACCTTCTTATATGAGTTCAGTCTTACTGTAAGCCCTATCTTTCCTATTGTTTAGTGCCAGTAAACTTGACTGTGGCTGTGTTTTGTAAGGAGTTTGCCACAGAAATGCGGTATGAGGTGCATGAGCACTGTAGTTACTGTAGAGTTCAGTCCTTCCTGCTTCTCAAATAGGCTCCCCTCATTATTGGGGATTGTTACCTTGAAACGCTTGTCTTTGAAGTGCCAACAACCATTGACTGTTTCTGTGTGTGTCCTCTTCATTTGAAAATCAATACCCCATAGAGGTATTGGATCTATTTTTACAAGTGCACTTGGGCGGGTAATGTGTTTGTGTGTGTGTGGAATCTGATAGTACTGGAGTAGAGTACTGCTATTGTATAGCTGCCAGCACTTATCACCCAGTCATGTCTATTTCCTGACCTACCCTGCCATTGACACCTTATATAAAGAACACTGCCACTTCTACAATTTAGGCTAAGCTACATTTTCTCAGGTGCAGATATTTTATATTTCACATTGGTAGATGTTTTGGGAAATTTAAGACTTTGGCTACCTCACCACAGTGACAGCTTTAGATATCATCATTTTCGACAACAAGCTCCTCATCAATTTGAGAGGTAATTTAGTATGTTGTCATCCCATCCTTTTGTATATATACATTTGAGTTCATATCGTTTCTCATCACTGTCCTGCTGATGCTAAGTGGACAGCACTGCTGTGAAAACAACTTGTAGATAGTCTGACTGCCATCAGAGCCAGCATTTCTGTCTGCTATCTCTGTGGCCTGATAGGCCCTGGGAACTTGGCCATTCACACACACTAGTGAATCTGTAGAGACTTATGGCTCGCCCATAGTGAGCTAGTCTTACCTACACTTTGGTAAATAACTGTAGATAAGAGTTATTGTCAAGTGTTATTATTTTAATATGATGTTGTGTATTGCACTTTCTCTCCCCTCTTTCTAATGTAGGTACCTCAACACACAGTTCATCAAGAAGAACAAACTGACAGAGGCAGACTTGCAGTATGGCTATGGAGGGGTTGACATGAATGAACCACTTATGGAGATAGGAGAGGTAAGTCTCCATCGTATCTTATTACTTACATTCTCAGTTATTCAGTACAAGTGTCACAATATATCAGTTTGCATTTCTGAGTGCTTACATACAATATTATGTGCTCATACAATTCTCCTTACTGCAATTTCAGCTAGCACTAGACATGTGGAGGAAACTGATGATCGAGCCCCTGCAAGCTGTCCTGATACGGATGCTGCTGAATGAAGTCAAAAAGTTGGTTCTTGGTTTATATGTACAGTAGTTATTGGTTCAAATGTGCACTATGATTATACAAGGCTAGCATTGGAGGAGAAGCTCTTGAGGTGAAATGCACAGTTCTCATATTTAGTGATTTGTTTTTGTCATAATGATTTGGCCTGAAGGTTAGTTTCTGTGAAGATAAAGAAATAACCTTTTGCTCTGTTCTGACATAGTATTGTTGTAGCAGGCTAATCCAGTTGAGGTTATTACTGTTAGGCTACTTATTGAAATAAAATTGAAAACCACAAGTCACCTTCTACTCTTTTAATTCAATTATTTTGCAAGACACATTTAAATGCTGAATAGAAATGGAATCACCCCTAATGGAGTGTGTTCTCTTCCAGTGACCGGTGCGGTGAGGACCCTAATCAGAAAGTCATCCATGGGGTTATCAACTCCTTTGTTCATGTTGAACAGTACAAGAAAAAGTTTCCTCTCAAGGTGAGTAAGCATCTGTCATATGTTGGTTTCTAGATATTTCTGGACAGTGGTCATTTATGTTTACTCTATAGCCTGTTTTCCCACAGTGAATTATTTTATTTTTAAGTTGTTAGCTTGGAGTCGATAGTCTTTGAAACTCGTTTTTTTATATAGCCACTATGCCGTTGAATAACTGATACTGTTCATGCTTGCCTTCGTTAATTAATGTACAGTATACTGCATGTCCATGCCGACGTGTGTGTTCTCTAAACTCACGCGTGGCTTTTCCTATGTTTCAGTTTTATCAGGAAATCTTCGAAGGGCCATTTCTGACGAAAACAGGAGAGTATTACAAACAGGAAGCCTCCAATTTACTGCAAGAGTCCAACTGCTCACAGTATATGGAAAAGGTAAGATGGCTGTAGTAAGTCCACCTAATAGAGATCCATAGTGCTCTATGAATTATAGGATCTCTGTGGTCTAACTGGTCACAGTAGCGTTATGGAAAAAGGTAAGATGTCTGATGGACAGGTAGTGTAGTTCACTTCCTTGTTACCCGCTGCTCTCTGTTTTATTCTTTGTACATAAAATCCAAGAGCTCTACTGTTCTCTATTATGACCCTAAGAAATACTCTTGTCTCATTGGAAGCATGTAGGCAAACCGTTGATGTTCGAGTAGTATAAATTATGAATTCAGTTAAATAGTGGGACTTGCCATTGCTACAAATGGATATGGTGTATTTTGCTGTGTGTTCTTGGTGTTAGTTTATCAGAGGCTCGGTGACTCTTGGAGCAGCTGTACACAGGCATTGCTCTGCTGTGAGTCTGCGGAGACCCATGGAGCAACCAGCTGTAGCACCGTCAGAGTTTAATCTGTGTATTACTGTTTGACTGACTGACTCTAGTGAAAAGAGATCAGACAGTCCCTTACATTAGCTAGCTAACTCACATCATGGCTGCTGCCTGGTGCGTCTGAAATGGCACCCTATTCACTATAAACTGTAGTCCACTACTTATGGGCTTTATGGAAAAGTAGTGCACTATATAGGGAGTAGGGTGCCATTTGGCACTTGTCCTCTGTTCACGAATGGACCTGTAAATTGGTGATCTGATAGCCCTTTAACCAGGATAAACACCATGCTGGCTTTAAAAGGCAATGGGGCAGTCGGCAGTGTGTAGGAGTGTCTGGCCATCTGTTGTTCTGCTGAGCGTGACTGAAGTCCCTATAAATGGAATATGTGATATGCCTCGCTCGCTGCCCTGGCCTGCGGTTCTCATGTCCAGACCAGCCTAACGCGATCAAACTGAGGTAGCTTTCCTTTTCAGAAAAAAACAGGCGCTTTAGCTGCTTTTAGCAACGCTAGTATTTGCACACTAGAGTTGCTAGGAATTAGCTTCCAAAAAAACGTAATAGTCTGCCGGAAGTCAACGTTAAATAACATTTAATTTAAGCTTACTCTGCTGATCTTCCATAGGGTTGGTCCTTATACAGGGGGGTACATTTATACAAAAACATCTAATAGAACATAAATGAGACTTTCCAAGCGTGTGTCTGTTGTAGACCCACTTCCTCTCTACTTACCTCATGTCAAACTAAAAGTCCTGAATGTGTGCCATACCGGCACAAAAAAATAACTTGTGGGGGACATTTATTTTTGACATGATGTAAGCAGAGAGGAACTGACCTCACCAAGGAACTGCATGGGTCTACAGCAGACCCACGTTTGGAAATTCTGTTTAATTATACATTCCATTTTGGAAATTCTGTTTAATTATATGTTCCATTTGATGTTTTTTGGCAGTCATTCAGCCCTATTGGGCCTGGGCCAGTTAGCAAGTAGCGTCTTTGACATGTGCATAATTAACTGTATTTAACAAATGAATCAATCCAATGTGTTCCCTTCCCTCCCTGACTCCACCTAGGTTTTAGGACGGTTGAAAGACGAGGAGGTGCGATGTCGAAAGTACCTGCATCCCAGCTCCTACGCCAAAGTCATCCACGAATGCCAGCAGAGGATGGTGGCGGACCACCTGCAGTTCCTCCATGGGGAGTGTCAGAACATCATCCGCCAGGAGAAGAGAGACGGTCAGTCTGGTTACAGGAGCGACGGTCAGTTTGTTTGATACTAATAGACCCAGGGGCTGGCTTAGACTGTATTACTGTAGTTAGATGGTCAGTCTGTAGTTAGATGGTCAGTCTGTAGTTAGATGGTCAGTCTGTAGTTAGATGGTCAGTCTTTAGTTAGATGGTCAGTCTGAGAGTTTGGACAGTCTGTGAATTAGATGGTCAGCCTGTACACTGAACAAAAATATAAACGCAACATGCAACAATTTAAAGATTGTACTGAATTACAGTTCATATAAGGAAATCAGTTTGTTTAAATTCATTAGGCCCTAATCCATGGATTTTGGTGGTCACAGATACCTTTAAAAAATAAAAAAAAGTATGTGTGTGGATCAGAAAACCAGTCCGTATCTGGTCTGACCACCATTTGCCTCATGCAGCGCGACACATCTTAACATAGAGTTGATCAGGCTGTTGATTGTTGTCCTACTCTTCAATAGCAGTGCGAAGTTGCTGGATATTGGCGGGAACTGGAACATGCTGTCGTTCATGGAGATTCAAAGCATCCCAAACATGCTCAATGAGTGACATGTCTGATGAGTATACAGGCCAGAACAGAGACATTTTCATCATCAAGGAATTGTGCACAGATCCTTGCGACATGGGGTTGTGCATTATCATGTTGAAACATGTGGTGATGGCGGCGGATGAATGGTACAACAATGGGCCTCGGGATCTTGTCATGGTATCTCTGTGCATTCAAATTGCCATCGATTAAATTGTGTTCGCTGTCTGTAGTTTATGTCTGCCCATACCATAACCCCACCGCCACCATGGGGCACTCTGTTCACAATGTTGAAATCAGCAAATAGCTCGCCACACAATGCCAAACACGCTGTCTGCCATCTTGCCGGAACAATTGAAACCGGGATTCATCCGTGAAGAGCACACTTCTCCAGCATGCCAGTGGCCGTCGAAGGTGAGTATTTGCCCACTGATGTCAGTTACGATGCCAAACTGCAGTCAGGTCAAGACCCTGGTGAGGACGACAAACATGCAGATGAGCTTCCCTGAGACGGTTTATGACAGTTTGTGCAGCAATTCCTTCAGTTGTGCAAACCCATAGTTTCATCAGCTGCCCGGGAGGCTGGTCTCAGACGATCCTGCAGGTGAAGAAGCCGAATGTGGAGGTCCTGGGCTGGCGTGGTTACACATGGTCTGCGGTTTTGAGGGCCGGTTGGATGTACTGCCAAAATGTCTAACGTCTCGATCACACTGACCGCGTCATTGCATATCCAATGGAACGCTGCGTTTGCCTTGCAGCATAGTGTTACAGAGGCAGTGCGTTGTGTGGTGCATACGCTGGATTTATCGAATGTATGCATCAAACTATGTGTAGACGGCTTGACAGAAATGGTAGTAGAAGGTGAATGTTGAACTTTTGTTGCACACACATCCAGATGATGCTGTGTATGATTTTGCGCAAAGACGCTATTGGTGTGAACAATGCGTAAAACAATTTGAGGCATGTTATGGTCGAAAAATTCTCTGCCAACAGCACTGGTGGACATTCCTGCAGTCAGCATGCCAATTGCATACTCCCTCAACTTGACATCTGTGGCATTGTGTTCTGTGACAAAACTGCACATTGTAGAGTGGCCTTTTATTGTCCCCAGCACAAGGTGCGCCTGTGTAAGGATTATGCTGTTTAATTAGCTTCTTGATATGCCACACCTGTCAGGTGGATGGATTATCTTGTCAAAGGAAAAATGCTCACTAACAGGGATATAAGCAAATTTGTGCACAGAATTGGAGAGAAATAAGCTTTTAGTACGTACAGTTGAAGTCAGAAGTTTATATACACCTTAGCCAAATACATTTAAACTCAGTTTTTCACAATTCCTGACATTTAATCCTAGTAAAAATTCCCTGTCTTAGGTCAGTTAGAATCATCACTTTATTTTAAGAATGTAAAATGTCAGAATAATGTAGAAAGAATGATTTATTTCAGCTTTTATTTCTTTCATCACATTCCCAGTGGGTCAGAAGTTTACATACTCAATTAGTATTTGGTAAAATTGTTTAACTTGGGTCAAACGTTTCAGGTAGCCTTCCACAAACTTCCCACAATAAGTTGGGTGAATTTTGGCCCATTCCTCCTGACAGAGCTGGTGTAACTGAGTCAGGTTTGTAGGCCTCTTTGATCACACACTTTTTCAGTTCTACCCACAAATCTTCTATAGGATTGAGGTCAGGGCTTTGTGATGGCCCCTCCAATACCTTGACTTTGTTGTCCTTAAGCCATTTTACCACAACTTTGGAAGTATGCTTGGGGTCATTGTCCATTTGGAATCCCCATTTGCGACCAAGCTTTAACTTCCTGACTGATGTCTTGAGATGTTGCTTCAATACATCCATATAATTTTTTCCCCTCATGATGCCATCTATTTTGTGAAGTGCACCAGTTCCTCCTGCAGCAAAGCACCCCCACAACATGATGCTGCTTCACGGTTGGGATGGTGTTCTTCGGGCTTGCAAGCCTCCCCCTTTTTGCTCCAAACATAATGATGGTCATTATGGCTAAACAGTTCTATTTTGGTTTCATCAGACCAGAGGACATTTCTCCAAAAAGTACAATCTTTGTCCCCATGTGCAGTTGCAAACCGTAGTCTGGCTTTTTTAATTGAGGTTTTGGAGCAGTGGCTTCTTCCTTGCTGAGCTGCCTTTCAAGTTATGGGATTAGTTTATGGGATTAGTTTTCCTGTGGATACAGATACTTTTGTACCTGTTTCCTCCAGCATCTTCACAAAGTCCATTGCTGCTGTTCTGGGATTGATTTGCACTTTTCTCACCAAAGTACATTAATCTCTAGGAGACAGAACTCGTCTCCTTCCTGAGCGGTAATGAACGCCGCGTGGTCCCATTGTGTTTATACTTGCGTACTATTGTTTGTACGGATGAACGTGGTACCTTCAGGCGTTTGGAATTTGCTCCCAAGGATGAACCAGACTTGTGGAGGTCTACAATTTTTTTCTGAGGTCTTGGCTGATTTATTTTGGTTTTCCCATGATGTCAAGCAAAAGAGGTACTGCGTTTGAAGGTAGGCCATGAAATACATCCACAGGTACACCTCCAATTGACTCAAATGATGTCAATTAGCCTATCAGAAGCTTCTAAAGCCTTGACATCATTTTCTAGAATTTCCCCAGCTGTTTCAAGGCACAGTCAACTTGGTGTATGTAAACTTCTGACCCACTGGAATTGTGATAGATTATTTAACTTATAATTCAATATGTCTGTAAACAATTGTTGGAAAAATTACTTGTCATGCACAAAGTAAATGTCCTAACCGACTTGACAGAAATATAGTTTGATAACAAGAAATTTGTGCAGTGGTTGAAAAATGAGTTTTAATGACTCCAACCTTATTGTATGTAAACTTTCGACTTCAACTGTATGGAAAATTTCCGGGATCTTTTATTTCAGCTCATGCAACATGGGACCAACACTTGTTGCGTTTTATCATTTTGTTTAGTGTAGATAGGCAGTATAGTTAGATGGTCAGTCTGGTAGCTACTAGCCTATAGATCCAGGGGCTGGCTTAAAGCCAGTGTTAATTAAGCACAGGTCATCCTTTCTTTGGCGATTGAGCAGGCTGTATTTGACCTGGCAGGCTAAATCCCATATGTTTCTGGCCATTACCATAGCAAATAGCTATCAGATTTCAAATTGACCATAGAACATACAGCTGTGGCTGACTGTGAAGAGCTCCATAACCCCCCCCCCCCCATCTCTTCCCCTCTCTCCCCCCTACAGACATGGCTAACATGTACACCCTGCTTCGAGCCGTGTCCAGTGGTTTACCTCACATGATCCAGGAGCTCCAGGTCCATATCCACGACGAGGGCATCCGAGCCACCAGTAACCTCTCTCAGGAAAACGTACGTCACATCTCCACCTCCCCAAGTTATCACTCTACATTATCAGTATGCATGATCAGATGATGTTTTTAGATTTTATGTTCTTTTACAATACAAAACATACACTGACAACAGCCTACAGGCTCACGTCAACGACATCGCCCATGCCCCAGACCCACCTGCTCACACCCCCATCTCCAGCGCCCGCATGACTCTCCGCCTCATGGCCTCAAACTGCACCATTTTGTTTCTATCCGTCACCCACGCACTTTCAACATTTAGTTAAGAAAGCATTTGACCTTTCCATTGTGTTAACTATGGAGGATTTGTTGATTTCCTGTTTTTAAGTATACACTTTTTCACAATGATTAGCAAGAAAAGTATCGTCCAATCCTTCGGTATCTCACTGCACCCTCATTTGCCATGTCTTATAATATGCAGACAGATTATTAGTTTCCCACTTAAAGATATTACTCTGCCATTGTGCTGTACAATTTGTGAATGTAGTGTCTTATATAATACATTCTATACATTAGTTTTATACTGGATTAAGCATACATTTTTGTCAACTGTAATTTCGTAAGTTATGTTCCAACGGCAATTATTTCTACGTCTGGGTTCCAATAGTTCGTCTTTTTGTCAGGTTTCGTCAGGTTTTGCATAGCTAACCTATAATATGAATATCCTTTTCTGACTCAAATTTTTGACTCACATGATCATTATCATATAGCTGATATGACAAGAATAGGTCACCAGTAACCCGTCTCAGTAAAACGACAGTCCTAGATGGTTTGTTTTGGGGGCTTAAAACACTAGCTATACGTGATCAGATTATCAATAACTCACAGCTCACACACACAACCCTTTAAACCCCCTATGCTCCTTTTAAATCCCCTCTTTCAAAGTCACTGAGGTCTCTTCTAGCCATGGTAGTCAAAATAATGGGCAACTTGGCTTTTTAATACATGATGGAACGCTAATTGCCACACCAGCGTTACCATATTTCTACAGTTTATCTTAAAAAGAGATTTTAACCTTAACCACACTGTTTACCTTGTGCCTAACCCTAAATGTAAATTAAGACCAAAAAGCATTTAAAAAATATATATATCTATAGGCAATTTTGACTAATGGAAACCAAGCACCTGCTTTCAATATACTTTATATCCCTGATTTACTCAGGTGGTTCCTTTATTTTGGCTGTTACCGGTATCTGATTATATCGCTAACATAATATAACAGGCCACTGCTAAACCTCCTGTTGTTTCATTTGGTTCCCTCCCCAGATGCCAACCCTGTTTGTGGAGTCCGTGTTGGAGGTTCACAGTAAATTTGTTCAGCTCATTAACACAGTGCTGAATGGGGATCAGCACTTCATGAGCGCACTTGATAAGGTATTATCATTATGACTCCCTGGCAAAATCACAATGTGGACACTAGACAGTTAATACCAGTAGGTGGCGGCAGTGAGATGTTTGTCTTCACTATAGGATGTGCTTCCAGATTGTTCCTCACTCCCTGCGGGAAAGAATCAAGTTTGTATATATGAAGGCTCTTCGTTGGTTAAATCATAACTGTTAACTCTTGGTATATCTACGTCTAAGCTGTAGATGTTTATTTATTTTACCTTTTATTTAACTAGGTAAGTCAGTTAAGAACAAATTCTTATTTTCAATGACGGCCTAGGAACAGTGGGTTAACTGCCTGTTCAGGGGCAGAACGACAGATTTGTACCTTGTCAGCTCGGGGATTTGAACTTGCAACCTTTCGGTTACTAGTCCAACACTCTAACCACTAGGCTACCCTGCCGCCCCAGATGTACAGAAACTGATGACGTAAAATGACTGCCTTGTTTGATACTCCCCAGGCTTTGACGTCAGTGGTTAACCACAGGGAGCCCAAATCCATCTGCAAAGCACCTGAACTGGTGAGGCTCATTCATAACACCCGAGGTTTGGAAATGTGTGGTGTTATAAGATCATACCCTGGTAATAGACAAAGTAAAAACCCTGTGCACAGCAGTGGGTCTAGATCTCTACTACTTTACCTGTGTGCGTTAAAAAAAAATTATTTTATTTATTTTGTAGACCATAGTAATGTCTGACCGTGTGGTGTTTTTCCCTTTATCCATATAGCTCGCCAAGTATTGTGACAATCTGCTGAAGAAGTCTGCAAAGGGAATGACAGAGAACGAGGTGGAAGACAAGCTGACCAGCTTCATTACCGTGTTCAAGTACATAGATGACAAGGACGTTTTTCAAAAGGTAGCTGGCAGACGCCAGCTGGCATTAGCATTAGCTGGCAGACGGTAGCTGGCATTAGCGTCATTATCTCAAATGACCAGGGATATTGACTGCTAGTATGGCTGCTTTTTATTCCTTCCAGACTGAATTTGCGATTCACTCAAAGAGCATTAAACAAACAGATGTTTTTTTTTTTTTTTGGAAGCTGAGATAATGAATTGATGTTTTGTTTTCTACTTAATGATGTTTTTCACTCTCTCTCTCCCCCTCCTTTCTTTCTGTTGCACAGTTTTATGCAAGAATGTTAGCCAAGCGGTTAATACACGGGCTGTCTTTGTCCATGGACTCGGAAGAAGCCATGATCAACAAACTAAAGGTGAAATAAGACTCTTTTCAACTTTAGCAGGCGCCGGTTAAGGTCTTTCTTGCATAAAATAAGCCTTTTCCAAGACAGAAAGGCTTCTGACGTGTGGGATAATCTCCTGTTTCTGTAGCGTGAAAAACCTTGACGTACAAGTACACTCCCTGGACAAGACGCTAACGGAATGCCAATAATTCATGCTATAATTAAGCATCACTCTCTAAACTGTCAGTTTTTCACTTTAAAATGCTTTTCCACATAACTCTCAAACCAACCCTTAAAGCAGTGCTATTTAAAGTCAGAGTTGCGACACCTAGTGCGATCGTGGGGGGAACTGCAGAGGATGGAACAATATACAAACATTTTTGAGAAAGATTATTTGAAGGGATATGTAAATGTATTTTTGGTTTATTTTAATTTTAATAAGAGAGATAATTATTTGAAGGTTATTTGTTGATTTGTTGATTTTGTGTCTTGGGTCACGAGAAATTATTGCGGGAAAAATGTGTTCCTTGCTGAAAGAGTATGAATACCACTGCCTCCAAGACGTCCTCCAGTGAGTTTTGAACTTTTTACTCTTATGGGAATCCGTGATGTCATCGATCTCCCCTTGCTTGAGGAACAATAGAGGAGCATTAGAGAACAAAAGAGGAAGCCCCCCCCCCCCCCCCCCCCAAACACACACACACTTCTCCCTTTCCCAGGTATCACGCTGTGAACTCTCTCTCCCCCCTGCAGCAAGCGTGCGGCTACGAGTTCACAAGCAAGCTCCACAGAATGTACACAGACATGAGCGTCAGCGCAGACCTGAACAACAAATTCAACAACTTCATCAAGACCCAGGAATCACCGGTTGAACTGGGCATCAGCTTCCAGATCTACGTATTACAGGTGAGAGGTGGTTGTTACTAGGGCTGGGGATTGCCAGGGACCTCGCGATACGATATTATCACCATACTTACAGTAGGTGCTGGTACGATTATGGTGATTATCACGGTTTTTCCAAACATATTGCTCACTATATGAATGCTGCAGAGAGATGAGAGAGCACGATAAAAAGGGGTTTTGATCAGTCAGGGAAATTAAAAGTGCTGAAACCATTTTGGCTCACTATTTAAAAAGATTGAGAACAAGCTATAGAATGAAAAATACAGGTGTTTTAAAATGTTACCCCCCCCCCCACCCAGTAGTTGTTACTGTCACATCAAAGAATATAATGGAATAACTTTGTTTTTCCTGAGGGGAAACTTCTGGAGTGGTTGGGATTTTTTTTAAATTAATTTAGGCCAGGCATACTTGAGGTTACACATATAACACAAAACAGAGGACAGAGAGTGGCCAAATGACATCATCACAGCCATTACCAACAGTAGAACCGGACTCCCTGCTAGGAAAGAAAACACCAATGTGTTTTTTCCCCGAATAAATTGGTTGTTGTGACAGTACAGTGAAACAGGGTAATTGGGGAATTATCTGTGGTTTTTAAAGTAGTTTTTAAAGGTTAGGCAACTTCAGGCACGTTTGCTGTGAAGCTCAATGACTATGGTGGTGGAGATATCTTACCATGTGTGTCTGCGCATGTGTGTGTCGGCTCGTTGCAGGCAGGAGCCTGGCCCCTCACACACGTCCCCTCCTCTACCTTTGCCATCCCACAAGAGCTGGAGAAGAGTGTTCAGATGGTGAGTAGTGGTTCTGGAGACGTGCCTGTTTAAGAGAGGGCCGTGCCCATAGAGATATAACAGTATCTTTCTGTGGTTCCCAAAGATTACACATGGCTGTTCAACAAAACTGCAGATGTTAATCTTATGTCATTCTGACATGATTGTTTTCCTCTGCAGTTTGAGTTGTTCTATAACCAGCACTTCAGCGGGAGGAAGTTGACCTGGCTGCACTATCTCTGCACAGGTACACACACACACACACACACACACACACACACACACACACACACACACACACACACACACACACACACACGCAGCAAATGATAGTAGTACAGAAACCCAGTGCAAAAGATGTGGAATGTTTAGTTGGCAGCAGTAGGGAAGAGTTTGGTAATTTGAGCCAAAGGTGAGTGTTGTCACTAGGAAACCATACACAAAATGTATAATTTTACCAAATATTTAGGAAAAGGTCATAATTTCATTGAGTATGTGAAGGAAGAAACAAAATGGAAAAAGTGGTAAGCAAGTTAGGTCCAAAAAAACAGATTTTCACCAAGTCAAATTAGTTTGTGTTAATAGATTTCAAGATGCTTGAATCTAAGTAGATCGTTTTAAGATTGTTCTATACATCAGTTGGGGTCTCTATAAGCTACAATATGAGGTACTTAACCTAGCATAAAAGTGCATCCTTCTAGCTGTGTGGGCTAATCTAGTCAAAATGTTTGCCTTGGGGTAAGTTGATCCAATGGCAAGTTGAGCAAATTGAAGTGTTTTCTTCCCAGGCGTAATGGCACATTGTCGCTGGGATATGAGGTAACAAGGCCTATGTTAAAAGTGTAAAAAAAGAAAGCACAGTGTTTGTTAGGCGTTAAAAGATGGTTAAAATGATTAAAAGACAAAAAAGCGTTTGCATTGTGTTTGGGAAATATAATATTTCATTCAGTACAGACATTTGTAGGGGGCTTAATTTACCCTGCCCCAGGGCTCAACTTACCCCATACCGGAGTAAGTTGTGCTATGAGACCACCTTTAAAAAATACAAAAAATTAGACAAACTATGTTTTCATAACTCTAATGTTTACATGAATTCTGATTATTTCCAGGGATGCACAACATCCTGAAACATATATGTAGATATCTTTGTTGGAAAGAATACTGTATTTCCATTGACAGAGTGATGCTGAATATAAACTGGCTCAATTTACCCCCCCCCCCATTCTCACTACCTTATGTTTCACTGAAACTGAAATCGCATCCATAGCTCAACAAGAGTAACAGGGTGAGACTTCTATAGTCTGAAATGGATTGTCTGCATGCACTGCAGGGTGTTTTATCCCAAATCAGTGTGACAATACGACAGGCTCTGATTCTACCTAACACTGAGCTGCACCTGGCACCACTACTACATGATCCATGAAATCACACAGCGCTAAGACCGTGATGACTCCTTCTAACATTACAACAGCATACATTCCCCACACAAACACTGCAATTAATGGATTGGAACTAAATCCCTCTTTGCGGTTACAAGAATACCCAGAGAACACCGGATTGGGGATTACTTTTGTCTGATTTCTCCTTGGTTTTTCTTACAAGCAGTTATCAGTAGGTGTGACGAATAAGATGGTGGTATTGATATACAGCATTGGTGGTGATGATGGTAATGATTGGCACCCCTCTTCTTCAGGTGAGGTGAAGATGAACTATCTCTCCAAGCCCTACGTTGCCATGGTGACCACCTACCAGATGGCGGTGCTGCTGGCGTTCAACAACAGTGAGACGGTGTGTTACCAAACCGACATGTTTAGTGGAAATGGGCTGTCTTAACTGTGCCTTAACTAAGTAGTCACTTAGCTCGCTATCATATCCTAACAGGTAGGCTACAAGGAGCTACAGGACTCCACCCAGATGAATGAGAAAGAGCTTCAGAAGACTATCAAGTCCCTGCTGGATGTCAAGATGCTCAACCACGACTCCCAAAAGGCCAGGGGTCAGGTGTCAGCAGCCACAGATTCACCTGGAGATCTGGAGTCAGCAGGGTCTTCTTTATTGGTTAGGAGGATTTTAAAGCATCTCATCTTGGCATTTGTGTTAATCCTCAGTTCTTTTGGATACTCATCAGTCAGCGGGTAACTATTTTTCTCGTCTTCAGGAGGAAATCGAGGCAGAGTCCACATTTTCACTAAATATGAGTTTCACCAGTAAAAGAACAAAGTTCAAGATCACAACGTCAATGCAGAAAGACACACCACAGGTACAGTACCCTATACCCTTGATTGCTCATCCTACAATGCAAACACATCTGCTGTTGTCTGTGTCAACATGTCTGCCTCCGTGTAAAGCCCTATATCTGTGTTTCCAACCCTGCAGGAGATGGAGCAGACGAGGAGTGCAGTGGACGAGGACCGCAAAATGTATTTACAAGCTGCTATCGTGAGAATCATGAAGGCACGCAAAGTGCTCAGACACAATGCCCTCATACAGGAGGTGAGTTTTAATGTCACACACGTCCAACCATGTACAGGGTTCGGCACACCCTCGTAAGACTGACTATCCTATAAAATATTCGACTTCGACGATGTCATTTACAAAATAGCTTCCAACACTCTACTCAACAAATTGGATGCAATCTATCACAGTGCCATCCGTTTTGTCACCAAAGCCCCATATACTACCCACCACTACGACCTGTACTCTCTCGTTGTCTGGCCCTCGCTACATACTCGTCGCCAAACCCACTGGCTCCAGGTCATCTGCAAGTCTTTGCTAGGTAAAGCCCCGCCTTATCTCAGCTCACTGGTCACCATAGTAGCACCCACCCACAGCACGCGCTCCAAGCAGGTATATTTCACTGGTCACCCCTAAAGCCGACACCTCCTTTGGCCGCCTTTCCTTCCAGTTCTTTGCTGCCAATGACTGGAAAGAACTGCAAAAATCACTGAAGCTGGAGACTCATATCTCCCTCACTAGCTTCAAGCACCAGCTGTCAGCAGCTCACAGATCATTGCACCTGTACATAGCCCATCTGTAAATAGCCCACCCAACTACCTCATGCCCATACGGTATTTATTTATATATTTTGCTCCTTTGCAACCTAGTATCTCTACTTGCACACTCATCTTTTACACATCTATCACTCCAGTGTTTAATTGCTATATCGTAATTACCTTGCCACTATGGCATATTTTATTGCCTTACCTCCCTTATCTTACCTCATTTGCACACACTGTATATATACTTTTTCTACTGTATTATTGACTGTATGTTTGTTTATTCCATGTGTAACTCTGTGTTGTATGTGTCGAACTGCTTTGCTTTATCTTGGCCAGGTCGTAGTTGTAAATGAGAACGTGTTCTCAACTAGCCTACCTGGTTAAATAAAGGTGAAATAAATAAATGTAATAAATAAAAACACGCAAGTTACTGTACACGAACTGAACAGATGCCTGAGATAGAGGGAGACACTAGCCTGGTCCCAGATCTGTTTGTGCTGTCTTGTCAATGGCCATAGGAGTTTTCTACACCGCACTAGCAGATTTGGGAACAGGCAAGGGAGATACAGTTTGAGACATGGAAATGGAGAGATCCAATGGTTTCCCCGAGATCACAGCTCTGTCTTTCCCCTGCCAGAGGGAGTACTGTGTCCTCCCTGGTGTGCCTCTCTAACCTATGGCTCTTCCTGCTGTCTTCCTGTGTTGATGTTCTACTTTGTTGTCAGGTGGGTGAATTCCTTCCCTGATGGTAAGATACTGTTATGCCGTCTGTGAGTCGAGAACCCAGAACAGAGAGATGTGTCAGGATGGAATGAGTTTCTCTCCTTAGGGATGATGTCAGAACACGCCTGCGGACTGGAGAGACGGCCCCTTGCTCTCAGCTGTCACCTCTTTCTCCCTCGCTCTCTTTCTCCCTCGCTCTCTCTCATGTACTCATTCACCATATTCTTTCTCCCTAACAACACACCACCTCCAACTGCTGTTTTTCTTTTTCTGTTTGTACTTTAATGGTTCAATATTTGTTATTTCAGTCAAAGCATATAATGAGGGCATACGTGACTGCTTTAGTGGCTTACCTTTCCCACCACATATGCACCCCTCATCTCTTGAGCAATCGCATACTGTTCCATGCTTGCAACACCTCTCCATGGAGAGATTGGTACATACCCGAGATGCTGGTTGCCCAGGGCCAACCTGTGATGTGGTCTCTAACTCCTGCATGTGCTCTCACTGGTCCTTGGGCTGTACGTGATTGCCCAAGAGAAGAGCTGTATTATCACTAGGTGCGTGAGATAACTGAGCACCGCTCCAAGGGAGGTTCTGTAGCAAATTGAACGGAAGACGAGTGTATCAGAATGGCCTTTCAGTACAGACTGGATTTCTTTACACATCCAGTAAACCTCTCAGAGCTCACTCTATGGCTTTACAGACCATTCCATTGGGCACAGCTGTACTATCGCAAGCAAAGGCAGTTGAGGTTGATTGTTTTTGTTAATATCCAGCTGGAGAAATAAACGGCATGCTGCAACAGGAAAAAGAACAATATCGAATCCGGAGGGAATGTTCACTGCGTTGACGATGGATCTATTAACCAACGACAGAGTAACGCAGCTTGTTAATTTCTCTCTCTGTCTATTTCTCCACTCAGGTCATCAACCAGTCCAAAGCCAGATTTAACCCCAGTATCAGCATGATCAAGAAGTGCATTGAGGTGCTCATCGACAAGCAGTACATCGAGAGGAGCCAGAGCTCTGCAGACGAGTATAGCTACGTGGCGTAATGGTGTATAAGGCCCCTACCCTAACCAACTGCTGGCTAAGCAAAGAACGACAGAGGCCATTCTTCATTTATTTTTGGGCTGTCGCTGTCTCGCATGCTCCTATAAGGAGGGAGGGATGAAGCAGGTCCGTGGGCCTCCATCTTGGAAACAAACAAAACTGTTCAACCCAGACAGCCACCGAGTCATGACACCCTCTGGCCCCCATCCCCCCCCCCCCCCCCCCCCTCATCTGATTTTATGCTGTTTACAACATCACCAGTGCCACGCACCCATTGCGTCAATGGAAAATGCCTGTAGGTATCTGAGCGCAAAGCTGATAATACATTTTTGGTCGACTTAGCCGAAAACAAAAAAAGAATGGGGGGGGGGAAAGCGAGTGAGCTGTGACATTGACAAAAATGTTAGAGACTAGATGTGGAAAACCATGCTTTCTTTTCTCACCTTTGCAGTTTTTAAATGTATCGAAGTTTAAAAAAAATATTGTAATAAAACCGGTAAACTGATAATTGTATCTACTTTCAAATGTAAAGAAAAAAACAAATTGAGGTGACAAACATGATCCTGCTGCTTGTCAAATAAATAAATAAAATACTGAGGGTTTTTGGTAAATATTTCAAAGGAGTGTGTATGGGTCAGTGTGGTGAAAAATGAACAGGATGGATGTATTGTCTCTTTATTACCAAAGCCTACCTCCAGGGGGAGTGCAAGGGGACACATTATTATTACTTAAGGAGTTACAAATTGTAATGTAATTTACAATCCTGTATTCCAATGCTGTTGGTTGCTTTATTTGTTAATGCATAAGACGAGAAAACCAGGGTCCACTGGTCACAACACCTGGCCAACCAGTAGCTCTGCCCAAGGACCAGTGAGAAGATCTACAGCCGTATGTATCTGATCTAACCCTAGCTGATCTAGGGTTAGGTAACTCCTGTCCATATAATCCCATTTTATGATTTAAAAGACTAAACTGATCCTAGATCTGTAGTCATACTGTGAGGCGCTTGATACATGCAGCCCCAGGGCCAGGAGGCTGAGATTTGCTGATCACTTTTTCAGGCATTCTGAGCTGGGCGACAGCAGTCTCATACTGTGAGTACCCTGAAGACCACATGAAACAGAGGACCAACCAGCTGTCATGATTAACAGAGAGCTATGGCATGCCATGATCTAGCATTTGGCCCCCATATGCATGTAACACATAACTTAGTATAAGGTTGATTTAAATACCACCCATTTGGAGGTATCCATTGAGAATATATAGGTTTGTTTCTCATCTGATTATTCTAACAATGGATGTATTACAGAATAAAATATGTATTACCATTTGAATTAATGTGATGGTTTATTTGGGAGATGGGACTGCATTCCAGCTGACTTGGACGTGCTCCCTCGTCACTAGCATGCAGTGTGGTCATCTATCCAGATGTGCTCTGTCCCTGGTACATCTATCCAGATGTTCTCCTGCCTCCCTCTGTCCGTCTCTCCACAAATCTCTCTCCCACGTCTGTCGTCGTCTGCTGCTCATCAGGGCCATTGAACTTTCATTTGGACAATGGAATTTGGCTGGATTATAGCATATATTTCCATTCGCGATTCACATGAGGCATGCAGCTATTGCATACTGGTTTAGAGGCATATTTGAAGACCTTTTCGTCCTCAGTCACAAACAGTCTGCACAACGTGACAACCCGTTCTAGTGGAGGCATGCAGCATGGTCATCTATCCAGATGTGCTCTGTCCCTCTCCAAAAATCAATGTCCATCTGCCGTCTTCTGCTGATCAGGACCATTAGCGCTGTAATTTAGAGAACTGAATACTTGGCTGGATTATATTCAGAATATCTATTCATGAAAGCAGAGCTGACAGAGAACGGCCAACTGGTGCGTCCTGGAAAAAAATGGTCCTAAACTGAGTGAGAGGGAGGATATTCGTCAATGGCCTGTGTTCCTTGTAGGAGGCATGGGCTGAAGCCAAGAAGTAATTTGAGATTCCCAATATATGCTATTGCATAGCCCTTCTACCGGAGAGGAGGAATATTTATATGTGCTTACAGAAATGTGCATACCATGAGAAACTGTTCAAATTGAGACCATTAAACACCTTTTTAGGCAAGCATAGACAGAGCTTTAGAGATGTATTTATTTTTTACCCTAAAATAGATTGTCTATGGTGTAAAGGTCACTGACATTGGTGTATTATTATAATGAGGTAAGAGTACACTTGGAAGCGCTGACCCGAGCAACAACAAAAAATAATCTAAAACTTCAACAGTCTTGACCGGTATGTTTTTCTTGCACATTAAGAGACTGTTTAAGGACCTGATCATTTTTCCAAAAATGTATTAATGAAAATAGAATAGAATAGAGTAGAACATAACAGAATAATGTTGAAAAGAACAGAATAGGCTAAAATATACGAAAATATACTGAACAAAAAATATAAACACAATATGCAGCAATTTCAACGATTTTAGTGTGTTACATATAAGGAAATCCGTCAATTGAAATTTGGACTCCCGAGTGGTGCATCTCAGTGCTAGATGCATCACTACAGACCCTAGTTCGATTCCAGGCTGTATTACAACCGGCCGTGATTGGGAGTCCCATAGGGCGTCACACAATTGGCCCAGCGTCGCCGGGTTAGGGTTTGGTCGGGGTAGTCATTGTAAATAAGAATTTGTTCTTAACTGACTTGCCTAGTTAAATAAAGGTTCAAGTAAAAACAAATCAATAAAGACCTAATCTATGGATTTCACATGCATGGGCTTGGGGGGCATAGACCCACCCACTTGGGAGCCAGGCCCAGCCAATCAGAATGAGTTATTCCCCACAAAGGGGCTTTATTACAGACATAAATACCCCTCAGTTTCATCAGCTGGCTGGTCTCAGACGATCCCACAAGTGAAGAAGCTGGATGTGGAGGTCCTGGGCTGGCGTGGTTACATGTGGTCTGCGGTTGTGAGGCCGGTTGGTAGTACTGCCAAATTCTCTAAAATTACATTGTAGGTGGCTTTTGGTAGAGAAATTAACATTTCAATTCTCTGGCAACAGCTCTGGTAGACATTCCTGCAGTCAGCATGCCAATTGCACACTCCCTCAAAACTTGAGACACCTGTGGCATTGTGTTGTGTGACAAAACTACACATTATAGTGGCACTTTATTGTCCCCAGCACAAGGTGTACCTGTGTAATGATCATGCTGTTTAATCGCCTTCTTGAAATGCCACACCTGTCAGGTGGATGGATTATCTTGGCAAAGGAGAACTGCTCACTAACATGGATGTAAACAAATTTGTGTCCAACATTTTTGAGAAATAAGCTTTTTCTGAGTATGGAACATTTTTGGAACCTTTTACTTCAGCTCATGAAGCATGGGACCAACACTTTACATGTTGCGTTTAGATTTTTGTTCAGAATACATGACGTGTCCATAGTAAAATGCCCAGCGATGACACACGGCTCCAACTACTACTAACTATCACATGGAATTCTGAAAGGGACTTGGGAAGTTTCGGTTCATGGTGAGTCACCACAGTACTCGTGGTCACCAGCGCGGGGAGAGAGACTCCAGTCACGCCACCCTCCCAGCACTGTGCCGTGTATGATTGCCGCGATGCAGGCAGGCTATTCGTCCAAGGAATAGGATCGTAGTTGGAACACTTTAGAGAACAGGTGGTCGGTAAAACGTTAACGTTTAGACGGTATGAAGAGACGATGAAGATTATTGCCGTCTGCTTGTTTGGAATACAATCTTTTTGACACCAAAGGAAATTCATAACTGGAACATCCTACAAAGTAGTGAGGAATACACCTCAACGGAAGTACATCGGGATTCGGGAACTAATATGAAAGTGACAGTGTGTTTTGGGAGAACCAGGGTGGTGGTTCCTTGTGGCAATGGAACTATTAAAGTCCACAGTCTTATCGAGCAAGCCGCCATGAGATATAAAAAGGCTATTGCGAAGGTAGGAAGTGTTTTTTTTATTTTTATGAATTTTTGCAATGGGTGTTTTGTTTTTCTGCGATAACATTGTAGCAAGGCTGGTGCAGTTTACTCAATATGGCGATTTTCTTAGAGAAAGATGGGGAAGGGGAATACAGAAAATCATTATTGTTTGAATGATTGATTGATTGAACGACATGATTGACGTGGAGTGGCGCTAAAAACAGGGCGATGCACAAAGTTGCCCTAGCCTAGCCCATAGATAGCGAATCCTAAAATGTGAACATTGTATCAACTGTGGCAACAATGTTACAACAACATTAGGTGCAACAGATAAATATGTTGTCAAACTTATATAAGCGAGACCTCACGTCTAAACTGGCGGTAGCCTAAAAAGTGTAGGCTATAACAATGCTATTGCATTCGTCCACAGATGTTATGGCAACGATGCTAGAGCAGTGTTGTGGTACAATCACAAGAAGCTCGAGTGTGCTGTGTGTGTGCGTGCTTTGGACTGATGAACAGTATCGGACGGTGAATGTGATTGACAACTATCAATCAAGGTGTCATTTCGCGCCACAACGCAACGTTCTCACCGGTCTAGAATCCTGAATCCAGGCTTCCTGGATTGCGCAGGCAGGGCCTGGAGCGGAGGTGGGGGGTGTGTTTGTACGGTACGATTATTCTGGATTCCTCTGGAACTGGCCTAATTAAACGCACTCATATTGCAATATTTATTTCTAACCTACCCTACTATTGACGTGCTTATTTATCAAAGGCCTATCAACTATAGTCTAGATTGTAATGTTATCATATTCATGAATAGCCCTAGGTTACCAAATGTTAATCAACTGCACTCTAGCTTACATTTACTCAAGAGTTTGCCACGTTATTTACTAATGTTTAAAACATGAATCACTTACGTTTATGTTCATACATGCATGGTCTAGACTAGTGTATACTTCTTGAACTTCATAGTCCATGGTGCACAGATTGCCCAGACTGATCCATCTTCCCACATGTTATTTAGCAAGAACACTCACATGAGTAATGTAATCAGAAAGGGATCCTTCACATTTTCGAAATTTGTTTCCATTATTTCCTTAATTTAAGTAGCCTATCAACACTAAGCATCTGTTAGTAATTCTCTTAAGGCTTCTTGTTTTTAAGTGTCAATGTGCCAGGCTTTTAGCCCAGGGCTGAATAGGGCCTGATTGCATGTCCTTTTGTGGCACTTTAATGGTCAGGTTTAGGCTCATTAAATTAAATTACTGCTGAATGAATTCAAATGTGTTACTGTTGCTATGGCCGGTGCCAACATTGACTGGCCCCTGAACAATGTGTGACAACATTACTATTGGAGTCACATCACTGGGACCTTTTCATTTAACAGAGCTCTGTCTAAATGCTTTGGTGAACCAAAGCTGGTATTGCAAAGATATTTCTTTACAGGGAGCTGTTTGTGCATGGAAAATTGTTCAACATTTTCCCTCTACCAGAGAGAGGGAGGACGTGGCCGGAAAGGCTATGAGAAGGTATGAGAAGGGTAGAAGGGTTGGTTTTTACGGTGAGGACAGGAATGAGGTTGGGGAGTGCTTAAGATTGAATTATGTTTTAAAATGTTTTTGTTTCGTTATTGAATTGCTTGTCAGGGAGAAAGGAAAACTGTCTCAAAATGGTCCCTCTGTCAAATTTCCTGGCTTCTGAGAGGTTAACTCTAGATTGAACCAGTTTGTCCACACTATTCAATTTTATGAAGCCCATGTCTCTTAAATTACAACTTCTTACACAAATATACATTTTCACACTCAAGTGCTGTCGCTTCAGGCACCATACACTCTTGGTAGGCTACCTACCTCACATCTTGACACCTCATTATACACAGAAGGGCAATTTCTGTTCAGCACATGCTTTTCAGCACATGCTCGTGCAGTGCGAAGTCAAACAATGACTTTGGTCATATAAATACGAGCTCCTCCCTCCCTTCTCCACTGACTTGTAACACAAACGCTAACACACTCCCCTGGTCGGACATGGTTGCTCCTTTTCCATGGTTCAGCAGAATGAAGGCGACTGCTCCATTGATCCAGCAAGTGTAGGTTTCCCCATTGGAGTTCCACTTTGCCCTCTATCCTCTATCAACGCTAGACTATTTTAAGGTAGCCTGTTCTGCCGGTAGCCTGTTCTGCCGGTAGCCTGTTCTGCCGGTAGCCTGTTCTGCCGGTAGCCTGTTCTGCCGGTAGCCTGGTCTGCCGGTAGCCTGGTCTGCCGGTAGTCTTGGGTACCAGTGTTTTTAGATAACGTTCCACTCCTTGCCGCTCCTGTCATTTGCCAAAGATCTGTATACAAGTTTTTGGCAAATGACAGGAGTGGCAAGGAGTGGACAGTTAGCTAAAAAGGCTGTTATCCGGATGAGTCTGCCAGAGGTTCCATTGTGTTAAGCCGAGCTTTGGTACTATGCCCATTGAAGCTGTGAAGAGAGACACTTCACACAAACTTTGAAGAGACACAGGCACACACACATGCTAACACACACTCTCTCTCTCACACACACACACACACATCCATTTATTGTTCTTTTCCTGTATTATTGATTTTGTATTGTAGATATACTACCGTTCAAAAGTTTGAGGACACTTAGAAATGTCTTGTTTTTTGTTGTTGTCCTTTACAACATTAACAATGTCTACACTGCATTTCTGATCAATTTGATGTTATTTTAATTGACGACAAATGTGCTTTTCTTTCATAAACAAGAACATTTCTAATTGACCCCAAACTTTTGAAAGGTAGTATGTGGTAGAGTGATAATAATGTGGTGTTTTATTGTATGTAAATGTGATTGGACCCCAGAAAGGGTAGCTGCTGCCTTGGCAACAGCTCATGGGGATCCGGAATAAATACAAAACTGAAGAGGCCCCACAGAAAAAAAATATTCTAAAAAAGTAAATAATAATTGGACATAAGACTGTTAAAAACACCAGAAAACCATCTCCAAGTGATTTTAATTTAGGGAATCTGTTCCAAAGTATTCCCATGCAGAATAGAGATATAACAGGTTTAAAATGATGTTTTAGTCCGATTTTAAATCTGTTTGGGCTTCTTGCGGTCAATTTGCAGTCTACAAATGATTTGTAAGTATGTTCTGGCCCCCCGGCCATCCGCTCAAGGAAAAAATCGGCCCGCAGCTGAACTATTTGATGATCCCTGCTCTACTCCCTCTCATATTGGTTATGGGAAATTCAAGTTTATCTGTTTCTTATGATTGTTTAAAAACATTTTTTTATAAAAATAAAAAAAAGTGATTAAAAACGCATCCTCTGAACGTGTCCCGGTTGTGCTGATTATGTGATATGCCTTTTAACAGTCTGAGTGTGAAGGTAGCTGCTGCTCTGTGCATGTGGGGTGTATCGGGTTGGATACTGTGTGTTACAGAAATGTCTGTGCAGCACGATACATGTTTTATTCTATGCTGCCCATTGTGAATAACATTAAGAGTCAGACTGACTGATTGGTATCTGGCATGCAGATGCTCTCTCCTCCTGATCCCCAGCCTGATTGCGCCTATCAGTGGTGAACCCAATCAAACCGAGTCAGTCTCTTGCTGTGTGTTATCGTCCCAGCAGGAGGAGAAGACCCAGGCAGGCTGCTTTAGTAGGGGCCAACCTCTTGGCTTCCCTGTTCTCAGTGGTACAGTACCACTTGGCTGTGTGAATTACCTACTCAAGGACTCTTAACCTCAGCCAATGAATGCAGAGTCATGAAACATGGGCTTTTAATTGATGCTGTCCTTGGTTTTCAAGAAGCACTTGGCTTCAGTGTAGGAGTTGAGATATATCACTTTTTACTGTTGTGTTGGATGGAGTCTGCTCAGTGAGTAAGTCATGAATCTATTGATTCTCAGGAAATGCTTCTTTTGTTGGAAAATAGTTGCTTCAATGTGTCACAATGTGAGTATTTATTTATTTTTAAAATTTGTTTTGAAAATGCTCTGGCGAGGAAACATCACATGTGGTGGGCCTATTTCATAAATGCTGTATGTCGTGAACTGTGGAGAATCACCAACCTGTTTGACTCGTTTGCAGTGTTGCCATACAATTCATGCCCTTCTTCATGAAATGACATAATTACCCGTATGATATGATGTGGAGTCTGGACTTGTTAGGACAGGAGTAGCTGAAATGTTGAGGTGAGAACATTTGTTAGGTGGACAACGCTATGATGCTCCATATTCACCCAGGGCTTCAGTGCTGTCGTGTGAAGTGACATGTGGCTCAGTGCCTGGCCTGAAGAGCCACATTAAAAGGCGCTCTGTTTGTTTGTCTTTCATCTTCAAATCAGCTTGTGTGTGTGTGACACCTATGCATCATCCCTTTAAAAAAATTTTTTTTTTACACCTCATGATAATGGTGACTAAGCTTTCTGTGGAAAGCATGGATACAGCCATGTTAAAAAAATTATGACCATTATAACACATGCGGTGGAATCATCTGGGGAGATCACAGGTTTTTAGGTTAACAAAGCTCAAGTTGGTCAGGAGTTCATAATCGATGTGGACGTTTAGATGGTGGTTGGAATCTTTTGTACCCTTAATTCCCGGTGTCTTTACATTTGCTATTGCAGTGCATCGTTAAGGAATCAAGGACCGTGTTTCTGTGTGGCAATACATGGCATTTTAATTCTGTGGGGCTACGCTTGGCCTATTCCACCTGCCCCTCATAACACTGTCACCGTATGTGTCCTTACGGCCCTACTCAGAATTCTCCCTTTGTCTCCTAGACCAACATGTCTCACATCCTGTGCTGGATGAATGAGCTCTGTCATCTCTGTCTCCTCACCCCTCCCAGAGGCAGCCAATGACCCTTTACCTCTAGAGCCCAGCCAGACTGGCTCCTGGATGTCCTTAGACCCGATGCAACTTGAGTGGACTGAAATATCTAGGCTTTCCATGACTGAAAACAACAGGGAGGCAAAGGGAATTCATGATCTGAGTACTGTAGCAATTCTGTGGATCGGCAGCAATCCTGTGGATAACAGAGTTGGGATTCAGGAAGTAAATTGTACAGGGTTGAGGTCTATTCCATTTAAATTCAGGACATAAGAGGAATGGCCCATGAGGAATATTTGAATTGGAATTTAAGTTTACTTCCTGAATTGAAATGGAATTGATCCCATCCCTGTACTGTATTGTACTTCCCATTTGATATTGCAGTCATGATGTGAATGTGGGAATGCTGTGCTGTAATCCTTGACTACTCTCAGCCAGTGAATGGAATTAGGAGAGAGTCAGCTGCCTGTGAAACACCACTAGGGAAACTGGGATGAGCCAGTGGAATGTATGTCAGTGCTCTGCTCATTGGCTCTGGTTTGTCACCTCATTACATAAGACCGAAGCACTTGAGTTATGTCAGAGCTGTTACAACTGACAAATGGGGACATTATGGTAATGATATAGCTAATGAATTAGCTGTTATGCACTTATATCACTGGAACCACCATGAATATGCCCCCATAGTATGATGTGTTTCCTCACTGATACAATGGTGGTCAAGAAGAAATCATTTGAGTCCCAAATTGCACCCTATTCCCTATATAATGCGCTACTTTTAAACAGGGCCCATAGTGTAATGCACTATGTAGGGCACGTTATACTGTAGGTAATACGGTGCAATTTTTTTTGACACTTTTTCATAGGCCCTGTTCATTTTCACTACATGATCAGGGACAGTGGGCTAGTTTAAAGGACGGACCTGACAACCTCTTGTCCCCTTCAGCTTTCACACAGTCTTCTCCCCTACTGGTACCCGGTGCTCTTTCCACCTGGTTAAGCTCTTCACTCTCCTGTCCTTCCGTGCTAGTTCCTTTCAGGGGAATAGCATGGTGTCTTAGTCTCCAACACAGTCCTCGCTGCTGCAGAAACCATGCGCTGAGCTACCCAGCAAGAGAGGATGTGCACTGCAGACCCGTGGTGAGACGTGAGCTAAAACTTTAATGCGATCCCATTTGCATTAGTAGTCATTGTTTTTAGTTTGGGTCAAACATCATTCAAGGCAATTTTCCTCTCTGAGAACTAGTGCTGGAACATGGAAAGGCTACAGGCATCATCTACTTTGTGAATTGATAGGCGTGTGTGAAATAATAGGTGTGAAACTGTTGCAAAAACAGAACGTCGTGTTCAAACAAGACCGTTAAAAAAAATGATTGAGCAGTACAGTGTGTAAAAAATCAAATCAAATGTTATTTGTCACATGCTCAAAATATAACAGGTGTAGACTGAAATGCTTACTTGCAAGCCCTTAACCAACAATGCAGTTTTAAGAAAGTATTTACTAAAATAAACTGAAGTATAAAATGTGTGTAAAGAAAAATAACAAATAATTAAAGAGCAACAATAAAATAACAGTGGCTATATACAGGGGATAGCAGTACAATGTGCTGGGGCACTGGTTAGTCGAGGTAATATGTACATGTAGGTAAAGTGACTATGCATGGATAATTAACAGAGTAGCAGCAGCGTAAAAATGGGGAGTGGGGTGTAGAACATGCAAATAGTCCGGGTAGCCATTTTATTAGCTGTTCAGATGTCTTATGGCTTGAGGGTAGAGGCTGTAAAGCCTTTTGGACCTAGACTTGGCGCTCCGGTACCACTTGCTTTGCTGTAGCAGAGAGAACAGTCTATGACTAGGATGGCTGATCTTTGGCATTATTTTTGGGACTTCCGCTGACACTGCCTGGTATAGAGGTCCTGGATGGCAGGAAGCTTGGCCCCGGTGAAGTACTGGGCCGTACGCACTACCCTCTGTAGTCGGTTGGAAGCCGAGCAGTTGCCATACCAGGTGGCGATCAACCAGTTGATGCTCTCGATGGTGCAGCTGTAAAACTTTTTGAGGATCTGAGGACCCATGCCAAATCTTTTCAGTCTCCTGAGGTCGAATAGGCTTTGTTGTACCTTTCACGACTGCCTTGATGTGTTATTTCGACCATGATAGTTTGGTGATGTGGACACCAAGGAACTTGAAGCTCTCAACCTGCTCCACCCTACAATTATACTCCATTACAGAAAAAGGAGACGCCGTACTGTGCTGTAGAGGGCACATATAGAATGCTCCATAATTTGAATTCATAAAGCAGTGAATTCTAAATAAACACAGTTCAAGTAGATTTCCCATTCAAACAGAATACAGAATGATGTTTGTGTCCTTCCTGGGTCTGTAAGTGACACATGGTGGAAGTTATTCATCTGTGGGTCTATATGGTTCAGTATGGGGATCAGAGAGTCATGTAGGCATTATAAAGGCACCAGCTGTGGTCTGGTCATGCAGAGTTTGAATATTTCTGAAGACGAACTTTGTTTCTCTCTTCATTTACATGCCCTCATTAATCATGGATTTCTCTTGAGTAGTCAGTCAGCAAGACTATAGATCTGCTAAGTTTAGATTGTAATGGTGTGTATAGTAATACATACTAATGCTGAATACTGTACATGATAGTTAGCCTTAAAGGTCCAATGCAGCCGTTTTTATCTCAATATCAAATCATTTCTGGGTAAGAATGAAGTACCTTACTGTAATAAGTTAAAATGGTCAAAAA